>NC_136493.1:95021622-95076622 GCF_053919585.1 Euprymna scolopes
AAAAAAAAAGTGGTAGTCGGCAGGCTACGTGAAAAAAAGCGTAACGTCTTTGCTGTTGCGTCCATCCCCAAATTGGAAGTGGCGAAGGTTTAAATTAAGGCTAATGAATCAAAAAGAGGGGATGACTTTGGAAAATATCAGCGGAAAAAGCAACACCTCCCTGAAGAAAAGTGCCCAGTTAAGATGAAGAAATTAATGATTTTAGCTAATTTTTCCATATTTGTCGTCCGAAGCGTAGAACTTAAAAACGATACCGATCCTGTCAGATCCTGTCAAAATCCGTCGCCTTTATCGAACCTTTTAGGCATACATACATACATACATACATACATACATACATACATACATTTAAACATACAGGTGAGATTTATATTATAGACAAGTCGTGGCGGCTAGCGTTGCCCGGGTGTTTAGAGGTGTGTGTTAAGCAAAAAAAGAAAAAGTTGTAGTAGGCAGCCAGGCTCGAACCCGTACCGCGAAGGAAGAAAAGAATGTGAATATTTTTTTTTTAAAGCGCCGTCTTTGTTGCTGCGCCCATCGTCAAACCGGAAGTGACGACTGTTTAAATTAAGGCAAGTCAATCGAAAAAAGGGAACGACTTTCCAAAATATCGGCGAAAAACGTGACTCCTCCCTGAAGAAAAATGCCCAGTTGAGGGTGAAGAAATTAGTGTTTTTAGCTAATTTTACGCTATTAATCGTCCGAAGGATCGTGGTTCAAAACGATACCGATCTCGTGTAAATCAGTCGCCTCTGTTGAAAGTTTTAGACATACATACATACATACATTTAAACAGACAGTTGAGATTTATATAACAGACTAGCCTGGGTGCCCGGCGTTGCGCGGATGTTTTGTAGTAGGCAGTTCTAAATACTCCCAACCAACTTTACAATTAGACAAATCCTTCCCCTTCATTCTAGCAGTCCCCAAATGCTGATAGACATTCTACTATAACTAGCCTGGGTGCCCGGGCGTTTGGAGGAGTGTGGTGAGCAAAATAAAAAAAAAATAATAAAAAAAGTGATAGTAGGCAGGCAGGCTCGAACCCGTACCGTGAATAAGGAAACAAAGTGAAAAAAAAAACCGTGACGCGTTAGCTGTTGCGCCTATCGCCAAACCGGAAGTGACGTAGGTTTAAAATCAAGGCTAGACAATCGAAAAGAGGCGATGACTTTCGAAAATATCGACGCAAAAAGCGACCCCTCCCTGTAGGAAAATGCCCAGTTGAGGATGAAGGAATTAATGTTTTGGGCCAATTATTCGATATTTGTCGTACGAAGGGTCATCTCCAAAACGATACCGATATCATGAAAATCCGTCGGTTCTGTCGAAAGGTTTTGCGAGACATACATACATACATACATACATACATACATACATACATACATTTAAACATACAGGTGAGATTTATAGTTTAGAAGATGGCTATAGAAAGGAGAAATGAGTCAACAGAAAGAGAGATCCACACGGCTGTAGTTCTTGAGTACCAGATATTGGAATCGGAATCTGTATTACGATGAGTTAACAAAACAACGAATTTACTGTCCGATGAGATGAATCAAAGGAAACGGGAAATGAATCAGACATTTTTTTTTTAGAGATATGAATCCTTGTGTTATGTTGATTAATCGGACTATTATTCTCATCTTAGTGTTATTAGCATAATGTTTCGGCCGCTTAAACCTGCGACCTTCTTCGGGTGTTAAAAACATACTTCTTTCTCTCTACTAAGCAAAAAAATATTTGGATCTGCCTTATAAGTATTCAAACCGTATGTTTGAGGTGTGTGTCCGTAGATATAATAATAAGATATGATATAATCAATTAGTATAGATATCCCAAAAAATTGAGTAATAGGAAAGCCTTTAAAAAATATCTTAGTGACCCCTGAAGATTGAACATTCTTTTTGATCTGTGGATCCACCCTGAAATCCACGGTTCGAATTCTTGTAATGTAGAGCCAACACTTTTTTCCTTAGAGAAAAAGAAGCATATTTTCAACACATGAAGAAGGTCGCAGGTTGCAACGACCGAAACATTGTGCTAATAACACTCAACATGAGAAAAATAGTCGCATTAATCAACATAACACAAGCACTTGCCATAGTAGTTTTATAGTAAAGACTTCAATTAGCAACAACATCAACGTCTTGAAGAGAGAAATTGGAGACAGAATACAAAGTAAGGTCAATCAAATTGCATATACGTTTTAATACCTTTTTAAAAAAAAAACTTCAAATGCGACGGAGATTCACCAGCCCACATATGACAACAGTATTTCCTACATGGTCTGATGGTAGATTTGAAGAAATAAAGAAGAATAATAAGTGTGACAAAGTGTTTTGGTTGATAGAGAGCACCGATTTTACGTGAAACAGAAAAAGCAACGGGTCTAATCGTGACCATCGTCATAGATGGCCTGTCAGCTGAAAAATAACGTCATCGCCATAGGTCCTAGCAAGCAAGATAAGTGGAACACAGACTGTCGATAATGAGCAGACATTTTTTACAGAAAGCGTTAGAAAACTTCAAAATTGGATTAAAAAAGATAAACATGATACTTTGTACTGAAACACATCCAATATTAATAATAAAAATATTAATGATAAAAAACGAATGGAAAGGGAGAAAAGTTGTTAAAAAGTTTAAAAAGAAAAGGAATACGATTTGATTTGTATGAAACTAATATTTATTCAAGAGAAATAAATAAAAATGAACAATAAATATTTTTTAAAATGAAAAAAAAATTATTTTAAAAATCAAAACTGAAAAACAAACAATAAATTAGTTTAACGGAAAAACGAACAATAAATTAGTTTAACTGAAAAACGAACAATAAATTAGTTTAACTGAAAAACGAACAATAAATTAGTTTAACGGAAAAACGAACAATAAATTAGTTTAACGGAAAAACGAACAATAAATTAGTTTAACGGAAAAACGAACAGTAAATTAGTTTAACGGAAAAACGAACAATAAATTAGTTTAACGGAAAAACGAACAATAAATTAGTTTAACGGAAAAACGAACAATAAATTAGTTTAACGGAAAAACGAACAATAAATTAGTTTAACGGGAAAACGAACAGTAAATTAGTTTAACTGAAAAACGAACAATAAATTAGTTTAACTGACAAACGAACAATACATTAGTTTAACTGAAAAACGAACAATAAATTGTTTTAACTGAATAACGAACAATGAATTGTTTTAACTGAATAACGAACAATAAATTAGTTTAACTGAAAAACGAACAATAAATTAGTTTAACTGAAATAACGAACAATAAATTAGTTTAACTGAAAAACGAACAATAAATTGTTTTAACTGAATAACGAACAATAAATTAGTTTAACTGAAATAACGAACAATAAATTAGTTTAACTGAAAAACGAACAATGAATTAGTTTAACTGAAATAACGAACAATTAGTTTAACTGAATAACAAACAATAAGTTAAAAATTAAATTCAAACAAATGTTAGTATAAACAAAGTTACTAAGGCAGAAATATTTCAAACATTGAATATTAAAACTTTTCAGAAATCTGTTGTAGAATTTGATTAAAAGTTTGAATATTTCTTTTTCTGATATTTTTTTTACTAATATTATCATTCTCTTTGCGACAAAAATTTTTTATAAGGGAATTCGATGAACTCCATATCAGCATTTTTTCAATTTGCTAAATAGTATGACCCTCATCACAAGAGTCAATATGAAATAATCGATTTTGATCAGCCAAAATATTTAAAGTTATGTACATGGCTAATTTTCTCTGATGAATCGAATGTAAAAAAGAATCGAATTTTGTAAGTTTGTTTATAACTATATAATTATCTAAGACAAAATTATTAGTTATATCATTTGGGTATAGCAGAGAACCTCTGAAAGTAGCTGTTTAATTTAGCTATTTCTTCAGCAGCGTCTCTCCCGGATATTACATTTTTGCAGCTATGGCATTTCAGTTTTTTGAATATGCATGACAGCAATAACCTGCTAAGTATAATATAATAGGAAATACTTCCTTGCATTGATTAACATCATCTTCTGTTACATCTATGTTAAGTTTATAAACATGTAACTTCATCCCAGTAAGTTTCTTTTAAATTTTTCAATTCAATAGTTCGATTATTAATTGGTAAGCTCAATTTTAAAACTGACAACATTCTGAATTTTTTTTTTCATATTCATACACCTGACGTATCAATATATTATACTGATCTCCATTAAATTGTCGATACTGGCCAAACCTTGCCTCAAGGTTATCTGTATGAAACATTCCTGGTAATATATACACCATGTTCAGTACATTTATACAATATTTAGTCAATTCTTAAATTGCGTAAGTAGTATGGTGCAAAGCAGTATATGTTTCCTTTGTTAACTTACCAGTTCTTCCAGGAATTCTATTCCAAGTTTCTAACCAGTCACAGAACACATTTAGGAAACTATAATTATCACTATTTAATGTAAGTGGATTAGCGTATTTATTAGGAAGTTTACAACCTTTATATGGTGTTTTCAGATTCAGTATTGTCCACCAAATATAAAATATTTGAATGTATTCTGCGACTTCTACATAATTTGGCAAGCGTTTCTGTTTTCCTAAGGTTAGCAAACCTTGAATAGTATATTCATTGAAAATTTGCAAAACCAAATTTACATTTTGCCTTTCAAAAGTAGTCGGAAAACGCGCTTTTGAAGTCAACTTATAGAAATATTTCACAAGTGATTGAGATTCTAGGGCATAAAGTTTATGTAAACTAGAAAATGGAGCACTTTGGATGTTATTTAACTCATGATTTCCATTATAACAAAACTTTGGGAACATCATGCATTTACGTTCATCTTTTTGCCCGAGTCAATTGTTTCTAATGCATTTTAATATATGCACTGAGTCGAATAAGAAGAAAAGAGGGCTAGACGTTCTAACTGGATGAGGATATACAATTGAAAGCTTTGATGGGCTACAAAAGAAAGACATAGCTTGTTTATTTATTGCATTGTTATCTGTTATAACAGATAATACCTTAAACCCTATATCTTCTAAGCCAATTATTACACGTTTAATTATGTCAAATAAGTTCTCAGCTAGAAGACATTTAGTTGGCATAACATGCACAACATCCTTATATTGTGTTAATACACTGCTAAGCATAAAAGCAAATGCACCTGTGGCAGGTTCATTGCTGTTGTTAGCTAAACCAACAATATTACCACCTTTATAATCAAGATAAGGTGTGAGATGTATTTCATCAACAAGTAAAGATACTGTGATGTCATTCTGTATTAGTAACTTGAACTTATTTTAATATACATGAGAAAATTGTTATCGTGTTGTTCAATGACAGGATTCATAGAAGTTGACAAGGTTAATCTTTGAATAGCATGGTAAAATTGCATTTTTAGTGTCTCTTAACAGTCTGTACCCTCTAAGGAGCAGTTATATAATAAGGAAGAAAATACCATCATTTCACTCGAATAATTAACCATATTCATTGTCATTATGTTAATTTGTTCATATATGAACTTAATGGCATTAAAATATGTAAATGATTCATCTTGCACTAATAGCAAAAAATGATAAGATTAATTTCAATAAAGAACTTATATTAGAAGTTTTCATTTCCTGTTCTTCGATGTTCATTTTTTTCATGTTTTCCATCAAAATCTGCAGAGTATTTTCCTCTGTTACATGTTTAGGAATTCTATACACCCCTATAGCACTCATTTCCACATCACTACAGAATACTCTAACGGCCAAGTCAAGTTCAATCACCATATACATTTTTATTTTGGGGCATGGGCACTCTTTATATGGCATATAATGATGGTATTGTCTTGCCTAATAGAAGTCCAATAATTTTTATCTATAAACGTTAATTTTTTGTCTAAATCATCAATATTATGGAAAGTTTTATGTTTCCGTAACTCTAACTCGTCAGCAACACTTTCACATAATGCACGCGTAAGAGCAGAATTTTCTAAACACATTTTATTTTCGTTAGGAGGCTCGAAAAGTGGTTGATGGCGATAAATAGGAGAGACAGTTTGGTAATATTCGAGGAATAGCACCATCCTTAAGATAGGGATTTTTTAATTCAACACTAATTGTCTTTCCAGTCCTTTCATCAAATACTGATGCCTCTCGCTGTATGTCTTCAGGTCGAAAATGAAGTTCACATACCTACAGAAATAATTTAAAAGAAAATCGTACCATGTTTGACTTAATACAAAAAAAAAAAGAAAATTACATGACAAAAAACGATAAATAAAAAAAATAAGGTAAATATGCAGAATTAGTCCACCCTCGAAAAATCCTTTTAAATTACCACTTTTATAAATTTTCGGGGGTGCTGAAAACGAAAATAACGTTTAAGATTACGGTAAACTAGTAGTTTCCAAGATATAAAGAGATGTTAGTTAAAAAAAGGGGGGATAATTTAACCTAAAACGACCACCCACTTTATGGCAAGTTTTTTTTTGTTTTTAACATGGGCTACGAGAAATTTTTTTAAAAATTACATTTTTGCCTCAAACAAAGCGAAGTGCCTCTTTGATGTAAGAATAAACACAACTAAACGTAAAATGAGCACATACAGTTGACCCCCTCTCCCCGACAAAAATTCTGTTTACACTTTTTGAAAAGGGGTGTTTATTTTACGTTAAACTAAACATAAAGGTGGCTATATTCATTTTTCTTCGCTTTTATATGTTAAAAAGAAAGCGCCCTTAAAAAACGATGGCCATAAAGTGGGTACTCATTTTACGTTAGATTTGTATAGAAAAGTGATCCCCAATTTTTTAAAACTAACATTTCTTCACATTTTGGAAACTACAGGTGTGCCGTAATTTTAATCGTTATTTTCGTTTACAGCGCCACTAGCAGTATCAGAATTTGGGGGAAATTTTTGACAACCCTAACACAAAACTGCGAATAACATATATAAAACTCGTAATTTCTCCGTTTAAAGTGGGTTGTTTATTTTCTTTATGGAATATACTTCCAAAATAAACTATTAAACTTGTTTAAAAAATAATAGAAATATTATTTTTTTATTGCCGGCATTTTGTAAACACGTTTTTTAAAATAAAAAACAATATTTCTATTATTTTTTTAAACAATTTTATGGTTTATTTTGGAAAATTCTGACACCTCGAGGGCCACGACATTTACCACAAATAATTATTAATAGATTTTGGGATAACAAAAACGGTCATAAACTTTTTTAAAAAAGTTTAATCTATTTCACGCTGATATAAATATTGCACAGTAAAATAGTTGAACTAAAAAGATAAATGATTTTTCTTATTTAGAATTATTTAAACAAGGAATTCTGTTTTTACGATATCGCTTTTATTAAATTGTTAGGTGAAAGTACATAATATTTTCACCATACTCCCCATTTTAAATTAGTTTCTAAATAATAATTTATTATTTCAGCACATAACTTAAATCACATGTAAAATTCATTTTTTATATACATACTTTCATTTTTGTTTTAAAATACGTTCTGAAAAAATAAATAAATAAAAATAAAAAAGGCGCGTTTTTTTTTTTGTTTTTTTTTTAAATATCTCAAACATTTTAACACTTACTCTTCTATATTTAGATGGAGTAAAATCTTTTCTTTTTATTGCATTAACCACTGGTAAATTATTTCCTTTTTGGGGGGGGTGAAAACACGGTAACTTTTGGTCCATTTTCGTAGTTACCTCGGCATTTTGGAACTATACATCTCGACGGCATGTTTAAATTTATTTAACCCTCAAAAACTTTAAACCAACTTCCGGTTTAGTCATGAGACACGTGACCAAATTTCAACAGACCGATGTTCATGACGTCACCAGACTAAATTATAGTCGTCGCTAGGCCATCATATTAAGGTAGCCACGGTCTATTACATAAAATCCAAGAACGATTTGACGAGAAAGAAAGATCACAAAGTTAAAAAACATCCATGAGAACGCAAAGGTATACAAGGATTCACACAAAGATTAAGCAAATATCTCAACGAATGAACGAAAGCCATCGACTAAGACATTGTCTATTTGCCACCTGTCTATTGTTGCGTCCACATTTACATATTTACGAGTGGATTCATCCCGTGATTCTTGACCAATGCAAATCATCTGTCTGAAAAAAAGCGACCTCTCTTTGTAGAAAAGTGCCCAGTTGAGGGTGAAGGAATTAATGCTTTTAGCTAATTTTTCGATATTTGTCGTCCGAACGGGTCGAGTTTCAGTTTAACACCGATCTCGTGAAAATCCGTCGCCGCTGTCGAAAGTTTAAGGCAGATATACATACATACATATATACATATATTTAAACACACAGGTGATATTTATATTATAGAGGAAAGCCTGAGTGCCCGGCGTTGCCCGGGTGGTTGGAGGTGTGTGTTGAGCAAAAAAAAAGCAAAAGTGATAGTAGGCAGGCAGGCTCGAACCTGTTCTGTGATAGAGCAAAGAACGTGAAAAAAAAAACGTGACGCCTTTGCCGTTGCGTCCATCGCCAAACCAGAAGTGACGAATGTTTAAATTAAGGCTAGTCAATCAAAAAGAGAGGATGACTGTCGAAAATATCGGCGAAAAAAAGCGACCTCTCCTTGAAGAAAAATGTTTTCGGCCAATTTTTCGATATTTGGCTTCCGAAGGATCGTTCCTCAAAATGAAACTGATCCTGTGAAAATCCGTTACTTCTGTCGAAAGTTTTAGGCAGACATACATACATACATGCATACATACATACATGATGATGATTGCAACGTCTTGTCAGACGAGTGCCACTCCCTCAGACATTTAAAATCCATGTGCCCAAATGTCTGAGGGAGTATCTATACAAATATGATGTTACAGAGTCTTAGCTTTGTACGACAGCTAAGCCTCTCTCTCGGTTCAAAATGTTGAGATCCAGCAACAAGTAAGAGCAAGATAGCTAGCAAAAAATTAAACTGCAGGCCAGCTTAATGCGGGTACTGGTCTTCCGCTTTATGTTTTTTTTAAATCAGAGATTTGTTTCTCCTAGAAAGGTTGCGTTCATCACGGCTTATGGGAGCCCTCTCTACCCCAATACACATATACACACACACAAATATACACGGTGCTAGGTGGCCGTTGACCCAGAAAAAGAGTTCATTCGCCCTTTGGAAGGTCTTGTTTTTAATCCTTCAGGGAGACTAGCCGCCCTCCTCACCAAACAAGTCTGGTGGGGGAACCAGTTTAGTCGCCGGTGACCCGACCATGAGGCAGGTAGTACTGGGTTACATGGTACCAGTAGCATATGACATGACATGACATATATACATACTTACATACATACATACATACTTACATACATACATACTTACATACATACGTACATACATGGATTTAAACAGACAGGTCAGATTTATATTATAGAAGATGGCGAAAAGGAGAAATGAGTCGGCAGGAAAACAGACCCACACGCCTGTAGTTCTTGAGAAGCAGATACTGGAATAGGAATCTATATTACAATGAAGTAGCAAAACAGCAGAATTAACTGAAGCCGTTAGACGAGCAAGTCAAATGAGATGAAACAAAGGAAACAGGGAATAGATCAGACAATTTTTAAGAGCACTTGTCATAGTAATACAATCCTGGTAGAGATTCATCAGCCCAAATATGACAACAGTACTTCATACATTGTCTGATGGTAGATTTCTTGAGATAGAGAATAATAATAGGTGTGACAAAGTGTTTTGAGTGATAGAGAGAGCCGATATTACGTTAAATAAATGGCAACGTGTCTACATGAACTCCAAGAAAGATTTGTCAAGAAAGAAAGATCACAAAGTTTTAAAGTCGGTTATCCTTCAAGAGCAGAGGGAGAATCTTAGGAACGCAAGGGTATATAAAAATTCACACTTTGATTGATTGAGCAACTATACCAAATAATGAACGAAAGCTATTGACTAGGACATTGTCTATTTTCCACCTATCTATTGTTGCAACCACATTTACATATTTACGAGTGGATGCATCCCATGATTCTTGGTCAATGCTAATCACCTGAAAGCATATTCTTCTCCGGATAAGACTAATGCTAACGTTGTTAAAAGATCCGAAATTCAGTCCATCTTTGTTTACCACCAACCCGTTAAATATTTCATATAAAAAGTTCGGTAAGTCTTATGAATATTTGAAACTAGCATGAATCGTGTCCCGACATTGCCTGGTTAGAATATACAAGAATGAGTTAACTATAACAAAATATCTAGAAAAAAGTGAATTTCCAATAAAGATGTTTTTTCCTATCATAAAACAAGGCGCAGAAAGCATATTTAATGTGTTAAAATAAAGTTTTGTGCTTCCATAGTTTGTTATGCTTTTTCGGACGGTATATAAAGGAATTTGCCGCCATGATGTAGGTAGTTCCGATTTTTAGAATCCAATTCCAATGCTACTAAACAATACGGACCAAACTAAACTAACTTTGTGAACTGAAACTAAAATTTACTTTAGGGTAAGGTTAGGGTGAGGGTAACAAACATTGGGTTCATAATGTTTTAATTGTCCGGTGACGTTTGTAACTTAACCAAACATTGGGTATTTCCCATCATGTTTGATTTTCCATGTTAATTGGTCGCTAACTAATAATTTGTACAATCCAGGAAAAGTCTAAAAAATCGAAAACACATCTTTAAAAAGTAATCCCCGCCTCCATTTCAATTTAACAAAATGAGAAATAATACTTTGGACTGAGTAAAAAATGTCCCCACCGTAATTTTCCTATCCCAAATTTGAGAAACCATTTCAGTAATGATCTGTACATTTAACTCGGCAGGGAATAAGTTATCATCATTTATTAAATTTATATAGAAAAGTGATTTCCCTTACCTTAAAATATTAGAATCTGTTTTTGTTATTTCTTTTGTTTTTAATTCTTCGGGCGTATTTTTCTCTTTTAATATATACTAGCATTTCAGCCCGGCGTTGCCCGGATGTTTGGAGGTGTATGTTGAGCAAAAAAAAAAAAAAAAAAGCAGTCAATTTTTTTTTTAATTTGGGCTCTATTATGACCCCTTAACACGTATTGTTTTGGGCTCAAATCAAGTTATTAAGTTAGATCCATGTCCAAGGAACATATATCTATAATCTCAAGTGTTTAGACCAAAAATTGTTGGAGGAGTTTGGTAGAGCTCTCAAAGGTCAAATCGTTGAACTTTGACCTCTTAACAGCCAAATTTCTGGCCGAAAACGGATCACAAAGATTTTCCCAAATCTCAGTACCCTGTATATCAAATTTCGAGTCTGACTGAAAATTGACTGAAAATTGACAGAGATATTGTGTAGGGAAAAGTGCACAGACAAACAGACAGACAGACACACACACACACACACTTTCACTTATATATATATATATATATATATATATATATATATATATATATACGTACATGCATACATACATACAACATACATTCAATGATCACTTACTTAGTTTATGAGTGAATCTTGTACAGTCATATATATATATACATGTAAACAATAAATATGCGTAAATTAACAGTAAAAAAATATGTATGCTGTCTTACAGATTGTTCATACTACTGTTTCTTTGCTGCGGTTGTTGTTGTTGTTGTTGTTGTTGTTGTGCTGTTTTTGAACAGGAAACCTCAACCTTCTTTGAAAACGTAATACAAAGAAAAGAACGTTTTTGTGGTTGTTTTATTTTTGTTTCCAAACAGACAAACGCAACCGGTGGTATTTGAAATAATGTAAAACGGGAAGTATGAGTCAGCATCGTTATTTGAAATCACTAAGAACAGAAGACAATGCAAATAATTATTCGCAGCTGCACGTTGGAATCTTTTGAATCACATCTAAAGAATTAACGATGCTTGTATTGGTCGCAAATGAAAATCGCATTCCAAGTAAGAACTGTTTTATATAATTAAGCATCATGCAAAAATAAATCTCATCGACAAAACAAGGCACAGCGCCACTTTGATGTAGGGGGCTACTATTTGGGACATAATTTGCAGGAATACTATGTAGGGAGTTGAGCAAAAAGATGACTGTTTACATTACACTTGAACTTCTGCATGTCAGTACAGTCAGGGAAAGAGGAACCCGAAAGAGAATTCCAAATTCTAGCAGTTCTAAGGAAGAAACTATTAGAGCAGAAGGCTTTCTGGCATCTGGCGATCGCTACTGTGTAGGGGTGGGATTTTGGTGCTTGTTGACAATTACATTAATGTTCAGGTATTTCCTCTTATGAAAGAATGTTCTAAAGATTTTTACAGCAAACAGATTGCTAGATATTGCTTACCGTTGCGGGATCATAGACATTATAAACCCGGGTATCTTCATTTATAATCCAGGCTGTCGTTAATGTTCACAATGTTAAAATCAGCCGTTGATAGCAAACTACGTGAACACTTGTTTAATAAAACAAAAACAAAGAAAAAACTGGTTGCAACTCCATTCAAGCGTATGTTATTTAATTTGCTGCGACCCTTTTGACAATTGATTCTACTTTTACGTTTGATGGCATCAGCGCACGAGAACAAATTCAATAAGCAGGACGAATCATTCTCATTGGTGTATTCTTTTTTTTTTCAATTCATCCTGGATTCTCAGTGCTTGGGGACACCCGACCTTGATTATCTTACGGTAGAGACCAATAACTTGGATTGAGTTATTTTCTTTGCAACTTATTTTTAGAGCTGGCAGTCAAGTTCGATTCCTTTGTAAGTTCCGAAAATTTGTAATTCTACTAATTTTTTTCACTAAAACTTGAAATATTACTTTCTACACATTAAAAAATTCGCACAAGGAAAAATTAGAATCTTACAGTAGTTCCTTATGATTGTTATATTGTACAACCATGTAATATCGAAAACACCAGCAATGCGGTGACGATTGCTAAGTTGTTATCGACGTGAACTGACAACCTGGGTGTCCCAAGTTCGAATCCAGTTCGTTCTATAGAAATACTTTCTCTTAGTGATCTTGATAAGATTCACGAGGTTCTTTTTGTAAGCACCGTATTTATTTCTAGGAAAAATTCTAACTGGAAAGATATTAAAGAAACAAATGCCAACAATAATCATCTGTGTCCCAAGTTCGAATCTAGTTCGTTCTATAGAAATACTTTCTCTTAGTGATCTTGATAAGATTCACGAGGTTCTTTTTGTAAGCACCGTATTTATTTCTAGGAAAAATTCTAACTGGAAAGATATTAAAGAAACGAATGCCAACAATAATCATCTGTGTCCCAAGTTCGAATCCAGTTCGTTCTATAGAAATACTTTCTCTTAGTGATCTTGATAAGACTTACCAGGTTCTTTTTGTAAGCACCGTATTTATTTCTAGGAAAAAATCTAACTGGAAAGATATTAAAGAAACGAATGCCAACAATAATCATCTGATACATACGAAATTGATGATGTCTTATAACAGCAGCAGCAATGCAACAATTTCCATTGATACTAAATTATCATTGGTTCATTTTGACAAAAAGTACTCAATTTCCATTGGCTAACGAAAGAGTAGCTCTAGCGGCCGAGAACCTGTTATGTACAGGTCAAACGCTCTTGTGAGGCGATACGTGAACATACCTGAAATCACTCACCAACAAGTTCCTATATATACTGTTGTGGTTGCAAGGTTGAACAATAATTAGTAAGGAAATTCAATGAAGACGCAAACAACAAGATAACGCAATAATAAGTGTATTAAAGAAAAGGTATATTTACAATATGTACAAATGACGGTGTCGAGTCAGAGAGACTTGGTGGGAGGACATGTACGCTCTTCGGCGTCACTTCTGGTGGCATTTGAGTAAGACACACCAAGGCCAACCTAGGCTTGCCATTCATAGTGTTATGTTATTCGCATATGCAAATAAGTGGTTGCCACCACAACATATACGAAGATAAATCAAAAGAAAAAATGTATACAAGCAATGCTCCTGTGTCTATCAAACGTACATACTGCCAGATGCAATCTCACATGGCAACAGCCGAAATATACATATTTGTTAAATCTCTTCTTACTAACAAAAAAAGCTCTGTTTTCGCACACTTCGAAAATCTATTATTTCTGCTTTTTTTACGTTTTTTTTTAACAACGAGTTTTTGCATTTAATCTTTGTATGAATTGCCACTGTTATTTATTGATATTGCTCCTCCTCTAAAGATGAAGAACTGGGAAAATATTGATAACCTCTATATAGTCGAGTACTTTCGCGACTGAAATTAGAAATTACTTGCACAACATCAGGGAAATTTACAATGTTGTTCTATACATCACAATGTGCTGTTACTATTATAGGAGAGGCCTTCCAGATATGCCTCCGATTATTTATTCCGCTCGAGTGGACCAAGGATAAGTGCAAATTGCATTGTTATGATAACTAAACTTACACATTCATAATCTGAAAGTTCCATGTCTCTGTTGCAGATATTGACAGTGTGAGACTCTAAGAAAGCAACCTCTGTCATGGACGTGCGTCAAAAGCAAAGACGCGTCGTTTAATTCCTGCAGAATACATTGAGAATGGTGGTGACTATGTAGAAAAATAAATTCCGGAGCACAAAACGCCCCTCGTTTTAATGGTTCTACTCGCGTCTTTTTAGCTCTTCAAATTTTTAGTTATAAGTAGGCGGCTTTACTTTTCGAACGACTATTGTTTTAATAACATTCTGAAAAATGAGTCTATTATTTCCAACAAAAAACAATAATTGTTATTATCACTTAACAAAAAGCGTGGGATGTTACTGGTTTTCGGCTTAATCGGAGGTAGTTACGCTGAGAGGACACTTGTGTTACAAACTGGTTGGAATTCATTCCATTAAAGTATTTGTAAATCAAACATGAGCATTCAACCTTGCGGAGATGTGTCAGGGGTTAGAGATTAGTTGACAGTGCAGGGCGTAGATTGGAGTCTTTTTGGAGGATTCTGTCAAAAAGAGAGAAATGATGGCACAGACTAAAATATATTTTTTATTAAAAAAATATTCCACGTGAATACTAATTATTCACGACAAATTAAGGCACGACAAATGTATGACAGAGCTTCTGCTGATTCTCTATTTTTGTGATATTTAGGAACGTCATTCAAGCAACCTGAGAGTCTTGTGTCAAGACTAACAAGAGAATATCTATTTTAATCTAAACGAGTGGGCATTCTGGGGGGGTCGTTTTTTTTATTTGTTTTGTTTTGTTTTGTTTTTGTTTTTTGTTTTCTTGCCCAAAATCTCTGTAAAACATAAACATTTTTTTTTTCAGACTGGCGTACAGATGTTTGAGGGAATTAAATAATGTTTTGATATATGTACTTTCTGTTGTCATTTTGTAAAAAAAAAAATTGTTATTAAAAAGACAAACAACCACTTACTATAAAAAAATACAAGATTAAAAGGCATTTACGATTTTTAAAAAAAATCATGAAATATATCTTTTAACTTAAATAATCATTAATTTTTTTTTCCTTGATTAGAATATTTTTCTTAATATTTCTTCTAACTCTGAATAAAGCTTGTTTATTTATCTACACAGATATGTACAGAAAATCGACCGGAGCAATTTGCCGCGCTTGAATTTTTTGTGCCTAAATTTGTCGTGGTAGATATCACACAAATAAGGAATCTGCATGAGCAGCTGTCGTGCCTTAATTCTTCGTGGCTTTATTTGTCGGGCATAAATAGTTAAATCACGTCGAAATGCTTTTCAAAATCGTCTTATTTTCACCTAAGAAACCTGTCTGCTTCTTTGATTTTTTTTTTTTGTCTTTTTGTCTTTTTTTTTGTTTTGTTTTTTATTTCTTGTTTTTTGTTGTTTTTGTTTGTGTTTCTTGCATTTTTTTTTGTTTTCGTTTCTATTTTTTTTATATCTCCTTTGTTTCTTTTTTTTATTATTATTTTGTGCAAACATAAAACAACGGCATCATTGTAGCTTAGATATGTATCGACGCCTTCCGTTAACAATTGTTCAGTAAATCCTTACGCTCTTTACCGACACTCAAGACGGTCAGCTAATCCCGAGAAGAAAGAACAAAATACTCCGAGGAAGGAGAAAATATCCAGGATATATAATTGTCCATCAGTGTATTCGTAAAGTTATTATTAAATGGCTAACTCGTTAAAACTATAATTAAGAGTAGCATAACGCGACCGAATTGAAGGTCCCGTCAGAGTCACACTGTTTGCGTTTAAGTTGGTCACGAGTTGGTCGTGGGAAATAAATTAAAAGAAAGATGTGACGCCTTTTGGGACAAATTTTCACAGAAATATTTCGTAGATATCGACATGTAGTATTTTAGTTATCATGAACATTTTATATTAATTTAGTTTTTATATTAATATATATTTAAACTAGCACAACACTCAGCGTCATCACTCAGCGTCAGTCAATTGAAAAATACGCTTAAATATGATATTTTAATTTATGCAGATTTCGTATCTATTATCGTAGATCCAATTTTTTATTGATTATTATATTGTACCCAATATATAGTAGTGATTGCAAAGGTTTTTAAAAAAATATGCCTTTGGCGCTATTTGCTATAATCGAAACGAAACCATATAGCTCTCCGCATTATTCGTTCCCATCTGAGCTAAATCAATACCTTACTTTGGGGTAATTGCGCCAAATCCGGGAGTAATTACGCCAACTAAAAAAAAAAAAGTTTTCTTTAAATGCGTGGTTGCCAAAAGAGCACTTTTAGCTAGATGGCGCAATTACCCCGGACTTGGCGCAATTACCTCAAAGTACGGTACGCATATAAATTTTTTTAAAATAACGTTGTTAAAGGTATAAATGTATATTTGCGCATGCGTAGTAGTAACACTTTTGTTTGAGTTACGCCCGCCAAGTTCCAAAGTAAACATTGCCTCAGTTCAAAAAGACTTTTTTCTCTTGTTTACTGAGGACAGAATAGATAAAGGGTGACATCAGGACAGATACTACACTTCGTTCCATGCTAAAATTTTCAGGAAGCAATTAAAAATAATCATGTTATTTCTAAAGAAAGGGAAGCACATCGTTTTGAGGGTTTCTTGAGTTGAAAGTTGATATCTCAGTGATTGACGATATATTTTTTATGTCAATGTATTTTCTTATATATTTTGGTATAATGGTAAGAGTGTTTGCTTATGGGATGGGAGGGTTCGATCTTTTGTCGTGTCATACGAAAGACTCAAAACTTGTTACTTGAAGACTCTTTTCTAAACGCTCATCAGTATAAACGGTATGGTTTATGTTTAGTGGAGAAATTATGGCAAAGAACTAGCACACTCCTCTACACCTACATCTCCTAGCTTATGAAAACGGGGCTTTCGGATCGCTTTCGACTATAGTTGACCACTTTATTTTACTTAAATAAAATGAATTCAAGAATACCTATAAGAGTTATCATCAATTTGTGGGAAATGATGATGGCTAAGTAATTAACAGCACGGACTGAAAACCCGAGTGTTCCAAATGTGAATCAAGCTCGTTCTACATAAACACTTTAACTTGACAACCTTCACGTGGTCCCTCGATGTCTTTATAGAAAAAAATTCTAAAGATATATCGGATAAACCCTAACCAATAATTGAATCCTTTGAATCATTGCGATACTTTCAGCATTCCCAACAAGAGTTGTGAAGTGGGAGGGAAAGAAAAAAAAAAGCATGACAAAAGAAAACGGAAATGGGTTTATCGGTAGAACAATGGATTGAAAGTTGTTCACAAAAGAAACACAAAAGAAAACTAAAATAAGACTGTTCATCGAAATATAGCCCTTTCTGACTCCATCGCTTGTCTCGATTGTGCTGGACCAGATAGACCCATTTTTCGTCCGATATGACAATGCGCTTTCAAAAACGCTTATCCAATGGATTGCTGAGCAATCGACGGCAAATTTTAACTCGTCTGTTAGCTTGTGCTGAGGTGATTTTGGCGCGAGTTTTTGTGAACAAAATCAAGTTGCTTCAAGTGTCGGTGAATTGTCGATTTGCCAACTCAAAGTTCATCAGCCAATTCTCGAGTGTGCAATGAAAGAGCAATGTCTAACCCGGTTTGCGATCTTCATCATCCGACTTTAACGGCCATCCTAACAAGGTTTATTTTCAAGACTCATGTCGGCAGAATTGAAAATCTTGTACCATTTTGAGATCGCCGCATATGCAATTTTTCCTTCATCTTCGGCTGCACAAATCTTTCCTTGTTTAAAGACCTCGCTTTCAGTAGTAACGCATCAAAATTCCCAGCTCAATTTTATCAGTTGCCATAGATGAAGATCACTATAACAATATAAACAAAATATAAAAAAAAAATAATTAAAAAATGCACACAAATTCCATTTTTTGCAAGTGTTTACGAACTTTTAGGACCACCTAAAATTTCCAAGAGTGGGTGTCATTTATTTGGGTATATCATCGAATTGTTGAATCTTTTTGTATAAATTCCGTGCAGATTTCCAAATTCGACAAAAACATTCCGGAGTTCGACAGAAAGATCCCCGATTTTAGTATAATACTATTATAGAAGATCAGATCAAACAATTATGTCAGTAAGAGTCAAGATGAAAACAGTCGTCTGAATATTCGAATAAGACGAATCTTTCGTAAAAGTAAAATAGCCATTCTCGTTACATAAAAAATGAACGAATAATCTTATCAATAAACATTGATTCAAGTTCAAAAGTCAAAGTGTAATAAAAAAAAAAAAGTAGATAAGAAAACTTATGCATTAACTTTTCATACGAAAACCAATTCCCAATGTAAACAGGGAATAGAATTTTTCTTCAGTGTACAGGAAAGCAGTTTCGCAGTAACGTGTTCCGCAGACGGAAAGATTTGGAAAGTAACTCAGTTAATAGAAATACTTCCTGGCATTTAAGTGGAGGAAGAAAAGACCGTTTTTTTTTTTGTTTTGTTTTTTTTTTTTGCTTTTTCGCTATAAAGACAAGTTTTTGGTGCAGATATCTTACAAGGAGGAAATCAAATATTGGAGGTCAGTGGGAGCAGATTCCGCAGAAATAGCGTTAGTCAAATAACGAACGTTTTTAAAACAAACAAAAAAACACAGAAAAGATCATTTTTCTACTAGATTTGTCTTAAATTTGAAAACAGTGAATAGAAAACATCGGAATACAAATAGAATATAAACTCTTACGGGTATATTGAAAGAAACTGCGATAGAAATATCTCTGGTACAGTAACCCTTGATTTTTGACATATTCTCTAACGTGTATTAAAACGATCTAAAAACAAATAAGCGATATCCGGTGATTTCCTGAGTGTTCAAGCAGTGCATAATCCCGCCCTTGCGAATTGAATAATTACAGATGCTATAGAGGGGAAATAGATGTGTAAATAAATATAGCAAGTTTTCCATCAGTTCCGTTGATAGATATTCTATATGATGTGCTAAGATTTTGTCTCCGGTGGCTTCTCTGTTTCCGGAAACAAAGTCATTGGAATAGAGATATTGTTTTATTTTATTTATTTATTGATTTAAGATTTGATCTCTGGGCGTTAAAACATACTTAACGACGCTATGTAAAGTTAATTTCGTGTCATACCTTACCTTAGTTGGGAGAGGGCTCTAGAAGCCGGTGCTATTGTTTAGGGCTGTATTTCAGAGCGCCACGTGGTTTTCTTTGATTGTGAACTTGTTTATTTTTTTTACTTGTTTCTTAATAATATTATTTATTTTATTCGTTTTGCATTTGATTTTATACTTCATTTTGTATTTATATTATATTGTATTTTTAAGTTATTCCTATTATATAAATAACTATATATATATATATATATATATATATATATATATATACATATATATAAATATATTATATAAATTTATTATATATATATATAAATATATATATATATATATAGAGAGAGAGAATAAATGACAAAAATTTATATTCCAAAATTCAGCAATAAAATTAAAAATAATTAAAAAATACAACAATAAAATTAAAAATAATTGAAAAATACAACAATAAAATTAAAAATAATTAAAAAATACAACAATAAAATTAAAAATAATTAAAAAATACAACAATCAAATTAAAAATAATTGAAAAATACAACAATAAAATTAAAAATAATTAAAAAATACAACAATAAAATTAAAAATAATTGAAAAATACAACAATAAAATTAAAAATAATTAAAAAATACAACAATAAAATTAAAAATAATTAAAAAATACAACAATAAAATTAAAAATAATTAAAAAATACAACAATAAAATTAAAAATAATTGAAAAATACAACAATAAAATTAAAAATAATTAAAAAATACAACAATAAAATTAAAAATAATTAAAAAATACAACAATAAAATTAAAAATAATTGAAAAATACAACAATAAAATTAAAAATAATTAAAAAATACAACAATAAAATTAAAAATAATTGAAAAATACAACAATAAAATTAAAAATAATTAAAAAATACAACAATAAAATTAAAAATAATTGAAAAATACAACAATAAAATTAAAAATAATTAAAAAATACAACAATAAAATTAAAAATAATTAAAAAATACAACAATAAAATTAAAAATAATTGAAAAATACAACAATAAAATTAAAAATAATTAAAAAATACAACAATAAAATTAAAAATAATTGAAAAATACAACAATAAAATTAAAAATAATTAAAAAATACAACAATAAAATTAAAAATAATTGAAAAATACAACAATAAAATTAAAAATAATTAAAAAATACAACAATAAAATTAAAAATAATTGAAAAATACAACAATAAAATTAAAAATAATTAAAAAATACAACAATAAAATTAAAAATAATTGAAAAATACAACAATAAAATTAAAAATAATTAAAAAATACAACAATAAAATTAAAAATAATTGAAAAATACAACAATAAAATTAAAAATAATTGAAAAAAACAACAATAAAATTAAAAATAATTAAAAAATACAACAATAAAATTAAAAATAATTGAAAAATACAACAATAAAATTAAAAATAATTAAAAAATACAACAATAAAATTAAAAATAATTGAAAAATACAACAATAAAATTAAAAATAATTAAAAAATACAACAATAAAATTAAAAATAATTAAAAAATACAACAATAAAATTAAAAATAATTGAAAAATACAACAATAAAATTAAAAATAATTGAAAAATACGACAATAAAATTTAAAATAATTGAAAAATACAACAATAAAATTAAAAATAATTGAAAAATACAGCAATAACATTATAAATAATTGAAAAATACGACAATAAAATTTAAAATAATTGAAAAATACAACAATAAAATTAAAAATAATTGAAAAATACAGCAATAACATTATAAATAATTGAAAAATACAACAATAAAATTAAAAATAGTTGAAAAATATAGCAATAAAATTAAAAATAATTGAAAAATACAGCAATAACATTAAAAATAATTAAAAAATACATCAATAAAATTAAAAATAATTGAAAAATACAACAATAAAATTAAAAATAATTAAAAAATACAACAATAAAATTAAAAATAATTGAAAAATACAACAATAAAATTAAAAATAATTAAAAAATACAACAATAAAATTAAAAATAATTAAAAAATACAACAATAAAATTAAAAATAATTAAAAAATACAACAATAAAATTAAAAATAATTGAAAAATACAACAATAAAATTAAAAATAATTAAAAAATACAACAACAAAATTAAAAATAATTGAAAAATACAACAATAAAATTAAAAATAATTAAAAAATACAACAATAAAATTAAAAATAATTAAAAAATACAACAATAAAATTAAAAATAATTGAAAAATACAACAATAAAATTAAAAATAATTAAAAAATACAACAATAAAATTAAAAATAATTGAAAAATACAACAATAAAATTAAAAATAATTAAAAAATACAACAATAAAATTAAAAATAATTGAAAAATACAACAATAAAATTAAAAATAATTAAAAAATACAACAATAAAATTAAAAATAATTGAAAAATACAACAATAAAATTAAAAATAATTGAAAAATACAACAATAAAATTAAAAATAATTAAAAAATACAACAATAAAATTAAAAATAATTGAAAAATACAACAATAAAATTAAAAATAATTAAAAAATACAACAATAAAATTAAAAATAATTGAAAAATACAACAATAAAATTAAAAATAATTAAAAAATACAACAATAAAATTAAAAATAATTGAAAAATACAACAATAAAATTAAAAATAATTAAAAAATACAACAATAAAATTAAAAATAATTGAAAAATACAACAATAAAATTAAAAATAATTAAAAAATACAACAATAAAATTAAAAATAATTAAAAAATACAACAATAAAATTAAAAATAATTGAAAAATACAACAATAAAATTAAAAATAATTAAAAAATACAACAATAAAATTAAAAATAATTGAAAAATACAACAATAAAATTAAAAATAATTAAAAAATACAACAATAAAATTAAAAATAATTGAAAAATACAACAATAAAATTAAAAATAATTAAAAAATACAACAATAAAATTAAAAATAATTAAAAAATACAACAATAAAATTAAAAATAATTGAAAAATACAACAATAAAATTAAAAATAATTAAAAAATACAACAATAAAATTAAAAATAATTGAAAAATACAACAATAAAATTAAAAATAATTAAAAAATACAACAATAAAATTAAAAATAATTGAAAAATACGACAATAAAATTTAAAATAATTGAAAAATACAACAATAAAATTAAAAATAATTGAAAAATACAGCAATAACATTATAAATAATTGAAAAATACAACAATAAAATTAAAAATAGTTGAAAAATATAGCAATAAAATTAAAAATAATTGAAAAATACAGCAATAACATTAAAAATAATTAAAAAATACATCAATAAAATTAAAAATAATTGAAAAATTGACATGAATATCAGATAAAAATTAAGTAAGCTAAAAATAAATTACAATATAAAATTTCAAATAAAAAGACAACAAAGGACAACTTTTCTTGTTCCATTTCAATTATTTCAGTTTTCTTTTGTTTTTATTTTACTTTTATTTAATTTTTGCTTATGTAATTTTATTTTGAATTGATTTTATTTTTACATGAGTTTATTTTTAATGTATTTTATTCTTTATTTATATTATTTTTTATTAATTTAATTTTCAAATTGTTTCGTTTTTGCTTAATTCATAGCTTTAACTAATTTCATGTTGACATTAATTTGTTAATTGTTTTTAATCACGTTTATTTTATTTTATTTTATTTATTAAAATGATTTTATTTTTAATAAATTTATTTTCACTTAATTTTTTTATTGATTTTATTTAAAATTAATTTTATTTTTTAATTAATCCCACTTTTAATATAAATTTTATATTACTGTCGACTTAATTTTTTGCTTTATTTTGTTTTCATTTTTTGTCGTTTAATATATTTTTATTTTTATATCTATTTTAATCATTTTTATATACTTTCTCCTTCTCTTTTAACATATTTTCCATTGTTTTAGAGACGCATAAAGGCCTGGTGTGCATTTGTGAAGAAATAATTAAATTTTATGAATACAAAAATTGGCAACACCTGTCTATTTGCTTACAGCAAAACAAAGAAACGGAGAAAAAAAACATTCTTCTAAGCGTACATCGCCCAGCACGAATGCAAAATATTGAGGCACTCGTCTTAACTCTCAGCTTCGCAGATTGTGATAAACATGTTACTATAGTCAAAACTGTATTATAATAGAGTAAAGAAAGTGTGGATTTTTAAACGACTCAAACACTTACAAAACTCTTCCATCCATTCAAAGCCTTAAGCTTGAGCCCCTGAAAGAGTATAAGCCCTCCGCAACTTTGTAGACGCTTTTATAGCGAGGAGTTCTTTTTTCGGGGATAGAGTTCTGGCCCCACGCCCAACCTTCTAAGAAGGTACGTACAGCGCCTAGCCTTCCCAAATAGTCACCCTTTTGGTACTGGCCAGATTCAACGTTGCTTAACTTCCGTGAACTTGCGAGAACCGGTGTGTCGACGTGATTGTGCCATACCCTTACACAACTCTTGGGAGTTGATAAAATTTTATGTGATAACCTTGTTTCATTAAAACAAAGTTGTTAAGTTTCATTAAAACAAACGCAAGGATGTCTTCAATTAACCCTTCACGTGCGTCTGCAGTTTTTTTTTTTTTTTTTTTTTTTTTTTACAAAGGCATCACCACATTATCAAGGCCCAGAGGCCACTCAAGGATAAGGGTTAAAGAGTGTACAGTAGAAGTTGGTCAATATAGTAATCATTAGTAATGAAAATTTGGTAAATTTAATAACTTATATGGAACGGCTCATCAAGAACTTATTTACCTTAGACTTGAACACAACCATATTGTAGTCAGCCGGAAAGCAGGAAAACAATTCCACAGGCGTGCAGTTCTAAGAAAGAAGCTTTGTTCATGGAATCTATGTTTAGGTTTAGGCACAGATAAAGAGTGGGGGAAATTATTGATAGTGTTTACAGCTAGACGAGTGTTTCTTGTGAAAGTTTGGCGAGGGGGGACCATAGATTGAAGCTCAGTTGAACACTTTCCATGAAAATAACGATACATCAGAGACAAACTCGCAACATCTCTTCTGTGAGATAGAGGTTGTAAGGAGGAGAAAAGGACATCTCCTACGAGGCTACGAAGTCTATTTTGAACTTTATCAAGGCAGGACAAGTCCTTTCTAGCAGCTCCTGCCCAGATGTGGCAACAGTATTCCATCCTTGGACGTACCTGGCTCTTATATAGATAGAGAATAGCATCAGCAGTGAGATATCTACTGGATCGATAGAAAGATCCCACCATTTTTCCAGCGGCCTTGGCAACAGATTTGATATACGTGTTCCATTTAAGATCAGGAGTAATGGTCAAGCCCAGAAGCTTGTCAAAACTTGAGGCCTCCTGAAGACGAGAGCCATTCATTTCAATTGATGACAAATGTGGATTAAAATGTTGATGATGTAAAGAGAGAAGCTTGGTTTTAGATGCATTAAAAGTAACCAGCCACTCCTTTCCCCATTGTACTACATGCTCAAGATCAGAGGAGAGAGAATTGGAGAGTACTTGCTCGTTTACTGTTTTAGATGTGATACCATAAATGGTAGTGTCGTCAGCATAAATGTCTACAAATGATGTAAGGATATGATTTGGAAGATCATTAATGTAGATCAGGAAAAGAGTTGGGCCCAGGATGGATCCCTGAGGGACACCGGCATTAATACTGAGAGCTTCTGATTTTTGCCCCTCAACTACTACTCTTATGAACCTATCAGAAAGAAATGATTTAATAATTGAGAAGACTTTTCCAGCTATACCATAGCTAGCGATCTTATGAAGTAAACCTTTATGCCATACCCTATCAAAGGCTTTAGATATGTCAAGAGCAATTGCCCTAGAAAGATTGCCACCGTCGAGAGATTTGCTAATCCTATGCGATATAATTGTAAGGACATCTGCTGTAGATCTAGCAGAACGGAAACCATATTGAGTGTCACTAAGAAGGTTATTTTTGTTGAGATGTTTGATTACTTCTGTATTTAACACAGATTCTAGCAACTTACTCATGACGCACAGGAGACTTATTGGCCTGTACTGAGAGGGGGATGAGTGATCACCTGAATTCTTAAATACAGGGCATACTGATGAGATTTTCCAGGGAGATGGGAAACTATTCTCCTTAAAACAACGTTTAAACAGTTTTGTAAGTATGGGCGCTAGTTCAGGTTGAAGTTTTTTGAGTACTATAATTGGAATACCATCAGGGCCAGTTGCTTTACTGGAATCAAGGTTTTTGATTAGCTTGGCAACATCACGTACAGATATACGTATATCACATAGCGTGTTTTCTGATACAGGAGGAAATATTGGGGGTTGGCGGTCTTGGTCGCAAAGGGTAGAATTAGCTGCAAAGTTCTTGACAAAGAGTTTGGCTTTGTCTGATGCTGACGAGATTACCTCAGGTCCATTGATAATAGTTGGGATGGAGCACACGCTTCTGTTCAGGATTCTGTTTGCTATTTGCCAAAACTGGTGGGAACCAAGCCGCTGCTCAGCTACTTTGGACTTAACAGATTGAGCATACAACTCTCTTGCGTTCCTTATTACTTTCTTACAATGGTTGCTGGCAGTCCTGAAAACGGCTTTAGTTTCCATACATCTATTACGTTTGAAGCAGTGGAAAAAGTGATTTCTGTGCGCAATGGCAGCAGCACATTCTGGAGAGAACCATGGCTGGCTGTTAGGTTTTTGCTGAAACTTTTTAGAGGGTATGAAATGGTCAATACCTACAATTAACCATTCAGTTAGGTCTAATACTATAGAGGACACATCCTTTTTAAACATGGAATGCAGAGGTAGATCAGATATAAATGTACGGAAGCTATCCCAGTCAGCCTTAGTGTATCGATATACTGTACGATGAAGTGGTACGTCTGGGGACTTATTACATTTCATTTTTATCTTAATTGATACAACAGAGTGGTCGGAAGATCCAAGAGGCGACAGAACAGAAACTGAACATAGTTCAGGGCAAGTTGTGAGAAAAAGGTCTAGTAGGCTCGCATACTGGCCGTCATTATCGGGCACACGGGTAGGTTCCTGAACAATCTGAGTGAGGTCATAGGCAATGGAGAAATCATGACAGAACCTCCCCTCATCATCAGTCTTGTTTGAGTGGGTCAACCATTCGACGTTGTGAACATTGAAGTCTCCACATACGTGAATGTTAGCTGAAGGATAAGTAGATAGGACTTGGTCAATTTTCTCAGATATGCTTTGAAAGATAGTAACTCCGCTGTTGTGGGGGCGATAGAGAGTAAATATAAATGCAGTAGTGTGAGCTAAAGCAACCCGGAAGCACATATAGGGTAAGTTAGGATCTTCCCTGGAGATGTCCCTCCCACATGGAAAGCTATCTTTAATATAGGCACATATTCCATGCCCATGGCGATCTTGGGGGTCAGATTTAGAAGTTAAGTTAGAGTATCCTGTAATTGCAAACTCATCTAGGGAAATAGCCTGTCCAATGCCAGTTTCACTTAAAAATAAAAGGTCTGGTTTAGTCTCCTGTAATTGGGTTTCAACCTCTGGAAGGTTAGAACGTAGACCCCTGATGTTGGAGAAGGAGACATGGTAGTAGGGGTTTACGTTGGAAGTTGGATAACCGGGTTTAATCGTGTATTTTTTCTTGAAACTTGTCATGATGAAATTTTGGAATTTGTGGACTAGGTCGACAGATTTACTTAGAGCAGGACAGAGAGGGGAAACTAAGAGAGAAAAAGAAACGAAGAATTTTTTTTTTGTACCACATGATAAGCCGTAACAATTACCCACTAGTATGGCATCGAGAGGCCCCACCAGAAGCTACTGCATGGTCCAGATTCCATTCACCAAATGGCAATACAGCAGCCCCAGTACTTTGCACCTGCTGATAGGACAGCCTCCTTAGTGGTTAATCCAAGGTTCGGGTCCCTGACTATCAGGCGGATAACGTCAGCCCAGACAAAACGTTTACCTCCAGCACCCTTACTAGTGACATGGCTACAAGGATAGACATAGAAACAGAAAATTTCCACCAACTCTGCCAACTGTTCGCGCAAAAATACTGCCAACCTAGAAAACAGCTTTTTCTTCTCCCTTTGTCAGAAAAATCACTCATTTAAAAAATGAGGACTGAGGGACATATACCTATAATAAAAGTGAAAATGTGTGTATGTATGTATATTTATATGTTTGTATGTTTGTATGTGTGTTTGTGTGTCCGCTAAAAACTTTCGACATACACAACGAAAATTCACAAAGTCGGTATCGTATTGAAGCCCCATCCCTCGCACGAAAAATATCGAAAAATTGGCCAAAAACGTTAATTTTTTCACCCGGAAATCGACAATTTTCGACAGGGGGGAGTCAAGAAAAACGGTCCTCTCGTGACGACGACCGGTTCTACGCATGCGTCAGATGACGTCATGACCTGATTTACTTTAAATACTTGAAGAACTGACTAAATTTCATGTACGTCGCGTTAGCTCAGTTGGTTAGTGCGTTGGTTCGTTATCTAAACGTTTTGGGTTTGAATCGTGGTGTGAGATGTCTTTTTTTTTCGATTTTTTAAATTTAAATATTGAACCAGTGTTATTTAAGCCATTTTTAACGTAACGTTCGTTTTTCTATTTTTTTTTATTTTACTTTGCTTATCCACCCCCGACCACACACCCAAAAACACCCGGGTACCCACCGATTTTTTTAATTTTAATATCGAAACAGGCTTATTTAAGCCATTTTTCACGTGTTGGTTTTTCTGTTTTCTTTTTTGTTTTTTCGATTTTTACATTTAACATCGTTCCTTTGCCTTACGTTAGTTTTTTTTTGTGTTTTTTTTTCGATGTTTTGATTACCCCCCCCGCTTAAGTTTTAACGTTGTTTTTTTTTTCACTTCGCTTATAACAAACAAACCTGGTCATTGACCTCTACGTCGTCGTCGTCGTAGCGCTCTACGACTTCCATGCGCGAAACTGTCAATTTGGTTCTTACTTAAATAAATTCAAACATCTTTCAGTAATTCATTCTGGCTGGCCGATTTTATTTTCAAACTTCGCCTCAGGGCTTCGGGTTCGATCCTACCCCCCCCCGGTTTCTTTTTTATTTAACAACACACACACCAAACACCCGGGCAACGCCGGGTACCCCCGCTATCTATAAAAAGAAAATTGCGCAAAGCTTTATTGTATGCTTACCTGTAAAGTAACAAAAAAGAGCGTACATCAGCATTTACGCAAATTCGTGCAATATTTTTGTTTAAAAAAAAACTGAAGTCAGTAACTTGTTCAAATTTAGAAATCCATTTTAACATGATGAACGGGGTGGATTTGATAAGTCTTTTTTTTTTCTTTTTTTTTTTTTTTTGCTAGAACTAAAGTTATGTTCTTTGTTTATTGCTTATAATAAGACCGAAAATGGCTACTGAGAGCTTTCACCGATGATAATTTATTTCTTTCAGCAAGACTACTGTATAAATTTGAATAATTCTTGATGTATTGTTTTTGTACAACATCCTGCATTGTCTTGTTACAAACAATGTTGCATATAGAGGGTAAGCTGGAGAATCACCCTTAAATAGTGGAGCCGTTATTTTTAAAACAGTTGGATGGGCACTAATCAGTGTTTGTTTGTTTTTTTTTAGAGGGTGGGTGGGTAAAGGAGTCGCCACTTATCAAAACCGGAAGACCAGTTGAGAAAAAGGAATAATGCGTTACATATTTACAATAAGAGACGAGCTCTCTAATAAAAGAGGTTTTAGCATGACATTTAGTGTCAATTTCGCTCAGACAAGTAGCTGAAACCCACAGAAGACGAAAACAATTAATTTATTACGTTTCCTGATTTTTTAGAAAACGATTGAGTATTCGTATTCGTTGGGTTCTTCGGACTACTATTCTCACTTTAAGTGTTGTTTTCAAAACGTTCCGGTCGAGGTAAACCCCGATGTTCTTAATTTGTATCTTGTCGAACGAAAGTTTTTACGCCGAACTCGGGAACCTGCATTTAATCCACAGAGGTGACATGGTAATGTTTTATCAGCCATGACTGGACAGAAGTAAAGAATTCGCAATTCTATATTTTTGAGTGTTGCCCGCATTCAGGGGTGAAGTTATGTTCTGTCGTGTCTGCCAATAATAGCAACTTGAATTTGACTGCGATTTGCGAGAACATTGAACTGCTCTCTCTCTCTCTCTCTCTCTCTCTCTCTCTCTCTCTCTCTCTCTCTCTCTCTCTCTCTCTCTCTCTCTTCTTTCTCATTACCTTTTATTATTCTATACAATATCTAGAAACAACTTCATTATGTGATATGGTATGCCGCGGTCTCATAATAATCTACACATCTTTCTTTGCTTTTTACAAAAGCAGTGTTGTCAACTTTACCTAACAGTTGTTTGACCCTAGGCGTCATACAAGTCTAACTTTAATTTAATAAAGGTTATCCAGAGAGCGTTGCCAGTCTCGCTTAAAAAGCTGTCAGATCCCAAAGTCATAAAACCCAATCTCTCCACCGAATTCGATTCAATAATTGTGTATGCACTTAACGTTTTCTTCAATCTTAATTAATACTTAATAGAAACTATCGAAAATCAATCGATTGATTTCTATCGATTGAATTTCTATTTGCATTTTTAAAACCCTTATCCTCGAGTGGCCTTTTGGGCCTTTCTAAGTGGCGACTCCCTATTTAAAAGTAGTCGAAGGATTTTCCATATTGGATTTTGTCGAATTGAAAAGATTAAAAAAATTTCCATGATCAAGTTTCTTTCAAAGAAGTTCTCATATGTAAAACACATTACGACGGGACTGTTTCCCTACAGTTACAACATGATCGCCTCCAAACCCAATGTCAACAAATACTTGTAATAAAACATACAATAAATAATGAATATGCTGTTTTTTTAATTTACGATTTGTAATCCTCTCATGATATTTTGCATCATTGAACAGACAATGTATCCATCGCAATAACTCGTATCCTTGAGTGGCTTTTAGAACATAGTATGCATCCCGCTGACTATGAGATCGTGTTTTCTTCATAAAGTGTTACATAAATAGTGTTTCCTACAAAGCTTTCTAAAACAAGAACCCAATTTCTTATTTACTTGGCATTGCTGCATGCTATGTATGCGGATAGTGAAACATTTCATCATATGTTCGTTTCAGCATCAAACAAACAGAAAACACAAAAAGAAGAGACGAAAGAAAGGTACTGTACTGTATGTTTATTTAAAATTCTGATTAATGTTTCTATCTTGAAATATCAAAGTGAAAAAAACTTAACTTAATTGTTTAGCTTTCTAAAAGCTTATAACTTTTAATAATTCAAATTTATATATATATATATATATATATATATATATATATATATATATATATATATGAACAAATGATTAATAAAACATGTTAAAAGACATCTTGAAAAAGAGTTAAAAACATATTTAATTTTAAAAAAGGAAACACAAGATAAGTGGATAGTCTTTAATCCGCGGAGTTTCGTAGAAATACTCTCCTTCTCATCAGGGGGCAGGAATTAGCAAAATGCAGGATCGGATTTTGCATATAAAAGTATTTAATGAAACTACAAGTAAGTCACAGATCTTACTTGGTTAAAAAAAAGGGTGAGGTAAGGGGAACAGGAGGCAAAAGAAAAAGATAAATAAAAAGATTTCACATGAATGGACAGTCCGGTTAAGCGTAAAAATCCAAAAATGGTAAAATCCAAAACGGTAGAATTTAAAATTTCAATTATATATATATATATATATATATATATATATATATATATATATATATATATATATATATATATATATATATATATATACAAGACTACCCGTGGCAAATGTGCCAGTATATGTTATAGCTGGCTATGGAATAGTGAGTATATTAATTATGCTACAAATATGCCCGCTTGCGCGTACAACAATGGTCATCACTTTTAACATACAGCATTACATTGCTTAATATACGGAAAACTACTTAGTTGCGGAAAATTTAAATGCGTTATTTGTTTTCACCATACCTATCATTTTAAAAGAAAAATGTTAAGGTGGAAACCAAGTAAAAATTTACCAAAACTTCTATTTTTATAATTGCTTAAAAAATAAAAAAACTACATTGGTATTGATCATCCGTACCTTAAAACTTGTCTGACGTCACTTCTGACAAATTGCTTTTTAAACAAAGAAGTGCGACTCTTAACGAAATCCAGTATGGTATGAATCGCAGCTATAACTGTTGCCCGTTTTAACAGGCTAAAAAGTCTATTGTTTGCATAATCTTCAAAATAAATAATAAATATTTGCAAATAATTTTAACGTCTTTAAACTGCCATTTATGGAATCCAATGCAATAAAAAAAAAAGACTTTAAATGGTTTAAATCGTAAAAAAAAATAAAAACTAAAGCAAATTCGTAAGAAAAGTAACTGTTATTGCGTTTGGTTACAGTTACAGTAAGAAATAGGATTTATTGGTAAAATGTTTTTCGTTTTTTCTTAACCAACCAGTTAACTATGAGATGTTACTTTTATTGCCTTTGGTAACAGTTACTTATTTTAAGATTTTTTTTTTATGGTCCATTTATAAAGAACTTAGATGTTATTATGCGTTGATAGTAAAGTAGTTTCGTTTCATTTACATGGTTTCAACAACTGGGCAAGCTGATCTAAGTAATTTTAACGTCTTTAAACTGTCAATTAACTTAAACTACTAAATATAATAAGCCTTTAAAAAGCTAAACAATTCAAGAAGTTCTATTTTGGGGCTGCTTATGTCTAGAACAACAAAAAGCAAATGATATTAATTTAGGATCTTGTTTTACCCCCTAATTTTTTTTTTGTAAAATATAAACAAGTTTGTATTTTTTTAAATGACGAGCTAAAATTTGTGGAAATTGAATAATTTGTTGTTATATTTACTTTTAATTGGAGCTATTTTTCTTAACATGTACTATAAAATATACAAACCCGTACATTTACAAGTAAAGATTTTTTTGAAAATTGAAAGAACATTTTTTGACACGTACTTTTAAATACCCGCCTAAGTTTTTAAAATATTGTTTATTTTTTCCAAATATTTCTAAAGCAAATAAAAACGCAAATACCATTTGCCGTGTCTTAATATTCCGTGCTTAAATTTGTCGTCCCTAAATATCACACGAATAAAGAATCAGTAGGAGCAAATCTCCGTGCCTTAAGTTGTCGTACATAAATAATAAAACCTAAAGGAAATAAACAGAAAATAAAACTATGGGAGTGTGGAACTTGCGTTTATCATCATTCAATCCCGGGTAACATCGGGTCAATTTGTTAGTAAATAATAAAACCGTGAAGAAAACTTCTGTCTCCATCGAGTAACTTCCCGTTTCCCGCATATCATTCGTGTTACTTTCTTTGCTGTTAAAGAAACAGCTGATCCAGGTAAACACGCGCACACGCACCTGAACACCTGTCGATCTAATTGGCTTCTGAATCTTAAAATAATAAATCAGGACAAATCGACAGTTCAACTTTTTAAAACTAACGCATAAACAATCTATTAATATAATACTCATCGTTTGTCTATCGATCCAACTCACCGCGACATTGAAGACATTCCATTGCGGCATATTTTAAATAGAAAGAGAGTACCAACGAAGATAAGAATCACGTTATTGTTTAATAGTAGGAGTTATTTTTTTTTTAAAATTACAACAGGTGTTTATTTAAAATGACATTCGTATGAAATAGGTTTGCAATATTATGCAAAATAAACAAATGTTTATTTATCAATTTATTTATTGCGGACTATTATTCTCAACTTTCTTAGTTGTTGTTTCACGACGTTTCGGCCAACTATTCCTCTGGCCTTCGTCAAGTGGTAACCGCGACAGGATAGGAACTCCGACTCTCCTAACTACATCCTCACCAATTACTGCCATCCATAGTCGTTGTCGTCTCACCACGTTTTGGCCAAGTAAGCCTCTTGCCGGCTTTGGGTAGGATTGAAACCGTTATCTTTAAACAATTATCACTTGGAACTGTATAAAACTAAAATATCCAACCTTGATCGACCTTCGGGGCCCGTGGCACAGTGGATAGAGACGTTGAATCTCTACGGTTCCAGGTGATAATTGTCTGAAGATAGCGATTTCAATCCTACCCAAAGCCGGCCAGAGGATTAGTTGGACGAAACGTGGTGAGACAACAACAACTATGGATGGCAGTAATTGCTGAGATTGCAGTTAGGAGAGTCGGAGTTCCTATCCTGTCGCGGTTACCACCTGATGAAGGCCAGAGGAATAGTTGGCCGAAACGTTGTGAAACAACAACTAATAAAGATGAGGATAATAGTCCGAAATAAATAAATTAATAAATAATATTCATCTCAATAATGAATTCCAATTAATTATATAAATGTTTATTTGTTTAAAAGCGATATTTCGGTGTTATATGCTATCATCAAAATTTTATATATTTTTTCCTCGCCATGACAATAAATAGAAAAATACAGTTAATATAAAATCCGCGTGTTCTTCTTCAGCAGTTATATTTTCTGATGTAATATGAAAGTCAAAGTCATGTTGATATAAGCGTTGTTTAAATTTTAAAATAAATACCAATGAAATATGGTTATAAGCCAAATTCTACCAAATTTACACTATCACCGATGACTACACTACCACCTGACATTCTCTTACCCTTATCCTCGAGTGGTCTTCAGGCCTTGATAAGTAGTGACTCTCAAGTAAAAATAAATAAAAGTTGTCGCGTGCTATTAGAAGTTTAGTAGATTATAAAAATCACATAGATTTTTTTATATTAATATCGGCATTAAGACGTCAGGTTCGGAACTTATTGGGTGAATTTGATATTTGAATAGCTAAAAAAGAAATACTAATATGAAACGTGTTCTTTTGTCTGTTTGTCCGCTAATCAGTTTTATGGAGCAGACATACTATATACAAAGTTTGTTCAAAATTATTATCAATTTTAACAGATTGTCGTAAAATTGTAATATTTTGTTTATGCCCTCAAAACGTTTACGACGCAGGAGGAGGAGAAACGCCGCATTGATATTGTTAGCTCTGCTTTTATTGTTAAACCCTTTGATTTATTATAAATTTCACAGTCACATATAAATTAAGGTTTTATAACGGCAACACTTTGTTCATCTTGACAGCTCAGAATCAGCCACGAGAAAAAATTAGACGCGTTTGATTCCAAGTGTTTTAGAAAGATTTCAGGGATCAAATAGAGCAATCGGATTACCACCCAAGAGATCAGAGACTGCACGAACCAATAAGTGGTATCGCCAACAATCTGCGAAGAACATTTGGGCTGGCTTGGACATGTCCTAAGATTGATTTCAGAAAGAATTGCCAACCAAGTATTTCAGTGGAATCCTGATGGAAAAAGAAGATGAAAACCAAAGAATGAATTGGAAGCAGAAGATCATTTTCGATGTGAAATCAGATCTACAGCCTCCATTCAGCAGTAAGCTGAGGGGAGGCTGTGGATCTGATTTCAGATCGAAAACGATGGTATACTTTGACTGCTCTGTGGGAGTTCTTAAGTCTAAGGTAAGAAGATTATCAACAAAATTTAACAGATTATGAAGAAATGACATTTATGGAAATAAAAAAAAAATTCCTGATTCCATAACTTCAGTTTTGTAATCTGTCACATTTTTATTTTTGCTTTTCCTTTATGCATTTGATTACTTTGAAGTATTTTATTGACCGATATTTGTGCACTTATTCAAGCGTACGATACAGTTAATGATATTGTGACACGTCTCTCGTGGTGAGATCAACAACTGACCCCTGATCGTCTTCGGACTTTGGCTTGTGATGTCTAGTTCTCCGAAAGGCTTATCACATTAACTCCGGAATGCTTTGGTGTAGAATTCTCTGGAAGCTGGAAACCGAAAGCTGCATTCACTAGAAGAAAAACAGACAATTGGATTCTATTCTACTAAAAATTAATTTCATGAAAATTACAAACGTTTTACGGATATGTACACTTCAGTTCTCAGCACATTTTTAAAGTCAGTTCTTAGCACGTTTTTAAAGTCTAAAATCTCTCTACTTCGTAGATGGCAAAATGGCGAAATGGGGAGGGGGGCAGGCATTGGGAGCGATGTTATTATCTCGAGATTCCACGCAAATCTTTGTCTCCAACCTGAAATCTGGTTAGAAAACTTGGGCGCTTGGTTTATATAAGGTCAGGTGTGGGGTAGACGCTATCTGCGAAGCTCCAACCTCTGTCCCTTCGCCGCAATGTTGCATTCCTGGGGCTGTTTTACAAGTACTTCAATAAAAGTTTCACCGTTTAACTATTAACACTTGTGCCTTCTTGATGTACATAGTTCCGTATAACACAGCAGGCAACAAAATTCCACCTCTCTACCGTAGATGTCCTGTAGATGGTTGAAAGCCTCCTCCCTTAATAGTTTCTTCCCTTGGACTGCTAGACATTTGGAATTGTGAAGCTAAACCATATTCGCTTTTAGTCTGGATTCATGCATATATTTATTTATTTTTTTTTTATTCATAAGTAATATATAATTTTGTCCAATCAAATGATCAAATTCAATCCTCTCATATTCTTTATCATTTATATTAACAATCAATTTCATAGCTTTAACTCGTCCTGGATATGACCTTAAACTATATCCGATGGTGAGGTCCCAGCTTGCGGGCTTTGGAGAGTGTGGAGTCACCCTTTAATTACCATTGATCCCAGGTTCAGTCTGACCCGGAGTGGTAGTACCTGTTAGGGTCCCAACTGTGGGTTAAATAGAAACCGGCTTGAAAAAACAAACAAAAACAAATATATTCTATTAAAAATAATTTTCTTTAAAAATCAATGGATTCGGCATTCAATAACCTGAAAAGGGTTGATATGCCGTAAAACAAAAACAAACAAACATCCACCAACATAGCTTTATCTCATCGTCGATTTGCTCGTGGTTTTAATAGGATATAGTCAAGGTTGTCTCCTTTTCTGACTTCCGGTTTCTCCTGTATATTTGGCTGGATAGATTGACATGTTAAAGCGGACAAGAAACCTATTCTTAATACGAGGAGAGAAGAGGGGCTTTAGCGCTATCTGGGACGAGGACGATGCATTCACATTGACACTCTGGTACTCGTTAGATCACCGATTTTAAGCAACGCCAGTATCAGATGAGTGACCATTAAGGCCTATCAAGACGTTGTATGTATGTGAAAGGTCAGATAACCCTCCTGCTTTCCAACGTGTGCAATGGTGAGTGTGTACACATTATTTATATATAGAAAGATGATGGAGTCTAGGAAGATAATATTTACTCAGAATGGTCGATATCTTGCTTGTAATCACCGTCCCCTGTGCGAAATAGAAGCCGGAAATCAAAATGAGCAAACAATCTTGAATATAACAACAAAACATATTTACAACCATAATTCGCTTACAATCTTAAATCATAAATTACGATCTGGATTCATTCTGGGTGGCAGGTTCTCTCACACAGAAGTAGAGACTACGAGTCACCTGTAAGGTTCTGCTGGGGGGCGGATACTAAACAATGCGACAGAATAGAGTGTTTAAATATCTCAACTGGACGATTTGTAAAATGTTGAATATCGAATGTAGCAGTGAATCCGGGGAACATATAACAGAAAGAACAGTTGGAAATAAATCAGACATGACCCATAATGACTGCAATTCCTATAGCTATGTACCTTACAAACGAAGCTATTAAACCTGACATAGTGGCATGGAATAAGAAGGAGAATACAAAAAGCAAGCTTATTAGAATTTAGTGTCCCTTATGAGGGTGGGTTAAACAGAGCAGAGAGGGAAAATATAACGAAATACTAAGGTGTTATACATGACGTGAAAAGAAATTGGAATCTAAGGAAGATCTCTATCATTCCAGTAATAACAGGAGTAACTGTGCACATGAAAACTATTTAAAAAGCTGACTGGCAAATATACCCGGTAAACCAAGTACAAGAGAGATTCAAAGACTTGCACTTAAGGGAACGGTCAAATCTTAGAAAGATCTCTCAGTTGGAATATCTGAGTTAGCGGGTGAATGTTTTGTATCCAGTAGTATGCTCCATCACCATCTTGAATAAACTGATAAGTAAATTGACAAAGATTTTTAGGTTTTCATATTAGTTTGCTTTCACTTTTTCTTTTCCGCACTATTATTTTTTTTTGGGGGGGGTACGTTTTAACAATCCCATGATAAACAGGCCAGTGTGTTTGACATACCCGTGAAGGTGCACATGAGGACAGGTTAAAGGACAGTCGTGCCATATTATCGTCAAGTCTCTATTTTTTGGCCTTAATAATTAATAAGACTGCAACAAGCTGCTAAAGTGTGTAACACGGGAGTTTTTTTTTTTTTTGCAACTCAAGGTTAAAATCGAGATCGTGAGAAATAGGTTATCGCCACAAACAACACGGTAGGAGACAAAAATGAAAAAAAAAAAAAAGGACGACTTATACATTTGTGCTGTTGTTTTTGTTGTTGTTGTTATCAACGTCTTTGTGCTGTTGTTGTTTTTGTTGTTAGATTTGTCTCCGCGCGCGCGCGCGCGCGCGTGTGTGTGTGTGTGTGTGTGTGTGTGTGTGTGTGTGTGTGTGTGTGTGTGTGTGTGTGTGTCTGAGTCTGTGTCTGTGTCTGTGTGTCTGTGTGTGTCTGTGTGTGCATACGGGCCTCTGTGTACGTAAGTGGGTCGTAGTTTGCTATTATGAAAAATTGTCAAAATTGTTGAATTTTGCAAAAAGAAGATGCCTGGGTGGTGCGTCGGGAAGCGACTTTCAGGCAGACAGACGTGACAAAATGGGCGGAGAGTCCGTTGAAAAAGAAAATATAAAATAAAATTTCAAATATAAGGAAAGAGAGAGAGAGAAAGAGGGGAGAGGAGAGGGAGCAGGAGGAGGAGGAGAAGGAGAGTAAGCCAGAAAAAGGATCTAGAAAATGACAATATGTCCCGAAATCAAAAAAGAAGAGTAAAAAAATAAAGAAAGCACCTGTGACGAACTAGTAATAGCAAGGAAGAAGCGAGACACGTGATCCAACACATGCTCTTTGTGACGAAAAAAAAAAAGAAAAAAAAAAAAGAAATGTATATGATTCCACTCAGCAAAATAAGTGAATCAGCAAAATCTCTACTATTATATAAAAGGACATTTTTCTGTGTGGGTATGAGTTCGTTCCCTATGGACTCCGAAACGGCTGGCCCGATTTTTATGAAATTTCACACGAAGGTACTTTATGTATATGGCAGTGTTCTTAGATAAGTGTTGATAATCGAAAAAAAAAAAATTCCGATAAAAGAAGAAACGGACGATTTTGACCAAAGTTAACACCTTACACAGCTTAATATCACAAGTGCATTTGAGAAGTTTTATTATCACACAAGTCGAAAGGCTTGACATGTAAAATCAACAGTAGGTTCTTTGATATGACAGAAGCGTGTTTGAAATGACTGTTTCTGTTCAAAGCACAACTGAATCATGATACTTGCGTTTTCATTTTAAACTTAAATTAAAACCAGTTTCATCGTACAAGCAAAAAGGTCAGGTTCCTTGATATAGCAGGGGCGCGTGCGAAATAAATGTTTCTCTTTAGAGTACAATTGAACCGTGATACTTGATATTTATATTTTAAGCTTTAATTCAAACCATTATATATATAAAACAAATTATTTCATTTAAAAAAAAATACAGTAGATTCTCTACAGTGCAATGTAAACTATAATGTATTGTGAACTAAGTCATTGCGTAGAGAGCCTCAACTAGAGCATGTAAGCAATCGATTTGATTGAAATTAGGCGAGTTCGCCGATTTCGATAACAATAAAAATATAGGATTGTTGATCATTATTCAATCTCGGGCAACATCGGATGTCTCTGCTAGTAATGCCATAAACAAGAAAGAGAATGCAAGAAAACAGGATCTTGTAAAGATGAAAATATAAGAAACTATGTTTTAGTAATATGTAGACACAGCGGCCAAGAAAGAAAATGGCCGTTGACTTCTTCGAAAATGTCCACCAAGTCTTGTAGATGTTTATGACACAGTTCATGCGGACTGAATAAATAACAACATTCCAAATTGTTATATAGCTGCCTGACAATTTCAAAATGATTCCACGGATTCCATCAGTTAATAGCAAATTCTTCGAGGTTCTATATTTGTCATTTATCATCAAACGCATCAAATTGTTATTCCCAATCACTTGGTGGTTGAAGGTAGAAATGTTTAAGATTGATTTCACCGTTCAATACGAGAAATCTACTTTGAGTGAAGCAAACATTGTTTATGAACAATTCTATTTAATAATTTGTACGTGGAGTAAGGATATCTTTCAGTTTCGGTTTTTACATAAAGCTCGAATTGGCAGCCATTTTCTTTCTAGCCCGCTTTGTCTACACATTATTTTTTTCGTCTACTTGAAATTTAATAGAGAGCAAATTCTTCGGTAAAAGGCCAACAATCTATAATATAAATCTCACTTGTCTGTTTATGTATGTATGTATGTATGTATGTATGTATGTTTGTATGTATATATGTATGTTTGTATGTATGTATGTATGTATGTATGTATGTATGTATAAAACTTTCGACAGAAGCAACGCATATTTACGAGATCGGTACCATTTTGAAGTCGACCCTTCGGACGACAAATATCGAAAAATTTGCCCAAAATATTTATTCCTTCACCCTCAACTGGGCATTTTTCTACAGGAAGGGATCGCTTTTTTCGCCGATATTTTCGAAAGTCATGACCTCTTTCCGATTGTTTAGCCTTAATTCAAGCATACGTCACATCCGGTTTGACGATAGGCGCAACAGCTAACACGTCACTTTTTTTTGTTGTTTTTTTTTTTTTTTTTTACACTTTTTTTTTTTGCTCCTTCGCGGTACGGGTTCGAGCCTGCTTGCCTACTACCAATTTTTTTTTTTTTTTTTTTGCTCGCAATTTTCCTTTTCTACTTCTTTTTGTTTTGCTTAACCAACACCCTTGCACACTTCCCTTTTCTTTTCTGCCTTCGTGTCACAGGTTCGAGCCTGCCTACCTACTACAACTTTTTTCTCAACACACGCCTATAAACACCCGGGCAACGTCGGGCACCCAGGCTAGTCTTAAATAAAAGTAAACTTTTAGTTTTGAACACCTATTGGCCGTTGACATCTTTTTAGTTGGGAGTAATCACTAATCAAAGCCTGAAGGTGACTTGAGGATAAGAGTTAATGGGTGTCGAGTGGTCGGTGAAACAACTCTGTAATGATTGGTAGTGGTGGAAATTCGGTAGAATTTGATAATTTAAGAGGAGGACCCAACAAGAATTTGATTACATTGGACTTGCAAAGACTATGGAAGGCAGCTCCGTGGTATAGAGTTCCACAGATGGGCAATTCTAGGAAAGAAGTTTTGTTCGTGGAATCTACGTTCAGTTTTAGACACAGAGGGGTATCCCATAATAAAGTTTTGCCCAATCACTTTGAGGCAAATCTTTGAAGTAAATTTAATGCCTTTTTTTCGGTCCTTAGAGACTATGGATGTAAGTGTGGGTGCGCGTGTAATTGTGAAGCAAGGGTTACACAATCTGCAGCCACGCATCTCTTGAGTCAGCATTGCTTGATTCGAATTCCAAGAAGAAAGACGGAAAACAGTGGATAAAATTATGAAACAATATATATATATATTACTCACGTTCACCCCCTAGCAAGGCATGTCGCCACTTGAACGTAAGCGGATATTATTTCGGACCATGCCTAGGAAATATTAACAAAATATTGGTTTACGTTACATTTAAAATTCTGCATATCAGTACAGCCAGGGAAGCAGGTAACAGGAAAGGGAATTACAAATATTAGCTGTTCGAGTGAAGAAACTATTAGAGTAGAAAGCTTTCTGGCATGTAGGGACCTCAACGGTGAAGGGGTGTGATTTTTTTGGTAAGCGGGTTTGTCGGGAATATGTACTACAAGGGGGTGAAAGTGCAACGAGTTCATTAGGGCACATTTCATTAAAATACTTGTAAAACAGCCACAGAGATGCAACATTGCGGTGATGGGACAGGAGTTGGAGCTTATTTGACAAAGTGGGCCCTATTAAGTTGAAGACTCTTTTTTAGACCCGATCTAAGAGGGGGGGGTTAGTGATAAATACATCAGCTCATATGTGCCAACAATACTCCTTGCATGGGCGAATGGTGGTTTTATAGAGATACAGGATACTCTCCGGTTTGAGTAATTTTCTAGCATGGTAGAGGGAGCCCACCTTCCTTGCAGCAGCCTTCGCAATGTCCTCAATGTATTTGTTCCAGTTCATATTTCCCATGAATGTTAATTCAAGAAGTTTGAAGGAAGAATTCTCAGGTAAGGCGTTATTTGTGATAGATATCGGTGGTTTGAGAGGCGTCTTGTAAATGTTAAATAAGAGCAGTTTAATCTTACTAACATTAAATCTTAGCATCCATTTGCGACCCCATTCCATTACGGCCTGGAGGTCATTTTCCAAAAATGTTGACATTGTCTTAGATTTGTGTACATCCTTTCTTTTCTCGTACATGTCAAAGCTCGTTGTGTCATCGGCAAATAAACCCATCTCGGACACAATATTATCACAGAGGTCGTGAATAATATCAGGAATAATAGCGCTCCAAAGATTGACCTCTGAGACATTGCCGCATTAGGGTTATGATGCGCGAATGTATATCCATCAGTGATAATCGGCATGGTTCTATTGTCTACGAAGATCTAACTATATTTTGTATACGTTCAATTATATCGCACGGTTTAATTTTCATTAGCAGTTCTTACGACCAGAATTTGTCAAAGGCCTTGGATATATCAAGGGTTACAGTTCTGGCTTTGCCCGCCTTATCTAGTGCATGGATATATACGTTCAGAGATGACTATTAAAATATCAACAGTAAAAACCATTGCCTCAATCCATACTGTTTGTCAGAGAGAAGATTAGCTTTTGCAAGCTGATGGCTTGATTTATTAAGACTTAACGAAGTCTATTATTAAGATTTAACGAAGTGGATGAGGATACTAATAGGGTGATAATTGAGAGTTCTTGCACCGGAATTCTTGTACAGTGGTGCCATAGAGACAATTTTCCAACTATTAGGAAAGCAAGATTCAGCAAGACATTTATTGTAGAGTTTGAAAAGTACGGAGCCTAGCTCAGCTGAGCATTTCTTAATTAATATAGAAGGGATGAGATCCGTCCCACACGCCTTAAAGGGGTCTAAGTATTTTTATGATATCGCGAACATGAGCAGGAATGATTTTTGCATCATCAAGTGTAGCTTTATTCCGCATAGGAAAATTTGGGAGGGAGTTGTTTATTGATTCTAAGGTGGAGTTGGAGGCGAATCGTCGGCTTCTCGGTTACCGTGCATGCGATCTTCTGACATGGTTGACTACTTCTCTATTTAACACAGATTCCAGCAACTTACTTATTACGCACAGGAGAATTACACTGGTTTACAAAGAAATTTAGGCAAGCACAAAAATACCCGTTTTTACCTAATTTGGGGATGCTGAATTCAAATTTGAAAACCGTTTTTTCTCATCACCTCTTGTTTTTTAGGTATGCATAGTGTGCATTTTGTGCATATACGGTACATAAAAGCGTACATGCATTCAGGGATAATTTTAATATTGTGAGACTCCTGGCTTAGCATTACATTATATATATATATATATATATATATATATATATATATATATATATATATATATATATATATATATATATATATATATATATACAGTGGGGAAAATAAGTGTTGGACACATCCCATTATTCTTTATTTAACACATTTTTATGCAGCGAATGACGCGAAAATTTAACAAGAATTAGTTACTAATTTAACAATAACAAATAACTTTAGAAATTGGAACCTTTTAATGCATAACAAAAATTATATAATAAAAACGAGAATAGCCGGAAAAAAAGTATTGAACACACTAACACAATTTCATCTAATATTTTGTTGAAAACCCCTTATTGGCTATTACAGCTTCGAGACGTTTTCTATACGACGAAACTAATTTGTGACAACGTTCAGGCGAGATTTTTGCCCACTCTTCAACACATACTTTCTTCAAATCCTGAATATTATGTGGATCTCGCTTGTGGACCATGATTTTGAGCTCTCTCCATAGATTTTCTATAGGATTTAAGTTTTGGGACTGACTGGGCCACTTAAGAACATCTACTTTGTTCTGTACGAACCAATCGGAGGTTATTTTAGCAGTATATTTGGGATCATTATCTTGTTGAAAGATCCATCCTTGTTGTATACCTAACGCATTGGAAGCAGGCAAGAGATTATTTTCAAGAATTCCTCGATATTTGGCTGCATTCATCTTTTCATCTATAATATGAAGTGGCCCAGTACCATTTGAAGAGAAGCATCCCCAGAGCATGACATTTCTACCACCAAACTTTACAGTGGGGAGGGTGTCCTTGGGATCGTGCGCTGTGCCATCTCTTCTCCATACTCGACGTACAGAGTTAATGCTGAAAAGTTCCACTTTCGTCTCATCTTTCAGTAATCATCTGTTTTCAATAAGTGGTCTCTTGCAAACTCCAGATGAGCATTAATATGACATTTTTTAGTAATGGTGTCTTTTGAGGTGTACGCGATTTAAGAATGTTGCATCAGAGTACATCACTAATCATTGGTTTCGTTACTACTATCCCTGCTTCTTCCACATCTTTCTGAAGTTCGCCTTGTGTGGTTCTCGGTTGCTGCTGAACTTTTTATACAATTTTTCTCACTGCTCAATCCGATATCATGCGAGGAGCTCCGGTGCGCGGACGGTTCACGGTTGAGTCATGCACCTTCCATTTCCTAATAAGGTTCCCTATGGTGCTTACAGGGATTTTGAATTGAGCAGATATACGCCGATAACCAATTCCATTCTTGTGCTCGGCAATAATCTTATCACGGACGACTTGAGAGAGTTTACTCATCCTGAGAACCTTCACGCGTGATGGCTTACTGGTGACTAACGTGTTTCAATACTTTCCAACGACCTAGAGTATGGTCTACAACAATTGAGAAACTTCTAAAACTTATAATAGTGTCAGCAAATTAAAATACAAATTACAATTTCCAGCATTATTTATAAAAAATAATAATAAGATATAATTTAAAACAATGTGTCCAACACTTTTTTCCAGGCTATTCTCGTTTTTATTATATAATTTTTATTATGCATTAAAAGGTTCCAATTTCTTAAGTTATTTGTTATTGTTAACTTAGTAACTATTTCTTGTTAATTTTCGCGTCATTCGCTGCATAAAAAATGTGTTAAATAAAGAATAATGGGATGTGTCCAACACTTATTTTCCCCACTGTATATATATATATATATATATATATATATATATATATATATATATATATATATATATATATATATATATATCAAGACGGACTTTGACAGGTAATGCTGCAGGTCTCAATACACACTCAGTAGTGCTCTGGAAATCATTGGAAGATTTTGTCTCTCTCGCAGGCGGCGCTGGGGTTTGGTGTCCCTAAACTATCGGGTTACACATCTTTTGGGTTGCTCAAATGCACATTTTATTGTCTTGTATATGATTTATTTTTACTATGTTATATTTTCAGGTTCTCCAATGGTTTCAAGCACGTTAAAACCTCGATGATGCCTCAACAAGGACAATTCTTTCTGCTGTGTGTATGGGGACTTCACAACAGTTGTACAGCGTCGAACCATCACTTCTCTTCTTGGAATCGCCTACTTTCACTATTTTGACTGTAAAATTGGTTCCTGGGTCTTAGTGCTGCTAAGCTCCAAGAGGGCATCTTTGTCGGACCTCAGATCCGAGAAGTGCTGATTTTGAGGAGCTTTTTAACTTAAAGGAAATGAATTGAGAGCATCGGAAGCATTTAAGTCGTTCTGTAGTGGATTCCTTGGTAACACACGTGTACCTGATTACCAAGCCTGTGTTGAGAAGTTGCTAACGTCTGATGAGGATATGGAGTGCCGAATGTCACTCAAGATTCATTTTCTCCATTTCTACTTCAACTTCTTCCTTCAAACCGTTGGAGCAGTGAGTGATGAGCATGGAGAGAGATTCCACCAAGGCATTACGAACCCCGGCATAATGGGTGACTTCTGTTGGATGCTCTTGCGTGACATCCCAGAGACGAAATATACCAGATGTTCTAAGAAAACACACTTTTGACTGTCTGTGGTTCTTTGAATTGTGTAATTGTGTCATCCAAGTATATCGATTCAATCAGTGTTCTTAATCTATCCGGATTTATCTGTTATAATACTCTTGAAACATTCACATATATTCTCTGTTTATGCTAAAATCAGACTATTTAAAGACCAGAAAACTAGAGGTGATGGAGCAAAACTATTTATAAATTTAAATTCAGCACACCCAAATTAAGAAAAACAATTATCCCTATTCTTGCCTCAGACCAAAAATGTATTTGTGTAAACCAGTGTTATTGGCCTGTACTGAGATGGAGATGACCGATCACCTGAATTCTTAAATACAGGACATACTGATGAGATTTTCTAGGGTGATGGGAAGCAATTCTGCTTAAGACAGCGTTTAGACAGTTTTGTAAGTATGGGCGCTAGTTTTGGTTGAAGTTTTTTAGTACTATAATTGGAATACCGTTAGGGCTGGTTGTTTTACTGGAATCAAGGTTTTTAATTAGCTTGTCAACATCACGTACAGATATTTGTATATCACATAGCGTGTTTTCTGATACAAGAGGAAATATTGGGGATTGGTGGCCTTAGTCACAAAGGGTAGAATTAGCAGCAAAGTTCTTGGCAAAATGTTCGTCTTTGTCTGATGCTGACGAGATTACCTCAGGTCCATTGATGATAGTTGAGATAGAGCACATGCTTCTGTTCATGATCCTGTTTGCTATTTGCTAAAACTGGTGGGAACCAAGCCGCTGCTCAGCTACTTTGAACTTGACGGATTGGGCATACAACTCTCACGCGTTATTTATTACTTTTTTACAGTGGTTGCTGGCAGTCCTCGAAGCGGCTTTAGTCTCAGTGCATCTATTGCGTTGGAAGCAATGGCAGAAGTGATTTCTGTGCGCAATGGCAGCAGCACATTCTGGAGAGAACCATGGCTGGGGGGGGGGCTTGAACTTATTCGAGTGTATGTAACCGTCTATACCTACAATTAACCATTCCATCTGTAGAGGATACATCCTTTTTAAACATGGAACGCAGAGGTAGATCTGGTATAAATGTACGGAAGCTATCTCAGTCAGTCATAGATTATCGATATATTGTAGGATTGATAGGTACGTCTGAGGACTTATTATCTTTCATTTTTATCTTAACTGATACAACAGAGTGGTTGGAAGATTCAAGTGGAGACAGAACGGAAGCTGAAGAATCGTGTATTTTTTCTTGAACTTTTCATAATGGAGTTTGGGGATTTGTGTACTAGGTCGATAGACTTGCTTAGAGCAGGGCAGAGAGGGAAAATAAGAGAAAAATAGAAAACAAAATGTTTTTCTTTCTAGCACATGATGAGGTAAAGCCGTAACAATTACCCACTGATATGGCATCGAGAGGTCCCACCAGAAGCTACTGCATGGTCCAGAATCCATTCACTAAATGGCAGTACAGCAGCCCCAGTACTTTGCACCTGCTGATATCTAACATGTGAATTCTTTTTCTTTAAATGACATTTTAAATTATTTTCGGGATATTCGGTAGGATAATTTTAGATCAATTCTGTTTTCTGGCGCCATAACTCTTAGCGACCATTCTTATTATTATTGAGTCTTAGCTTTATGATATATACAGGGATATTTCGTTTATCGAACTTTTCGGTGATGGAATAACTCGGTGTTAGAACCAAAAGTTGGAGGTTTTCTTGCCTCAGTAGTCGAACGAAATTTCGGAGTTTGAATCGCCGGCTTCACTTCGAATGTAAACAAGCAGCGGTGTTCCTCAATGGAACGTTGCAATTCATACTGGTCTTGATACTTTTGAAGTGTAGTGTGACGAGTCAACTCCATTCCGACGACGTCACCACCCGAGTCTAAACTTTGTGATGAGAGTTCTATTTAGAACAGCGTCATCGCAACCACTTCGACAGTCTAGACGGTGTCTGAGTTATTTTCAGGAAATTAGCGTGGCACCAGAACCACACAATTCGATTGGTCGACCCCTTTTTGCGTAGGACGACAAAGGACCTTGAGGTGCTACCCCCCAAAAAAATGGTCAATTAACTTCAATACGATGAACGAAGCGGACATATCTCGGGACTACAGTAAATAATTGCGTGATAAAAAAAAAAAAAAACTTCGTCGGTTTAGCGTCGTGTAAAGACTTTAAAAACAAAGAAGAAGTGGGCATTCTTTTACCATTGGATAGTAAGAAAAAAAAGAGAAACAAAAACAGTAAAGCGAGTGACAAACGGGAAATTGTGCGAACAACGATCGAACTTAAAAAGGAACTGATAGAAAAATTTGAAAGAGTGTGTCACCGCTTGTAAAGGAATATGAAATGGCGGTGCAATTAAATGTATAAAATCCTCAAAGGTTATAGATAAAAAGGGACTTTTGAACTTTGGAACCAATTAATTCTATTTCAGTTAATATAAAGGGGAATATCGTTACGGTTGTCGAACATTTCGGTGTTCGAACAAATATCTGGAACGAATTATGGCACCGAAGTACCACTGTATAAAGAATTTTCGAATAGGAACTACTTAAAGTTTATTTTCATTTATATATTAATATAAATGTTATTTGAAATTATGTTATAATCACTATAGATGTTAAGCATTTTTTAATAAACACTTCAAAATTTTAAATACCTTGAAACTGTTGTAAATTGGTTAATACATCTATGTCTATTATTTACTACGTTGTATTGCCCATTTCTTTTCCCTTTTTTAACGTAGTTTTATTACTAAATTAGTATTAGAGTTTTTAAATAGAGTTTACAAAGTTAAATTCAATAATGCCGGTGTTGACTGGTCATTAAATACGAACTGAAACCAAATTACTCTAAAACCATAATGAAGTCAATGTTATTTAAGTCTCTATTTCTAAAATTATTGAATATAAATTGCTTCCAGAATTTTCAATTTTTACTTTTTGGGCGTTTCCTAGTATTATCAAAGATAGAAATTTAAAAGGACCATATTTAAATATCAATGTTGATATCTTATTCCTTAAAGAAAAATGCAAATAAAAATATTTTTAACTTAAATTTCACCCTCTGCGAAGATGTCAGATTTATTAAAAGATGGTGGTTAATTGTTTTAATTATACTCTACAGCAAAACAAACTTAGTCACTGAAAATGAACAAAAGATAATTTTTATCAATAATCACGACAATAATAATTATCAGTTATCATTCAAACACTACCGCGTTTGAATATATGGTTAAGTGGCAGTTTTAGTCATTTAGATCTGCTTCAAAGCTTCACCTTTCACTTATTTTTCGACTAAATTTCAAACAATTTTTATTTACACCGTCTCAGCTACATTGTAAAAAAAAATTTTAATTTTTGTTCAGTAAAACAAGAGTTATCATGAATTTACTGGTGTTCAAAATCGTAAAGAGAAACGTAAGGAGGTGAGCAATGTTTTTCATGACTGTAGCAATCACGTCGCTTCAGCGACTATTGTTGCTACAAATTCACCACTCTCGCGAAATGAGAAGTAACAAGTGAAACAGAAAGAATGAAAGGGAAATGATTGTGGGGATTTTATTGAAAGCAGACGAGTGCCGTACATTGTTATTACATATGTGTATGTTATATTTATGAGGCAAAAAAAAAATAAAACTAAAATTAAACAAAGAACAAGTGAATTTACTAGAAGCCTGGAAAAATCATGGATTACAATAGGAAAATGGAATCATGAAAAGTAATATCGTTAAGCTTAAACATGGAAAATTAAAGGACTAGCTGTTAAAACTGAAAAAGAAAAGGACAAGATATTCTAGTAAAAATATAATAAAATTTTAATTTAAAATATTGCAGTATTAAGATTTTTTAAATTCAATTTATAACATTTTATAATCAATTCTTGATACTGCAATATTTTAAGTTTTAAATTTATTATATTTTTTTTACTAGAATAGCTTGTCCTGTTCTTTTCCAGTTTTAATAACTAGTCATTTACTTTTCATATTTAAGATTAACCATATTACTTTTCATGCTCGCGTTTTTCTATTGTAATAATATAATGCATGACTTAAACGAACCGAAAAAAAAATAGTTCATTATTTTTTTAAAATAGGATTTTCGGAGATAAATGCTTTTTACGTAGGTTAACACCTCTTATGCAGAATTTTTAAAAATCTTCTGTTCTAACTATAATATAAAACTTACATGTCTGTTTAAATGTATGTATGTATGTATGTATATATGTATGTATGTATGTATGTATGTATGCCTAAAACTTTCGACGGAAGGAACGGGTTTTCACGACTTTGGTATCATCTTGAGGCTCGACCTTTCGGACGACTCATATGGAAGAACTGGGTAAAAACATTAATTTCTTCATCCTAAACTCGGCCCTTTTCTACAGAGAGGGATCGCTTTTTTCGCCGATATTTTCGAAAGTCATCCCACCTTTCCATAGTCTAGCCTTAATTTAAAACTATGTTACTTCCGGTTTGGCGATGGGCGCAACAGCAAAGACATCACGCTTTTTTTCACTTTCTTTTACTCCTTCACGGTATGGGTTCGAGCCACTTTTATATATATATATATATATATATATATATATATATATATATATATATATATATATATATATATATATATATATATATATGCTCAACACACACCTCCGAATACCCGGGCAACGCCGGGCACACAGATATATATATATATATATATATATATATATATATATATATATATACATATATATATATATATATATATATATATATATATATATATATATATATATATATATATATATATATATATGCGCGCTTTAACATGTGTAAGAAAAAGGAAAAAAAAACATTCCTAAGAAAAATCACAGGAATAATTTTTACAGGGAAGAACGTCTAATTGTATCTTATTTTTCAGAAAATTGATTGGCTGATACGACTACGTCATCCGTTTCCGCGTGACACTGCGCGTTTTTATTCTTTTTCTTTTTATTATAGTTGTTGTTGCTTTCTTTTTTTTTCACGCCTTTCGGCTTTATCTTTTTTTTTTTGTTTTTTTTTTGTTTTTTTTACGCCATTGCCTCCTTCAAAGAACATTTGCTCTCGGGCATTAATTCACCCCCTTTCAATTATTATTTGAAAAGTGCAAAAAGAATTACCTTCTGTTTTCAGCGTAATTGCTTCTTAATTCAAAAGCCTCACCCTCACCTTTCTACCAGCGGCCGGTTAATAGGCTCCAGACCAGAACCTGTTTCGCGTAGCCAATCCAGAATGAATTTAATTTGCGAAGTCCTTTTTTTTTTAATCAGATTATCTACAACAAATACTCGTAGTTACATCCATAGATACACAGCAACAAGTGACTTGAAGACACACACACACACACACACACACACACACACACACACACACACACACATAATGCTCCCTACCTTAGCTTGAGCATTTGGGAAGTGATATACAAGTTGCCATTAGCGTATGAAGCGATGCTTTTTGTGGAAACAAATTGAGCCTAGGTATTTGGACAATGTCAAAATATAGTTAATTCACTGCCTGCATAGCAGCAGCTGTATAGCGCAACGGTTAGAATCTCAAACTGTCGTTTTGGCAATCGAGTTTCGATACTGGCTTGAGGTAGTTGCTTGTCAAGCCGCACTGATTAGCTGTGAAACAGCGAAACAGTATTGCATGTGGATGACTATATATATATATATATATGTGTGTGTGTGTGGGTGTGTGTGTGTGTGTGAGGAAAGAGTAGTTTGCTTGAAGAATTGCAAGTAAACAAACATGTAATTGTATAAGAAGGCTATTAGTCATGTAGAATACCGGGACGTTGAAGTGCATGAAGCAAAACGGACAAACAGGCGAAGGTCTTATTAAGATATGAAATCAGTAATGTGGATTGTTGGTGTAATATAGCCGGAATGGTTATTATGTTTGATAGTTTCGAGAATGTACTTCTCTTTTTCAAATATTTCCAGATTTACTGATACGACACCCCGGTATTCTACATTGCCAACACCCTTCATTGCCAACATCCTTCTTTCTCGCACACACATACACACATATATATATATATGTGTGTGTGTGTGTGTGTGTGTGTGTGTGTGTGTATGTGTGTGTGTGTGTGTGTGTGTGTGTGTGTGTGTGTGTGTGTGTGAAAGAGAGAGAGGGAGAAGATTATCCGTCGCAGAACAAGAATAATTCTTTTCTGAAACAGAGGTTTTGAACTAGTTTTATGTATGATTTGAATATTAAAATGGACATATCATAGCACAAAACTTTATTTCTAGAATCCTTACTCCAATTTTCTATCAAAATCCTATACATGCTATTAATAGGAGAAAATATATAAAATTTAACGCTTAAGTTTAACAGGTCTTAAGAAAAAATTGTAATTCAAGAAATCATGCTTAATTATTGTTTAGTGTTTTCTGATTTTCTGTACCATATATATGTGTGTGTGTGTGTGTGTGTGTGTGTGTGTGTGTGTGTGTGTGTGTGTGTGTGTGTTTTCCGTTTACTATAATAATTATTAAATACCTACAGACACTAGTGTTTCATCCTTTCGGGAATCATCAGTGCAGGGCGATTAACGCCAGTCGAGAAATTCGAAACCTGGCAACAGAAATCATGCCTGGCTTCATTAGCAAAGACCCGAATGATTCCTCTATCGTCAACCACGAGAGATACAGTTGAAATTAAACATTTACTCTTACTAAATGCTTTTAACGTCAGTCAGAGTGATCTAAGCATTATATGACGATCAGCGCGTATATATATATATATATATATATATATATATATAATAGCTAAATATAGACTAAATTTTAAAATAATGAATTTAAGAAATAAAAAGAGTAAAAGCAGCTGATCGATGTCGTACCTCATTAAACACAGCTAAATCGAGGTATAATTACGATTTTAAAATTATTTGAAATTTAAACATGGCGGGGGACACAACAAAAACTGTGGTGGTGGGAATTAAGCAAGAAAATAATCAATTAGAAACCACATTCAATCTTAAAAGTCTTTTTGCTTAAAAGAGAAGTCTAAACTTTCGACTCCAAAGGACTTAATAGAAAAGGTTTCTTGAAATTTCAAATGAAATAATGAGTGTGACTTGCTAAAACTGGAGAAAAAGTACACACTGAACTTGCAAGTAGAAACACGGCTATTCATTAGGTGTACACAGATGGCTGAACCGTATGTATTATTTTAATTTAATGGTAAAAATTTGCATAATGAATCTTAGATGGACTGTGTCATTTCACGCATAATTTAATCTATAAGACGTACGCCCAACGTATTGTGAGCCACAAATGCATTGAAATAAAGAAACAAGAGAGGTATTATGATAGGATAAAGACGTCTTTTCGAATTGTGGATAGCATAGGTCTTGTAGAAAAGAAAAAAAACAGACGAGGATTCGATGCAAAATAATATAGTCGAACGGCTAGTGATATTTTTTGTCAAATCTGTCATTTATATTACTTAGCCAAGTTATGCGCAGATAAATAGGTAATTTGTCTGTTGTAGTTTTTGTTATTTTAGAAAAATTTGCTTTTGTGGATTCCACAATGTGTACATGATAGCGAATGTTATAGAGGCTCTTTGTAATAAATTTAGTATTGTCATCATTATAGGGCTTATCATTAAACATCATTAAAGCCTTGTGTGTAAAGGTCTTAAATAGATCAATTTTTCTGGGTTTTTTTTGGGGGGGACAAAAAGAAACACAATTTTATAAAGACCAGTAAACCTAGCTTTACAATAGAAAAGTTAAAATAAAAACAGAAGAAATCTTAGCAATTATTACATCGAAAAATTGAAGACTAAAATTACATTCTTTATCAGCTTAAAGCTGAAGGGCTGGATGAATGTTAATGGACGCAAAAAAGCGTCCGCTTTCGTTTTTCGCTTCGTTGTGGAACAAACAAATGGTATCGTCAACGTAACGAAAGTAAAGGTCAGTTTTGCTGTAAACCCACTACATAGAAACCCACAAAAATGGTTGCCGAACCCATCGCTACGCAATCTATTTGTTTATACATGATTAGAGTCATGGCCACAGCATGTTATTTTCATTGTTTTGACTCTATGCATCTGTTAATATCTTATGTTTTTATGTAGACTGATGTGGTTCTCGGTTGATTAACTGTGTCTAAGTGTGTCGGATATATACTTGAGAGTCAAAATAATGAAAAGAAATATGCTGTTGTCACAGCGCTATAACGGATATTATTGAACCCGAAATCAACTGAGATAGTAGCGAATTTCATTAATTCCAGGAAAATATTTTCGGTAACAGGGGGACTTGGAAGTTGACTACATTATGAAGCGCCAGCACGAATATTGATCTATATATATAAAAGCGAAAATGTATGTATGTATGTATGTATGTATGTATGTACGCTTTTCCTCGATGTCCACAAAAGGCTTCTTTCAGAGAAGCGCTTGCTTGGTTCACAACTTCTTAAAACTTTTTATATCATCTATAAATTGTAATATCTCAGAGTTACCCACGGAGCTCGCCTGTCTATTTAATTTTATTGACTTTCAAACGTTAATTATTCGACATTCCCCGCATCGGCACGCGTTACATTCGGTTTTCGGTATAAAAAAAGCGAAACTCGACGAAAGCCAGTTGTCTCAATAGAGCTAAGTAACGTTTGGTCAATGTCGACTTCGTCATATCAGACTGTAGCTTCCATTCCGCTCCTCCTAATAAACAGGGAGCGGGTTTTTAATAACAAACAAACCGATTTATTCACCTCATTCAAAACTGTCCCGCACAAAATGCTAACTGCTGAATACCTATCGCCGTCACGTCAATCAAAAACGCGAACCTGTTTTTTTTTAACACTTTACTATTTTCCAACTGTGCGTCGTGAAGGCTTCGTTTTTTTTTTTTGTTTTTGTTTTTTTCACATTTTCGGGTTTTTTTCACATACCCCGAAAAACACCCGGGCAACGCCGGGTACCCCTCGCTAGTAGTCTCTAAAATGGGAACACAAGTAAAGAGACTGGAATTATCAAAAGAACACATCAATTTATCAGAGTCATTACAGTTCATCATAAAATCAGCAAATGCAAAAGAATCTTTAATCTTTAATTTAAAAAACCAACTGTTGCGAGTCATTTGCTTAACTTGTGTTAGGAAGACACTATAATTATGTTTTAATGGTATCCGGTTTGTATTAGTTTTAGGTAAGCCATAGAGACGAGGACGAATAGCTCCAGTTTGATCAAGTTTGAAATAGATCCAAGC
>NC_136493.1:95079122-95126622 GCF_053919585.1 Euprymna scolopes
GACTTTTAAACCATGCTACACGTTAGACATGACAAAATATTTTCTTCTCTAAGCCTTTTTTTTTTGTTGTTTTTGTGTCTTTTTTTTGTTCGTTTTTTTGTTTTTTTGTTTAGGTTTTTTATTAGCTTAGGGAATAACCGAAATCCACAGGGGGCAAAGTCTCGACTATAGGGAGGGAAAGGAACTAAACTGATCAGCTTCACCATCTCACTGTTGCTATGACAACGTCTTTATATCTGATCTTCTCTGAACACCCTTGAGACAAACTTCATGCAAATCTTCTGCATCTTTAATTCCTCAAGAATAATTGTGTGTACAGTTCCCACACTGACATCAAACTGGGCACTTATTGTCTCAATAGACACACGACGGTCCTTATCAATCAAATCCCTTATTTGGCACATTTAACTAAGCGTTCTAACTGTCTTACTCCTCCCACATCTCTCATCATTCCTCACAAACTCACTGCCTTCTTTGAATCTCTTATGCCACTCAGAAACTGATGCTCGATTCATGGAAGATGGCCTAGAGCAATCTGAAGCACTCCATACGTTTTTATGGCCCTTTTTCCAAGTATACAACAGAATTGTATTGCGTATTGTTCTTCTGAAGTGTCCTCACGTCCAGATTGCATTTTTGAAATTCACCAGCTGTGACAATCAGGCTTTAGTAGTGTGTTTTTTTTTTCTCAAATTCCTGCCGTAGCTGTTCATTTGAACCTTAAATCATAAAAATTGGTCAATCATTTCATTAGATGTATAGCAATAACATACTGAATTTTCAAGCGTATGCGACAATTTTAAATGCCTATACAAAAAAGTCTGGAAACTTATTGGACACACCTCAAATGTATTTTTATAAATATGTTTTCCAATATATTTTGAAAAAGTTCACACTACAATAAATTCATGCTCAATAATATATATATGTGTGTGTGTGTGTGTGTGTGTGTGTGTGTGTGTGTGTGTGTGTGTGTGTGTGTGTGTGTACATATATGTGTGTGTGTGTGCGTTTGTGCGTGCTCACGCGCGTGTGTCATTATTTTATATATCTACATAAAATTTTATGTAAAGATTTTCAGTATTTACTTTGACATGCAAGTCGACCCTGGCGAATCCTCACGAGGATGAAACGAGAAAATACTTATGTAGCTTAATTTCCATATATATTTACAAAGCTTACTATATGTGTATATGTATGTTATTTTATTTTAATTTAGTTGAAGTTATCAGAAACCAAGGGACCCCTTCCTGGGACGAACACTTGATCTCTATCTGCGATACGTAGATATTCGAATATTCCATTAAAGTTCTCGGTGCTACTGCACTTATTGATGACCTGCGCTATTTTTAAAAAAAGTTTTTCAGGTTTAATTAGATTTTTATGACATGTTTTTATTAAATTGCAAGTTTAAAGTACAGAATAGGTTCAAAACACACTCCCCTTCCAATGTAAAGAATGGCTTTCTAAATAATAACGTTATTATTTCAGTACGGGTCAATAAGTGTACTTCTACCAAGATTCTCCTTTACTTCTCAAACACTGAGTTAGTAACAAAAAAAGTTGGGAATATAATTTTCCTCCCCTCAACTGACCATTTAAATAAGTTCTAGTATACTTTTCTTGTGGTCTCTTTGTCTTACTGTATTTCAGGACAGGAATTCTCTTTGTCTGGTGGAGTATCCAGCTAAACATCACTTGGAGAAGGTTCACCATTCCTCAGAAAAAAAAAACGAATATCCATACCGAGGAAATCTTTTTTGGGTCGTGATTTCTATCTGATTTGGAATATTTAGTCAGGGTTTACGCGCAGTAAAAGTATCTCCATATCAGGTATGCCTGACATGCTCCTGTACTGAGAGACCTTAGACACTCGAAGATAGTGTATATTAGGCATTGAATTCTCAACTGTGTATGTATATCTATGTGTGCGCGTGTTATATATATACATACATATATATATATATATATATTATATACATATATATATATATATATATATATATATATATATATATATATATATATATATATATATATATATACAGTGATGATCATATTTATTGGCACGGTAAAATAAAAGTTAAATTTTGTCTAATAAATTCTAAAAAAGGGATTAAATTAAAGAAAATAACAAAGTATATTATGTATTTTTAACTGGCCTTTCCGATGCAGCAATCGGATTTTAGAAAAAATAAATAACAAAGGAACAACAAACATAATTGCAAAAAACCCTTGTTCAAAATTATTGGCACGGCTTTGTTTTTCTTTTAGTATCAGTATAATATCAATCAATTTCCGGTTTACGTGCTTTCTGAACTTTTTTATAGCCATATTATGCTTGTTTAACGCTAATTCAGTGAATAATTTTTTTCAGATAATTTTTAGATAGCGATTTATTTAAACTATTATAAGTGACTAAATTATAATTTTCAATCGCAATGGTTAAAACTAAGGAACACAGCGAAGACGTCAGGAAGCTTGTTGTAGCATGCCATACCAATGGGGAGGGCTATGATAAGATTTCAAAGAAGCTAAACCTTCCCAAATCCACTGTTAGAGCCATAATAAACAAGTTCAAATCGCAAGGCCACGTTATGAGTTTAGAGGGTAGAGGGAGAAAAAGGATTCTTTCCCCAAGAGATGAACGGAAAATTGTTCGACAAGTAAAACAAAACCCAAGGATCTCTGTTGGGGAGATTGTTGATGAACAGAGCACCTCTGGAGTGAATGTATCTCGACATACAGTTGGTAGAGTTTTGAAGAGAGCTGGTTTAAAAGCATGTCGTCCGAGAAAGACTCCCTTATTGAAGCCTATGCACCTGAAAGCAAGGCTAGCCTTTGCAAAACGTCATATTGATAAAGATGTTGCATTCTGGAAACGTGTTCTATGGACTGACGAAACGAAAATAGAGTTATTTGGCCATAATAAAGTGTCTTATATTTACAGAAAATCTGGCGAAGCTTTCCTGCCTAAGAACACCATACCCACAGTGAAGCACGGTGGAGGCAGTTTGATGTTTTGGGGATCCTTTGCTGCCTCTGGACCAGGGCGACTTGTTAAGGTCACAGGTAGCATAAAAAAGGAAGATTATGTTAAAATATTGGATGAAAACCTGAAAGACTCTGCTAAAGAGCTCTCACTTGGTCGTCGTTGGTGGTTCATGCAAGATAATGACCCAAAGCATTCGGCTAAACTGACTAAGAAATGGCTTGAGGACAATCATATTAATGTTTTGGAGTGGCCATCACAAAGCCCAGACCTTAATCCAATTGAAAATTTATGGAGAACATTAAAATTGAGGGTAATGCAAAGGAAGCCTAAGAATCTTATTCAATTGGAGGATTATTGTCAGGAAGAGTGGGCTAAAATTATTACTGAAGAGTGCAACAACTTGGTTGTAAACTATGAAAAGCGACTGAGGAAGGTAATCAAGGCCAAAAGCTATACAATTGATTATTAAATAAATCGTGCCAATAATTTTGAACAAGGGTTTTTTGCAATTATGTTTGTTGTTCCTTTGTTATTTATTTTTTCTAAAATCCGATTGCTGCATCGGAAAGGCCAGTTAAAAATACATAATATACTTTGTTAGTTTCTTTAATTTAACCCCTTTTTTAGAATTTATTAGACAAAATTTAACTTTTATTTTACCGTGCCAATAAATATGATCATCACTGTATATATATAAACTGTAAATTCCATACCATTTTTCGGCCCAGTCAGTGGGGCATTAGAATACACCGACTGCCCCCCTGCAGAGGGTAAAAGTCCCTCAATGGGGGGTCCTGGATATGACCTTTAACTATATCCAGTGGTGAGGCCCCAGCTTGTGGGCTTTGGGGAGTGTGGAGCCACCCTTTAATTACCATTGCTCCCAGGTCCACTCTGACTCGGAGTGGTAGTACCTGTTAGGGTTCCAACTATGGGTTAAATAGAAACCGACTTGAAAACAACAAATATATTCTATTAAAAATTTTCTTCAAAATCTTTGGATTCGGCATTAAATAACCCGAAAAGTGTTGATATGCCGTAAAACAAAAACAACCAACCAACCATACCATTTTGTAAATCAGGCTTTTAAACAACTGTACATTTATTTTAGCCACGTTCTTCACACGTTAAAACTTTTTTCTTTTTTTTTACACACAGGACGCTTCACTATTTCAAGTAATTTAAATGTAATTTGAACTGAAGCATATAAAAACCCCTGATTTTAAACGAAACAGTAATCGAAAGCTGCCGGCCTGTAGACGACTGAAGAAAATCAGTTGAAAGTACTTGCAAGAAAAAAAAACAGATGGACGAAAATGACTATGGAATCTTCTTACAAAAATTCGACCGAGACATCAGAATAAGTATCTGAAAAATTGAAAAATAACAACAACAAAAATTATCATCAAGTAAAAACCATTCCGTCCTATTTCACAATATCTATCTGAATATATATATATATATATATATATATATATATATATATATATATAAAGGTGAATGTCTGTGTGTGTGTGTGTGTGTGTGTGTGTGTGTGTGTGTGTGGTCACGAATAGACTTCTATTATGGTTGACTATTATAGAAAACTGATTACATATAATGATAGAAGATGTATCGAAACACAGGAATGGGTATGTTTGATCTGGAAGAACGGTAGTTCATTTAAATTGTGGGGTCTGCGTTCGCGCCTGGTCCACAAAGTATGGAAATAAAAAAATTAAAAATTAAAAAGAAAAACGTTTACAAGTGTTTTTGATGTAGATGTGCATAAGAATACTTTGATAAGTATGTTTTAAATAGGGATGGTATAATAAAATTGTGGGATCTGCGTTCGCGCATGGCCTCCATAGAATGGAAATAGGCACAAACTTTAATAAAGACTTTTCATATCTATCTGCGTAAGTATACTTTGAATATTATGTTTCAGTTTGAAGAAATATGGTATAATAAAATTATGAGGTGTTCGTTCGCGCCTGACCTCCATAGAATGGAAATATATCACAAAGTTTAACAAGGTTTTTTAATATAGATCCACAGAATATTGTGATAATTGTTTCAGTGTGAACAGGTATGGTATAATAAATTATGGGGTTTACCTATTTTATTTTTACTTTCATCATATTTTGCTTTGTTTTTTATACCCCCAGTTTTGAAGCTATCTCTTTACAACCCTTCCATAACCTATCATACTTTCATAAATCAGAGTCCATTTTCTGTAGGATGCTTTTGAACCCAGTCAACGACGGGTACTTTTGCTAGTATGTATATAAGTTGATGTAAAAACAATATCGTTTTCCTACACGTGTTACTTTTATATATGATTTCTGAATTCATCCATTGATATATATAGTCATGTTATATATCATTTTGAAGCGCGTTTTTCTCTATCGAATCGTGTTATTCGTTACCGTCCTAAATCTCTTTATTATTATTTTTATTTATTTATTTTATTTTATTTTATTTTATTTATGTTTTTTTTTTTTTTTTTGCAGACTTTTCGACAGCATGGACAAAATTCCATCCGCACTAACAAATTTGTGGCACAACGGTGGTTCAAGAAATTTCGCAATGGTGATGAGAGCCTCGACGATGAAAATGGTCGCGATCGGCCGACTGCGGTTTATAACGAACATTTGAAAGCCTAAATTGAAGCAGATACTCGCAAAAACACACGAGAAGTTGCTATTGACCTCGAGATCGACTACTCAACAGTCGTCTGCCATTTAAAGTAAATATGGAAACCAAAAAATTTGGATAAATGAGTGCCGCATAAACTAAAAGATAATTTTTTTAAATCGTCGTTTTGAGGTGTTTTCTACGCTCCTTCTGCGCAACAACAACGACTCGTTTCTCGAGCGGATTGTGACGTGTGATTAGAAGTGGGTCCTCTACAACAACTGGCAGCGTTCGGCACAGTGGTTGGATACCGGAGACTCTCCACGACACTTCCCGAATCCGAAATTACATCAAAAAATGCTATGGTGACTTTTTGGTGATCTGTGCCCAGTCTCATCCATCACGGCTACGTGAACCTGGGTGAAGCGATTACGACGGAGAAGTACTGCCGACAAATGACAAAATGCACCAGAAGCTCCAATGTATGTGCCCGAGATTGGTCAATATGAACGGACCAATTCTCGTCCATGACAACGCTCGCTCGCATGTTGCTCAACTGACCCTGCAGAAATTGAACGAATTGGGCTACGAGACTCTGCCTCATCAGCCATATTCATCGAACCTCTCGCCCACCGATTATCACTTTTTCAAGCATCTCAACAACGATCAGCGCGGAAAATGCTTCAAAAGGCGGGATAATACCGAATCGGCCTTCAATGACTTCATCGTTTCCTGAAATTCGGATTTCTATGCTAATGAGATAAATAAACTTGTTTATCGTTGGCAAAAATGTGTCGATTCTAATGGTCCTTATTTCGATTAATAAAGGTTATTATGAAAGGAGTTATGATCTTTTTGAAGTTGAACGTCAAAACCGACATTATATTTGAACCAACCTCGTTATATATATATATATATATAATATAATATAAAGGTGAATGTCTGTGTGTGTGTGTGTGTGTGTGTGTGTGTGTGTGTGTGTGTGTGTGTGTGTGTGTGTGTGTGTGGTCACGAATAGGCTTCTATATGGTTGACTATTATAGAAAACTGATTACATATAAGGATAGAAGATGTATCGAAACACAGGAATGGGTATGTTTGATCTGGCAGAACGGTGGTTCATTTAAATTGTGGGGTCTGCGTTCGCGCCTGGTCCACAAAGTATGGAAATAAAAAAATTTTAAATTAAAAAAAAACGTTTACAAGTGTTTTTGATATAGATGTACATAAGAATACTTTGATAAGTATAAGTGATATATATATATATATATATATATATATATATATATATATATATATATATATATATATATATATATATATATATATACATACATATATTCAAATCTATCAGCTGGTGTTAATCGTGGCACCCTACACTGAAGATTCCCGAAAGGATGCAACACTAGTGTCTGTAGGTATTTAATTATTATATATATATATATATATATATATATATATATATATATATATATATATATATATATAGAGAGAGAGAGAGAGAGAGAGGGGGGGTACAATTATAGCTATATGTAGATAAAGTGTTGTCTTAGTTATAATCTGTGTTTTATGTTCTTTCTTTCTTTTTGACACTTGTCATTCAAGTATTTTTTCGTCAGCATTTTCGTTGTTTTATTGCTCCGACGTTCCCAAAACACCTCTAGCCTGCCGCACCCCAAGTGACGTCATTTTCAATTACAACTAACCCCACATACCCACCGCGTTTCTCCCACAAATGACAACCATGCAAACAGCGTTTCTGTTCACTTCACGTTGTAAATGTTTCTCTTCTTTTATATTTTAATGGGAAATGCACTTTTAAGCTCCGCTGAAGTCACCCACACAGGTTTACACTGGGTTTCACTTTACGGGCGTTTTTTTTGTTTGTTTTCTTTGTTTGTTTGTTTGTTCGTGCGTGCGTGCGTGCGTGCGTGCGTGCGTGCGTGCGTGTACATCTGGAACGTAGTGGGATGGGCTTTGAAGCGAATTTAGGAAAACTCGTCTCCGGAAAACTCGTCTCCAGAAAACTCGTCTCCGGAAAACTCGTCTCCAGAAAACTAGTCTCCGGAAAACTCGTCCCCTTTTCCTAGGTAGCAAAAATGGTACCTTATTGAATAAATATCGAGTGAAAACACATTTTATGACCGTTCTTGAAGAAGATATTGTCTTTAAAGGATAATAAATATCCCATATTTTTAAAAAATATTTTTTTAAAAATAAAATTGATTTTTCCAAGTGTTCGTTTTCTACCTAACTTTGAAAGTTTTTGGTGGTTCAACATATTTTAAAAAGTTTTTTTAGGCACCGCCAAAACTGGGGCGGGGGGAGTACTTTTTGACATACCGTCTTTTTAAAAATCTACCAAAAATCAGGTCATTATCCGATCAATACGAAATTTTCAGCGATTATTAAGAGAAGAATGAACTTTATAACAGTTTACTTATTTTTTTAATTATCCCGCTTTTGAGTTTTGAAGTGTGAAATTCGGTGAATATGTTAAGTAAAATAATTAATTTAAGTTAAGAAAAACAAAAAAAAATTAATATTTATACGAAAAAACCCATTTTAAAATCTTTGATAAATAAATTAACAATTTTTTTAGCGAGCCGAATAATGCATGACCATTATTAAACAGGGCATGCTTTGAAGAATCGATACAAAAAAAAATTCGATAAATATTGTGCCCTTTGTGTTAAAAATAGCATTATTTTTTCGATCCCGTTTGAAAACGTTTGCCGCCTTTCGACTACGGTGGACGAAACGCGCTGAAATATATTTGTTTTATTCTGCTTTAAATTGCCCCCCCCCCATTTTGGGGAGCCTGGCCCCCACACACATTAAAAACCAAACTCATACAAATGGTCACCCATCTGGAACTGGCCAGCCTCGGCGTTAATAATACATTGGAATTTTCGTCACTGAAAAATAAGTTTTTTTTTGCCTGTTTGGTCTTCCATAGTTTGCTTTTTATCAAATGCAAACGTAAACATTGTCGATCTAGACTCTAGATCGACGCGAAGTAACTTGTTGCCTATATGAATGTGGAATTATTTGAAATCCAGGTACTTATATTATAATATTTTTGCATATTCTCATAGAAAATCATCCTAAATCTTTGTTAGACAACAAATAAATACATTAATTATTTCAAAAACCTTCTTTTTTTTTAAAATATTTATGTACGTTTTTGTGCAAGACAAAAAATGTTATTTGTTAACTTTTTGGGAAAATTAAACATTTAAAATTTAATTAAAAATAGTAGGAAAAGTTTTACATTATTCTGTTTTCTATATGATAAAATTCAGGGTTTTATCTTTCTGGAAAAAAAAGTTACTCAGAAATAATGGATTTTAATAAATGTAATTTCGTTTTAAAAAACAACAACAACTTGATTTTTCGGCCATTTTTGGCGGTGCCTAGTTTATTTAGCTTAAAAAAAATAATGTAGAGTGTTACTTTCGTACAAAAAATGTCCGATATGAGATAATCACGTCTTAGGAGTCTCGATAATCACTCAAAAATAGAAAATTAAAGAAAATACTGAGGTAGATATAGTTTTAAAACGACCCACCCCACCCCCCGATAATAAATTTGTATATTTTTAGGTAATGTCCAAACTCACTGCTTGGAAAAAAATCAAGTTACCGGATGTGAATACGGTTGATTATGTAACGAAACCGAACGAAAGACAGGAAAAACGAAACCGAACGAAAGACACGAAAAACGAAACCATATATTTCTAAAAAAAAAAAAAATACTCTAGTTTTTAACATTTACTGTGTTATTACGAAACAAACAAAAAAGAAAACACTTCTTGTATTATCAAATAATAAAAAGGATATTTTATTTAGAAAATTTGGTACTTCACGATGAACGTGGGCCCTGATGCTTTTATTTAATCATTACTCCTTCAAAGCGCATGCGCAAAAGGTTTTCTATGGTTTATTTCATAACGAAACCTTTTTGAAGGTACTATTGAAGGCCAAAAAAAGGGGAGGGAAAGCATTATTTGAATATGTATGAAAAAATAATTTGACAAAAAATATATTTAGTGGACAAAATAATAAATAAAAATCAAATTAAATTAAATAAAAATAAAATAAAAACAAGCACGAAATAAAAGTATGAATCAAATTTACCCAAAGAAAAAAAAATAAAGAAAAAATAAAATCTGAGATATATACGAAGAAAGTGAAAGAAAATGCTTTGAGGAAGCAATCATTAAAAAACGTTTACATTTAAATATATTGATACATTTTTATACAATAAATGTTTTTATAATTATATATTGATACATTTTTATACAATAAATGTTTTTTTATAATTATATATTGATACATTTTTATACAATAAATGTTTTTATAATTATATATTGATACATTTTTATACAATAAATGTTTTTATAATTATATATTAATACATTTTTATACAATAAATGTTTTTATAATTATATATTGATACATTTTTATACAATAAATGTTTTTATAATTATATATTGATACATTTTTATGCAATAAATGTTTTTATAATTATATATTGATACATTTTTATACAATAAATGTTTTTATAATTATATATTGATACATTTTTATACAATAAATGTTTTTATAATTATATATTGATACATTTTTATGCAATAAATGTTTTTATAATTATATATTGATACATTTTTATACAATAAATGTTTTTATAATTATATATTGATACATTTTTATACAATAAATGTTTTTATAATTATATATTGATACATTTTTATACAATAAATGTTTTTATAATTATATATTGATACATTTTTATGCAATAAATGTTTTTATAATTATATATTGATAAATTTTTATACAATAAATGTTTTTATAATTATATATTGATACATTTTTATACAATAAATGTTTTTATAATTATATATTAATACATTTTTATACAATAAATGTTTTTATAACTATATATTGATACATTTTTATACAATAAATGTATTTTATAATTATATATTGATACATTTTTATACAATAAATGTTTTTATAATTATATATTGATAAATTTTTATACAATAAATGTTTTTATAATTATATATTAATACATTTTTATACAATAAATGTTTTTATAATTATATATTGATACATTTTTATACAATAAATGTTTTTATAATTATATATTGATACATTTTTATACAATAAATGTTTTTATAATTATATATTAATACATTTTTATGCAATAAATGTTTTTATAATTATATATTAATACATTTTTATACAATAAATGTTTTTATAACTATATATTGATACATTTTTATACAATAAATGTTTTTATAACTATATATTGATACATTTTTATACAATAAATGTTTTTATAATTATATATTGATACATTTTTATACAATAAATGTTTTTATAATTATATATTGATACATTTTTATGCAATAAATGTTTTTATAATTATATATTGATACATTTTTATACAATAAATGTTTTTATAATTATATATTGATACATTTTTATACAATAAATGTTTTTATAATTATATATTAATACATTTTTATACAATAAATGTTTTTATAATTATATATTGATACATTTTTATACAATAAATGTTTTTTATAATTATATATTGATACATTTTTATACAATAAATGTTTTTATAATTATATATTGATACATTTTTATACAATAAATGTTTTTATAATTATATATTAATACATTTTTATACAATAAATGTTTTTTATAATTATATATTGATACATTTTTATACAATAAATGTTTTTATAATTATATATTGATACATTTTTATACAATAAATGTTTTTATAATTATATATTAATACATTTTTATGCAATAAATGTTTTTATAATTATATATTGATACATTTTTATACAATAAATGTTTTTATAATTATATATTGATACATTTTTATACAATAAATGTTTTTTATAATTATATATTGATACATTTTTATACAATAAATGTTTTTATAATTATATATTGATACATTTTTATACAATAAATGTTTTTATAATTATATATTAATACATTTTTATACAATAAATGTTTTTATAATTATATATTGATACATTTTTATACAATAAATGTTTTTATAATTATATATTGATACATTTTTTATACAATAAATGTTTTTATAATTATATATTGATACATTTTATACAATTAATGTTTTTTATAATTATATATTGATACATTTTTTATACAATAAATGTTTTTATAATTATATATTGATACATTTTTATACAATAAATGTTTTTATAATTATATATTGATACATTTTTATACAATAAATGTTTTTATAATTATATATTGATACATTTTTATACAATAAATGTTTTTTTAATTATATATTGATACATTTTTATACAATAAATGTTTTTATAACTATATATTGATACATTTTTATACAATAAATGTTTTTATAATTATATATTGATACATTTTTATACAATAAATGTTTTTATAATTATATATTGATACATTTTTATACAATAAATGTTTTTATAACTATATATTGATACATTTTTATACAATAAATGTTTTTATAATTATATATTGATACATTTTTATACAATAAATATTTTTATAATTATATATTGATACATTTTTATACAATAAATGTTTTTATAACTATATATTGATACATTTTTATACAATAAATGTTTTTATAATTATATATTGATACATTTTTATACAATAAATGTTTTTATAACTATATATTGATACATTTTTATACAATAAATGTTTTTATAACTATATATTGATACATTTTTATACAATAAATGTTTTTATAATTATATATTGATACATTTTTATACAATAAATGTTTTTATAATTATATATTGATACATTTTTATACAATAAATGTTTTTATAATTATATATTGATACATTTTTATACAATAAATGTTTTTATAATTATATATTGATACATTTTTTATACAATAAATGTTTTTATAATTATATATTGATACATTTTTATACAATAAATGTTTTTATAACTATATATTGATACATTTTTATAAAATAAATGTTTTGGTTTTCAAATATGTTTCTGTTCTGAAAAAAATCTTGTTTGTTACTTATTTTCCGCGTTATTTGACCAAGAAGAAATCAGAGTTATCGCCCTCTAACAATAGCCGGTGGCCCTGTAATGACTTTTAAACGATACCCTTCCCTTCCCATGTTAAGAATGGCTTTCGAAATAATAACGTTATTATTTCAGCGCGGTACCAAAATTATATAAGACCGTGTTTTTTGTTGTTGTTGTTGTTGTTTCGTAATAACAAAAGAATTCTTTAAACTAAATTAATTCTTCTAAACAAAATAATTACTTTCTTTGATAATACGTGTTTTCTTTCTTTTATTTTTGTTTCGTAATAACACAAAAAGTGTTAAAACTAAATTATTTTTTTAAATAAAATATATGGTTTCGTTTTTCGTATCTTGACTCAGTGATGAAGTTTATTTTTTAAAACAAAAGATAAAAATATTTTTTTTAAATATTATGAAATGTGTATTCTCTTTTAAAGACAATTTCTTCTTTAAGAACGGTCATAAAATGTGTTTTCAATCGATATTTATTAATAAGGAACCAGTTTTCCTACCTAGCAAAAGGGAGGGGGGTCGGGTACGAGTTTTCCGGGTACGAGCTTTCCGGGAACGAATTTTCCGGGCATCCTTTGAAGCATGTGCCAGACACGATTTTTTTTTTATTATGAGAATACAACCCAGATTCAAATGTCCGACTTTCACATTTTTTTTTATTTTTTATTTTTTTTTCACTCCAAACAAGGAATATTTTTACTTGAATGGTAAGGGGCTACTATTTGGAATCATGTCTAACAGGTAACTCTCAGCAATCCAACAGCGATATGTTTGGTTACATCACATTTAAACTTCAGCAGATTATTACAGCTAGGGAGGCAGGAAACAGGGAGGGAATTTCAAAAACTAGCAGTCCGAGGGATGGAACTATTAGTACATTGTAGTAGGTTTTCCGATATAATGCAACCTCAACAGTGAAAGCGTGGGGTTATGCGGGAGTATGTACCTCTAGAGGGGGCACAAGTGCCATAGGTCTATCAGACCGCATTTTATTAAAGGACTGGTAAAACAGGCACAGGGATGTGACATTTGAACGATATGACAGATGTTGGGGCTTGGTCAACAGTGCGGGGCCCTCTTTAATTTTTTGAACCCTGTCTAAGAGTAGAGACTAAGTCGTAGATGCACCAGCCCAGATATTGCAAGAATACGCCATACATATGTAAATTGTAGCTTTGTAAACATATAGAATATCCGGTCTCAGTAATTTTCTAGTACGGTAGAAGGAGCCCACCTTCTTTGCAGCAGCCTTTGCAATGTGTTTATGTATTTGTTCCAATTTATGTCAGCCTGAGCAGTTTAAAGAATGCTCGACTTGGCGATAAGTTGCAAGCTCATAAAAGGAATAGATCAGATGTGTTTAGAATATGACCAGTGCGACAAATTACGGTCGCTGTATTATAACAAGAAAACTATAACATCCAGAGATTCATACTACAAAATTATTATCAGAGTGCCCCAAACATAAATAAACATGTGTTTTACTCTAAAAAGTAAAGTAAAGTCAGTCGCAAATTGTATATGGATCTTTCTGAGCTTCTTTAACTAAGTTTCGTTTTATAATCTGTTAATTAAGTCTTATAAGGAACATAATGGTCTGGGTTGTTGAAAATCCGGTACTTCTGCATTTTAAATTGCCACTGATAATTATTAGTTTCCAGTTTCGGTAGAGTTCTATACGAGGAATGGAAAGACAATCAAAAATGTTAATGATTTTAACAGAAATTTTACATGAAATTAAAGAACAAACACAACGAAAAAACAACATTAAGTTTGATGTCATTACATGTCGCCAAGAAGTAGAGTATTTGAAGCAAGTATTTTTTTGATCTGCCATTGTTGATCGCGGAATTACGGATAATGTTTGTCTAAGTTTTCTGCAAGCAATATTACGGCATTCCCAAATAATATGCCATTTCCACGCAAATCTTGCACTGACCGATCAAGAGCCTTAAGTGATTTTTATGTGCCATTGTGAATTCACCCCAAACAATAAGTTTCACTTTCTGCAATAATTTTCCCATGCTGGAGGTATTAAAAATGTTGCACGTGGGAGTTTCAACATATATATATATATATATAATAAATTATTTATTATAGTAAAAAATAATTATATGTATGTATATATATATATATATATATATATATATATATATATATATACTCGTGTGTGTACGTAACTTATATAAATGTGTAATTTTTTTTTATTTCTTTTTGACATTTAAGAATACAAAAAAAATTTTTTGACATTTAAGAATACAAAAATTTCGACTGCTTCTTGTGGCCTTCTCCGTGAAGTGAGTAAGAGAATTAAGGTATAGCCAATGCGATAAAGAGACGATTAAGTTGTTAGATATTTTGACGCAGTAGTAACATTGTTACGTTTACTCCATGGACTTGCTTGCCACACCCAAAAAATAGATGGACAGAGTCGACGGACACTGATACCAGCTCCTCCTATTTTCTCCAGAAGCTGTTACGCCACCACGTGCCACAGTCCTTTCTAAGGTGAAAAAGAGTTATACTTTAGAAGGGCGTGGTTGCTAATGAGATTGACCAGCAAAGGCAACAACTTTCATGAACATAGAGAAATACCAATGTCCACGTGTCAGTAGAACAAAACGCTTCTGTCAATGGAGAAGAGGACAATGATCCGGACTCGGTTTTTATGTCTGATCCTAGGAACATATGTTAATATGCTAAGAATTTTATCTTTTTTTTTTGGGGGGGGGATATTTATTTAACATACTGACCTACCTTTTTAAGCTCAATTAATTTGTTTCTCTTTCTTTCTTTCTCCTTTTTTTTTTTTTTTTTTTTTTGCTCTTTCTCCCTTTCTCAACGATGATGACTAGGGCCATGACAACAGCTATTCTTTTCATTGTTTTGACTCTCGAGTATATATCCGACACAGTTAAACACAATTAATCAGCCGAGAACCACGCCACTCTACATAAAACCATATAAGATATCAATGGATATATACCTGAGAATCAAAACAAGGAAAATAATATGCTGTTGTCATAAGCTTAATGATGACCAATGCCGGACACTTGCCCTCTTGATCTTTAACAATGTGAGGAGTGATAATTTGACGGGCTTGAGCCCTTCGACATATGCGGTTTCTATCAGAGCGGCAACCTTTCTGCGAACAGGAACCAAATGCCCAACCGCAAGTCTGGGAGGACTAACTTCGGTGACGTCACGAGAATGAGGTGTACATACCGGCTGTATCTTTAATAATTATCTTTTTTTTTCTTTTTGTTTTTACGTTTCTTTCATTCTTTCTTTCTTTACGTGTTTACTTCTTTCTTTTTTATTTTTGTGTTCTTCTTTCTTTTTTATTTTTGTGTTTTTCTTTCTTTCTTTTCCTTCTCTATTTCTCGTTCTTCCACGTGTTTTTTTTTTACGTGTAACTGTTTGTTTCTCTTTTTTCTCATTTCTCTTCCTTTTCTTTTTTTTTTCTTTCTCCCTTCTTTCTTTGTACTCAGCTGTAAAAGATAAGAAAATGTCCGGCGATTGACGCGTGTCAACCACTGTTATTCTCGTCATTTGACGAAATAAAACAAAAAGAAAATAAGAAAAACACATTTCGGTCTTCCTCTGCGGAATCCCCTTGGAGTTACAAAAGAAACATATTCACGACGATCGCTTATTAAATAAATATTAGCCACAACCACGAATCACGTTAAGGTTTTTGGAAACACTTTCAAAGCAAGTACTCACAGGTTTTTAAAATCAACTTTTTTTTTTCTTTCGTAAAATAAATTGTTCCGGCTCAGGGGAAGAATATTATATACAGTTTTAGGAAGATGTGTGTAGAACAGGAGAATTCGATGGTTACGTTGAAAGAATTAATTAAAATTCTCGGGTTAGTAGGTTTAGAACAGTTGAGGTAGCAGGCTCAGTTAATAGGGGAAGAGTCAACGAAGCCAGGAAGAAAAAGTAGCCGAGAGAAAAAGGATAATTAATACCTGGCCAGAGATATGTTTGTTTGGAAATCAATTTCTGGAAGACAATATGCAAAACGGACATTAAAATGGTGGTTGTAGATGATGATGATGATGATGATGATGATGATGATGATGATGATGATGATGATGGCGACGACGACGACGAAGCAGTAGGAGTAGTATTATAAGTGGTGGTACTCGGTCTTGGCTAAAATCTATTTTTTGTTAATCGCTCAAGACAAAGCATGAAGCCGCTTAACGTCAAGCGCTCAAAATACTAATAAAGAAAAAAACTGGTTATCGATAATTGTATGGCCATATGCTCCCTTTTGACAATCGCCGACTCCATGCCGTTATATTCCTTGATTTTTTCTTTTTCTTTTTTTTTTCTTTCTTTTATTCTAACGTCACATAATTGACTGCGAGGAGGTAAGCACATTTGCTCATTAGTATAAAAATAAAACAAAACGGAACAAATAACACATAACACAAACTTCGACCCATTCTTTTGCTGTGCGTCTGACACCATTGAGCTGCTAAACTAATATCCTAGTTGCCTGCTGGGGCCTCTTTCTCGTCGATTGACGTCAGTAACCTGCCGTTCACTGTCCCAAACTCAAGACTGTACGTTAACTATGCACCGTCAAAAGACTCTCTTCCACTCTTAAACTGTCCGTAAACAAGCTCTAAATATATTGACCTACATGTCCCGTCTTTTTTCGTCAAGACTTTGATTAAGTTTTCTAGTTTATACGGTCTTTATCTGCCTTGGTAAACAATATCTTCCTCGTTTGGCACTTAATACTTTTTTTCTGATGATCAACTATTCCCTCTTTTTAAAATCGCTTTGTAACACCTTAGGAAGATGGGAATTTATAGTATCACACCAATGTTTCGAAATTGCATCCATTGTATCTTGGGGCAGATCTCCCAACTCACTCAACTCAGTGATGGAGAAACGAAAATATATCGCTATAATTGTGTGTGTGTGTGTATGTGTGTTTTTTTTGTTTTGTTTTGTTTTGTGTGTGTGCGTGTGTGTGCGTGTGTGTGTGTGTGTGTGTGTTTTTTTTCTTTCTTTTTAGTTCTCTCCCACTGCAAGGACGTAGACACCAGGGTCGGAAAGTAGGAGTGAAAAGTTAGCGCACCTGAGGGGAGGGCATTCTGACCTGCAAAAATGCCTGAGCAGCCTATATGCATTTCTCGGTAAGGTAGCCTGAGGCGATAAGCAATAAACTAATCCCTTCTCAAAAAGAAAAGGCAAATGCTGGAAGGGTGGACCACCTAATACTGAACAAAATTAAACTCCCCCACAAAATCAACAGGGACCGGATCATTTCAGGAATGGTCCAAGCTCTGTCGATTTGGGGGTGGGGAAGGGCGGGGATAACGATCTCTAGCTGGAGTGCTATACATGTTTGAACTCGTTCTGATATAAAAGGGAACTAAACCCGATACGAAAGCAAGGATAACACAAATGCAGACTATAAACCTGCGTCTGCCAAGTTCGAATCCAGTTTGTCCCACAAAAACAAATACATTCTCTTATGTTCAATCTCCTGAAAAGGAAGTGAATAAAATAAGATTATCTAAAAAAAAAAAAAGAACAATATTTATTGATTCAATATTGAATTAATTTTGTGTTTTCATATTTATTTTAATATAAATTTAGAAGTAGCGTATTTGATTGCCCACACAACCTTATAAACATTTCGTTTTTATCTCTTACTAGCAAGTCAGCCGGTTTTGCTCGGACCCTCTGTACTGGTATTAACTTGCCCTACGTGTGAATAAACTTTATGTAAGATTTCAAATGTTTAGACCAAAAATTGTCTGAGTAATTTCGTAGAGACCGCAGAGGTATATTTGACCACAATTTTGACCCCTTAACATTTATTATTTTGGTCTCAAATCAAAATAAAAAGTTTTACCCGTATCCAAGTTACCTACATCTAAAAGTTCAAGTCTTTCGACCCAAAATTGGCGGAGGAATTTGGTAGAATCTGCAAAGGTCAACTCCTTCAACTTTAACATTCTGGCAGCCAAATGTTCGCCCAAAAATTGATTAAAATGCTTGCATGTCTGAATACCCGTTATGTATAAATTTAAAATGTTTAGACCCAAAATTGCTGAGTAGTTTGCTAGACACCGCAACGATCAAATCCTTTTAACTTTGACTGCTTGTACGCTCACATTTTCAACCCAAACCGATTTAAAAAGCAGCCCTATCTCTGAATATTCTTTATGTAAATTTGAAATGTTTAGACCGGAAATTGACTGAGTAATTTGGTAGAGACCGCAGAGATCAAATCTTTTTAAAAATTTGACCCCAATTTCGACCCCTTAACATTTATTCTGGGGGCTCAAATCAAATTAAAAAGTTTGATCCATGTCTAAGTAACCTACATTTAAAAGTTCAAGTGTTTAGACCGCAAATTGGCGAAGGAGTTTGGTAGCATTTTCAAAGGTCAAATCGTTAAACTTTGACCTCTTAACAGCCAAACCTCTGGCCGAAACCCGATTAAAAAGATTTCTCCACATCTCAATACACCTTATGCCAAATCTTAAGTTTGTAGACTGAAAATTGACAAAGTTATTTGATTGGGAAATGTACACACACACAGGCCTTTTCATTTTATAGATATATAGATATTATTTTTACGTGTTTCTTTGTTCATAATATATATATATATATATATATATATATATATATATTTGCTTTTATATATATATATATATATATACATACATATATACGTATACATATATACATACATATATATATATATATATACATATATATATATATACATATATATATATATATATAGTGTGTGTGTGTGTGTGTGTGTGTGTGTGTGTGTGTGTGTGTGTGTGTGTGTGTGTGTGTGTGTGTGTGTGTGTGTGTGTGTGTGTGTGTCTGGTTTCATGTAGTGCGAGTGTTATCAATCTGGAAAATATCGGTCAATTCGTTTTTTTTTTTAATTTAGAAAAAAATGAAAGAACGATGATGGATATCGTCAAATCGCAGCAAAACGAGTTTCATTGTTTAGATCGCATATCGTTTAACAGTAGGCGAATTTGTTTAGTCATGGCTTTTCAATCAACACACACTCTTATCATGAAAACATATACACATTATATATATATATATGCATATATATATATATATGTATATATATATATATATATATATATATATATATATATATATATATATATATATATATATAGATAGATAGATAGATAGATAGTCAGGGTAGTGTTTTTCATCTTACAAGCGTTGGTTGACAAAGAACTTTCACACAGGTCATTAAAGATCTCTCCTTGAAAACAGCATGTGGTGTTCCCTAGAAGCCGAGTGACAACAAGTCTCCCCAGGTTTCCAGTACTCCTCACCTCTTTCGATAGCATTTGCAAATAAATTGACACTATCTAAACAGCTGCTTACCATTGATTTCGCATTGACAGAGGTTATTTGTCCTCACTGGAATTTGAGTGGCAATAAGTCTCCCCAAGACCCCAGTTCTCTTCGCACTTATACGGCGGAGATCTGATAAATTCCTCGGTCTTTCCTTCTTCCGTGACTCTAATTGGTTTTTTGGTATCACTCTTTTTTTTTTGGTGGGGGGGAGGCAGTGAAGTCGCAATAGAAGGCTTGGGTGGGGTGGGGTTAGAGAACTTATAGATATGCGGCTTCTGTGTTCTTGGTTCCATGTAGCGTTTCATGTTTTGCCTTTGCAGCAGTTTGTCTGGCTCGCACTTGTTGCTCCTGTGTGTTAGTTTCCACATTCGGGTGTTTTTCTTCATATTTCAGCTGTTTTGATGATTGTTGTTCGTTGTATTTTTCCAGTCATTCCTTTGATTCCAATTTCTCCCATTCTTTTTTAAAAGTTTTTCGGGATTGTTCCCATTGCTCCTACTATTATAGGTATTATTTTGATTTTCTTCATCTTCCATAACCCTTTCAACTCTCTTGCTAGCTCTGTGTATTTGCTCCGTTTCTCCTTTTCTTTGATTTTCACCCTGTGGTCAGCTGGAACAGCAAAGCCTACGATTTGACAGGATTTTGTTGTTGTTATTATTATTATTATTATTATTATTATTATTATTATTTATTTATTTATTTATTTATTTATTTTGAAAATGAAGTAAAATGAAATATGTTATATTCATGGAAAGGGTATTGTAGATATACAAGCAAATGTAATTGCAAGTCAGAATATTATTTTACCTAGATTCAATCCTATAGCGTTTTGACTTAAACATTCAAGCCGACTTTTCTTCCATAAGGTACGTATGTAATAACTAGGGCTCTGACAACAGCATATTCTTTTCATTGTTTTGACTCTTGGGTATATATCCGTTAATATCTTATATGTTTTATATAGACGGATGTGGTTCTCGGTTGATTGACTGTCTTACTATGTTGGATATATAGTTGAGAGGCAAAAGAATGAAAAGAATACTTTGTTGTCACGGCCCTAGCAATTACATGAAAAGAAATTTCTTCAAAATCGAATATGGTTTTAATCAAAGAAAAAGGCTCTGTTTAATATCGTTAATGATATTGAGTATTTAGTGCGGTGTGTTTACCTTTTTGTTTCTATGTAGATTAAGTGTTTGTACGCTAGGAAGTTGAAATTTTGTACGAATTATCATTTTCCGATGACAATTGTTCGGGGGGGGGGGGGTAAATATATGTTTTATAATATATAGATGGCTACTCACAAACAAGACCAGAAAATGAGTAAAAGAGAGGGGGAGAGAGAGGGTGGGGGAAGAGAGAGAGAAAGAGAGAGATGAGGTGGAGAGGATAAACCTTCATAAGAGTTTACTGAAGTGTGGCAGTTTGCCTGAGTTGAAGGTGGCGAAACGACACGTGCTTGTTTGTGTGTGTATGTGTGTATGTATGTATGTGTGTATGTGTGTATGCGTGTATGTATGTATGTGTGTATGTGTGTACGTGTGTATGTGTGTATGCGCGACATAAGGCAAATCAGAGAGACAGCGACACACATACACACACACACATACACACACAGACGCATACACACACACACGCATACACTAACAACAATCGTTGATCCCCGTCGAAATAACAAAATCCCCCCCCCCAAAAAAAAGGTGTTGCTGTTTAATCGTCGCAAAAACACCTCTACGAGATTTGTTGTTTTTTTTGTTTGTTTGTTTTTTTTTGTTTTTTGTTTTTGTTTTGTTTTGCACATGCTGTTCTTCAATTGTATAGAAGAGTATTAAAAAATGGGGGATATTCTCCCTACACAAGGGATGACCACATGATGAAGCACAGCTGTCAAAGTAATTAGATACAAAAGTCAGGTAATTATTCATGGGTGTGAAGAAGGAAAAATCATTAAAAAAAAAAACAATGTGAATTCAGCAACTAATGTTGAAAGTAAATGAAAAAAAAATTAGTTACAAAAAAAAACCGAAATGAGCAAAATTAGACTAAAGATACAATAGTGACATGCTGAGCGGGATTGGAGACAGCCAGAATTACCAACATGTAGATGGACATTGGTTTTGATAGACAATATTTATGTGATCTGAAATAGAGCCAGTAAAAATTACCAACATGTAGATGGACATTGGTTTTGATAGACAATATTTATGTGATCTGAAATAGAGCCAGTAAAAATTACCAACATGTAGATGGACATTGGTTTTGATAGACAATATTTATGTGATCTGGAATAGAGCCAGTAAAAATTACCAACATGTAGATGGACATTGGTTTTAATAGACAATATTTATGTGATCTGGAAGAGAGCCAGTAAAAATTACCAACATGTGAATGGACATTGGTTTTAATAGACAATATTTATGTGATCGGGAAGAGAGCCAGTAAAAATTACCAACATGTAGATGGACATTGGTTTTGATAGACAAGATTTATGTGATCTGAAAGAGAGCCAGTAAAAATTACCAACATGTAGATGGACATTGGTTTTAATAGACAATATTTATGTGATCGGGAAGAGAGCCAGTAAAAATTACCAACATGTAGATGGACATTGGTTTTGATAGACAATATTTATGTGATCTGGAAGAGAGCCAGTAAAAATTACCAACATTTAGATGGACATTGGTTTTAATAGACAATAGTTATGTGATCTGGAAGAGAGCCAGTAAAAATTACCAACATTTAGATGGACATTGGTTTTAATAGACAATATTTATGTGATCGGGAAGAGAGCCAGTAAAAATTACCAACATTTAGATGGACATTGGTTTTAATAGACAATATTTATGTGATCGGGAAGAGAGCCAGTAAAAATTACCAACATGTAGATGGACATTGGTTTTGATAGACAAGATTTATGTGATCTGGAAGAGAGCCAGTAAAAATTACCAACATTTAGATGGACATTGGTTTTAATAGACAATATTTATGTGATCTGGAAGAGAGCCAGTAAAAATTACCAACATTTAGATGGACATTGGTTTTAATAGACAATATTTATGTGATCGGGAAGAGAGCCAGTAAAAATTACCAACATTTAGATGGACATTGGTTTTAATAGACAATATTTATGTGATCGGGAAGAGAGCCAGTAAAAATTACCAACATTTAGATGGACATTGGTTTTGATAGACAATATTTATGTGATCGGGAAGAGAGCCAGTAAAAATTACCAACATTTAGATGGACATTGGTTTTAATAGACAATATTTATGTGATCGGGAAGAGAGCCAGTAAAAATTACCAACATTTAGATGGACATTGGTTTTAATAGACAATATTTATGTGATCGGGAAGAGAGCCAGTAAAAATTACCAACATTTAGATGGACATTGGTTTAAATAGACAATATTTATGTGATCGGGAAGAGATCCAGTAAAAATTACCAACATGTAGATGGACATTGGTTTTGATAGACAAGATTTATGTGATCTGGAAGAGAGCCAGTAAAAATTACCAACATTTAGATGGACATTGGTTTTAATAGACAATATTTATGTGATCTGGAAGAGAGCCAGTAAAAATTACCAACATTTAGATGGACATTGGTTTTAATAGACAATAGTTATGTGATCTGGAAGAGAGCCAGTAAAAATTACCAACATTTAGATGGACATTGGTTTTAATAGACAATATTTATGTGATCTGGAAGAGAGCCAGTAAAAATTACCAACATTTAGATGGACATTGGTTTTAATAGACAATAGTTATGTGATCTGGAAGAGAGCCAGTAAAAATTACCAACATTTAGATGGACATTGGTTTTAATAGACAATATTTATGTGATCTGGAAGAGAGCCAGTAAAAATTACCAACATTTAGATGGACATTGGTTTTAATAGACAATAGTTATGTGATCTGGAAGAGAGCCAGTAAAAATTACCAACATTTAGATGGACATTGGTTTTAATAGACAATATTTATGTGATCTGGAAGAGAGCCAGTAAAAATTACCAACATTTAGATGGACATTGGTTTTAATAGACAATAGTTATGTGATCTGGAAGAGAGCCAGTAAAAATTACCAACATTTAGATGGACATTGGTTTTAATAGACAATATTTATGTGATCTGGAAGAGAGCCAGTAAAAATTACCAACATGTAGATGGACATTGGTTTTAATAGACAATAGTTATGTGATCTGGAAGAGAGCCAGTAAAAATTACCAACATTTAGATGGACATTGGTTTTAATAGACAATAGTTATGTGATCTGGAATAGAGCCAGTAAAAATTACCAACATTTAGATGGACATTGGTTTTAATAGACAATAGTTATGTGATCTGGAATAGAGCCAGTAAAAATTACCAACAAATTAAAGATCGTCTCTCATAATGTACCTATTTACTATGCCTCCCCACGGGACAGAGTTAGACACCAGGGTCGTTTTTTAACGTGGAGAAAAGGTACAAAAATAAAAATTGTCTCAGTCGTGAAGGATTTCTCCTCCACCGAAAAAGAACAAGAAATGGAAGTGCAGCATCTGAAGAACAGATGGTATTTATTTGCTCCCCCACCGAGCAAATTAGGCACAAGGCCAATTTTTAATGTGAGGAGTGAAGGGAGGGGGAAGGGAAAAAGGGGACCAGCTCCCGAGAGGTGGGAAATGGGAGCTGGTTTAAGGTCAGGCATGTGGGGTTGCCCCCACATCTGGTCTTTGCTAGTCATAGCTTGCAATATCTGCCAGAACAGATACTACACTTTGATCTTGACCAAAAGGCCAAGAAAAAAAATGTAACTATTATTTTATTGAACTATGTATCATAATCTTATTATCTCATTTGGATCAGTTCTATATTTAAAATACAATGGACATCGCTTTTATAGAAATGTAAATAAATCCATGTTTTCTGCGTTTATTGCTTTTTTCTAACTTTTTGTGCAACCTAGAATATCAGCTTTATTAAAACGTATTAGTTGATTAAATATATTTCTCATTCCGTGGAATTTCCGTGGGTCCTATTAGTTGAAAAAACATTATAGTTACACCAATCAGTTTCAGTTGTATAACAATTTGGTTCAAATAATCATTTAATGACGAAACGACATTGAAATAGTTTACTTTAAATTTCAAAATTTTGTTAGCATCACCAAGTACAAATCTTAAGTATTTCTTAATTATATTCTACAAATCGACTGTACTAAGGATTGAACCAGCAACCTCCAGAAGATTCTCACGTAGAATTAAACATACTTGATCCGTTGCATCACGGCATTTCTAAACATTAGGAGAATAAAAATATTTTATGAAGATTTCTAATTTAATTGCAATAATATTTTAATTAAGAAAGTTTAATTTATGAATCAAGCATTAAGGCAATCGATATTTTTTTTTTCTGTGATCACAAACATTTTCAGTCCCCTTTAACATCGAACATCTGTTACCGACGCAGGGAGAGAGAAAATACATTTTGATTTATTCTCCTAAACGTGAAATTTCCACGGGTCCTGCTAGTCATCAAATATTTATTCATGCTGTTTGGTTGGTTTGTTTTACGACATATTAGCAGTTTTCTCGTTATTCATTGCCGAATCCAGTCATTTGAGCAATTTATTTCATATTTCATGAATTTATTCGTGTTTTTTTTTTGTTTTGTTTTGTTTTGTTTTGTTTTTTTGTCGTTGTTTTTTGTTTTGTTTTTGTTTTTTCGTAAGGAGAAACTTGTTTTTGCTTTTTTCCTTTACAGAACATGATTGAATTTTGCGTTTTAAAAGGAAAAAATAACATCAATGTTTAAGGCATTTTTAGTCCCCAAAACCAGTATCTTCAGACAGCCTTACCTGGTAGCACCAGAACATGTGATTAGAGAAGTTTCCATTAAGCGCGTATGATGATCAGGTACAACATGTTAGATAGCACGTGCTTTGTTTTATTAGTATTATGTATTAGCCTATATCGTATGTGTGAGCGTGTATGTTCGTGTGTGTATGTTAATATTATGATATGCATATACGTCTTTGTGAATTAGCTAAAGCTCATACTTATAAGCATAATTCGAAGCAATACCATATTTGGTGCGGATTGAGTAAAAAGCAAACGGAATTATTTCCATCGCAGTATTATCTTTCCACCCATCGCCCTACCACCACCATCCTAGTGGCTTGGGGGGCAATCCACCACAAGTACCACCCCAACCGAATCCCCGACGGAGCTAATATTTTTACTCATCTGCACAATAACATTATTAAAGAGACCGTCTTAACATCATCAAGCACTTTCATACACCCACGACTACGCCACATTCGCCGAGGTCAACAATTCCTCTCCTCCACAGCTGACAAGTAAAGTGATGGCAGTAGGTAGAGAATAGTGATGGCCTCCGGGGTGCATTAGTAAATGTCGTAGCGGAGAAATGCTGTCTAGAATGTGGGTGGGGGTGGGGGTAAGTGCGAGGCGTTCGAAGTGATGGTGATGCTGGTGGAAATGGCGACTGCGAACCAGCCGAGGACGGGAGAAATTTTTTTTTTTTGTGTGTGTGTGTGTGTGTGTGTGTGTGTGTGTGTGTGTGTGTGTGTGTGTGTGTGTGTGTGTGTGTGTGTTTTTGTTTTTTTTTTTTTTTTTTTTTTTGCACCGTCCTTACTTAGGCACACAAAATGGGTTTGTAGCTATTGCTGTGCGTTGTCAGATTTGTTGTGTTGAAGATAGATGTGACGATTATAGTTCGGGTATGGTGTGCCTATACGTGTAGAGAGGACAATTTGCCTGGCCTTGAGTGAATCGGGGCATCGAGATACATGTTCTTGCAAACGTGTTATTGTTCCTGCACTCTTAAGTAAGAATTTAAAAAATCAGAAGTTGACTCACACAGCAGATTAAAAAAAAAAAGAACTAAAATTGTAAATAGATTCATTTATTTTATTTTATTACGTACCATTATGTACAATAAGTGACCTTGTCTGTTTGTCTGTTTGTCTGCCTGTCATTCTGGGGAACGGTCGCTACCAAACTCCTTCGTCAATGTTTTGTCTACAGTCTTGAAAATTGATATATAAAGGATTTGAATCCGTGGAACAAGTCAGAATTGGAATTTAGCCGGTGAAAATAGCCGCTCGGGTGCAAAATTTAAAAAATAATTTGAACTTGTCAAGCGTAGTCGACTTAAAATGCACGTGTGCGCATGTGTGAATAAATATTTATAGATTAAACAAGGTTATTTATTGCAGTTTTTGTAACAGTATCCCCAATAATCTCTGCCTTTCATAGTTATGGTCTCACCACTACTTGGGTAATATTGAAACCGATTGCTTCGGAAAATGCGTAACTGGAACTGTAGAGACTCAACACACGACGGGTCCCGAAGAACGTACAAGATGGGATTTTATGGTCTTATAAATCCAATTTTGTGTTCTCATCTGACCTTTTACTGTTGGGTTCGTAGCTATTGGTATTGTATATTTTTTTTCTATTTTTTTTTTTTTTTTTTGTTTAATATTTGGAACGGGGAATCCTGCGAGACGAGGCTTCATAATTTGTGTATACATTTTTTGCGGACTTTTCTCCTCATCTTCATAGACCTTGTTTTTGAGTATTTCTATATTCCGTTCCTTGACAAAGACAGTGACGTCTCGGCCATCCTTTGACCTTCTTCAAAGAATTAAAAAAAAAATTTTTAAATATATTTATTTTTTATGTACGGACGTTCCGATAATCGTTATTGTCGCTATTACATCAGAATAAAACTTTCATCAGCAAGGTCCTGGATATGAACTTAAACTATATCCAGTGGTGAGGCCCCAGTTTGCGGGCTTTAGGGAGTGTGGAGCCACCCTTTAATTACCATTGCTCCCAGGTCCACTCTGACCCGGAGTGGTAGTACCTGTTAGGGTCACAACTATGGGTTAAATAGAAACCGACTTGAAAACAACAAATATATTCTATTAAAAATTTTTTCTTAAAAATCTTTGGATTCGGCATTAAATAACCCGAAAAGTGTTGATATGCCGTAAAATAAAAACAACCAACCAACCTCATCAGCAAATCAACTTTATCAATTCTAATTATCATAGTTTATAGTGAATGTAATCGCAATTATTCTGTCCTGATAAATGGAACTGATACAGTATTTTCTAATAATTAGAATCGAGAGAAACAAAGAATTATCATGTACGTCGAAACACATTCTAGTGAAGGATCCCTTTATGTACTAGATTCGCTTCCAATAAACAAAACTTAATTTTTTAAGAACAAAACAAAAACAAGCTGATTATATAAAATACATAATAGTGTTCATAGTTCAAATACTTCGAAGTTTCAATCTATATTTCCCCTTGCCAAACTTTCACAAAAAGCACTCGTCTAGTTATGACCATTATCAACAATTCCCCCATCCCCCTCACACTATCTATCTGTGCTTAAATCTACACGCAAGTTCCATGGACAAACTTTCTTTTCTAGAACTGTCCGCATGTGGAACTGTTGCGCAAGCCTGCTTTCACACTGACTACAACACAATCATCTTCAAGTCCAAAGTAAACAAATTCTTGTTGAGACGTCCTCTTAAATAGTCAATTGATACTCCATTTCCACCACTCTACAATCATTAAGTCTTATTCTTGTGGCCTTTGGGCCTCAGTAAGTGGTGATTTCTTTGGGGGGAAAAAATGTCAAAATCCAAAAGTATACATAGTTGAATGATAAAATTGTGTCCCTTGAAAAGACGACATGATTCCATTTTCGTTTGATCAAAACCGGTTTTCTTTTTTTTGGGGGGGGGGTTGCAGACCATCTATTAGTTGGCCAGTAGAGCGATAGAAGGCTTCTATTATGTCTGAAAGTGGCACAATGTCCAACGAGCGAGATCAGGAATGTGTCGCTGTACAACTCATGCTCTCTACCGATCCAAGTTATGACAACAGGACCATTGCCAGCACCCTCAAAATGCAAATCTTGACGGTTCAACGCTTGAGGGTACAGCTCAACAACATTTGTGGCCACGGTTATGGTTTTTGGTATGGTTTTTGGTAGGGTTTTTGGTAGGGTTTTTGGTAGGGTTTTTGGTATGCTTTCAAGTTAGGACCACATCATACCACCTCAGATTTTCGAAGTCGTCTTGATAATCAACACCAAAATGTACCTCGATGTGCGGAAGAGGGTGCCATCTCCTAGTGCAATCACATAGCCGCTGGCAGACTCTGTGTGTGGCTTCAGAAGGCGTCCTACAGCTTTGTGCCCTTCTCTTACTGCGCCCTCCTCTCCCTCACCTGAACCCGCTGGACTAATTCGTTTGGTCATATGTCGAGAACATCACCAACATGACATTCTACTACACCAAACCCAGCCCGACCTTCGCCATCCGCCGCGTATTCGCCGAGCTCCTCCCAGCACTTGCGGAAACGGCATACTCTCAGTTCCGGACTCGTATCGAGGCGGTGATTGAGGCTGAAGGCGGCTACATTGAATAGACGTCAGCCCTACTTCATAATCAAGTTACATGAATTGATTTTATCAGTAAAAGTTTTAAAATAAAACTCGTGTTGTTTTCTTCAAGGCGACAAATTTATCGTTCCACGCTGTATAAAAAGGCCCTCTTAAAATTTCCCTTCGTCGTAATTTTCCGCGCATTTCCCTTTGTGTAAACTGTTCCAATTTCGAATTGCATGGTTTCTTTTATTAACACTTGCACAAGGTAAACGCAGGAGCAAAATGTAGTATCTGTTTTAATAGTAAACGTTATCATTTGTGCACTCGCATATTGGTGCAAAATTCTATCTATACTGAAGCAATTTTTATTTAAGTTCCTATTAAGAGTGTTCTTTTGAGGAAACAATATTGCCCCCACATTAAAAAATAAAAATAAAGTTTGCTTTTTTTTTTTTACTTGTGAGTCACTACTTATCAGGGCATTAAGGTTACTCGAGGATAAATGTTGATGAATATAAGTTTGTAGTGTAGTAATCGTTAATGGTATACATTGGGTGGAATTTGATTATTTATGAACTTGTTTGCATTAAATTTGTAGGCTATCATATTGCATTCAACAAGGAAGCAGGCCAGCGGAACAGTTTTCTACAGACGGCCAGTTCTGGGAAAAGAGCTTTTTTCATGGAATCTGCGTTTAGATTAGGGCACAGATAGAGTAGGGGAATTCGTATATAGTGGCTGTAGCCAGTCGAGTGTTTTTCGTGGAAGTTTGGCAAGAGGGGAGGGGCATAGTTGTTTAGTCGAATACTTGCCACGAAAATAAGATAGAAAAGAGACAGGCTCGCAACGTCTTTTACGTTGAAAAGAGGTTGCAGGGAAGAGAAAAAAGACATCACCTACTAGGTTTCAAAGATGGTTTTGAATTCTGTCACGGCTGAATAGGGCGCGCCGAGGAGATCCTGCTCACATGTGGCAACAGTACCCCATTTTAGAGCGTATCTGATTCGCATACAGATAAAGGATTGCGTCAGCAGTGAGATACCCACTGGAGCGGTAGAGTAATCCGACTATTTTTTCAGCGATCTTGGAAACAGATTTGATGTATGTGTTCCATTTCAGATCAGGAGTAAAGGTTAGTCCTAGAAGTTTGTTAAGACATGGAGCTTCTCTTAGGCAGGAGCCATTCATTTCAATTAGGGCGTGATGAGATGAGAGTAATTATGATGAAAAGATATAAGCTTGGTTTTCGATGCATTAAAATTAACCAACCACCTTTTCCCCATTGCACCACGTTTCCAAGATCAGAAAAAAGAAGATCAGAAAGATCTTGATAATTGCTGGCTTTTGACGTGTTGCCATAGATTGCGGTGTCATCTGGATAATCTAAGCAGGTAATTTGGTAGATCATTGATAAAGATGAAGAAGAGAGTTGAAAGAGAGTGATGGAACCTTGAGGGAGGCAAGCGAGAGTAAAATAAAACCTTGTATTTAACTTGACTCTCTTCGAAGGCAATCGAAATATCCCTCACCGGTTGGTTGACTATGCAAAGTCGAAGGCAGAATGGTCGAATAGTTCAATACTCGAACCCAACATGCCAAAACGTCAGTGCGCGTCGGTAACAATAGTTTAAGAGCAGACTTCTTGGTCTTCGGGCCAAGAAAAAAGTAGAACGTCCCCAAGTACGAAAGGGAGAATGCGGTTATATGATGGAAGAAGATTTTAGCTAATAGAAACTTTTGTTTAGTTCTAGAGTGACAAGGATGATAAACGAACCGCCCCTTTTGAGTTGGCCTTGTGCCTAAGTTTTTTGTTCATCTTAATTTTTGCCTGAATAAAAGATTTAATATCTCAAAGTGTAGTACCTGTTCCTCAGATGCTATACTTAAATTTCTTGTTCTCTAACTGAGACAAATTTTATTTTTGTTCCTTTCTTCATGTTAAAAAACGACCCTGCTGTCTAACTCTGCCCTCGTGGGGAGGCATTGTAAATAGGAACAACTGTTTAACACGGATTCCAAATCTGACCTTTTTCTGGAAAAGTCAGTTGTTTGCAAGAGTTTTTACATTCAACGCTGTTTTTGTTAATTATTTCTCTTCTCCGGAAGTTCTATTTTTTTTTATTTATTTATTTATTTTTTTTTTTTTTTTTACCAAATGGCCGCGTCCACAGGTGCCAGTCATTTATCACGTCTTAATTAGCTAAATCCGCAACAGGACTTTTAAAATGAAATTCTCTGCGTCGATTCTTTTTCTTCCTATGCCTTTTTCTGTAGGCCGTAATTTTCCTCTGTTTTTTTATTCCTTTTTATTTTTATTTTTATTTTTATTTTATTTATTTTTTGTTTTTGTTCCTAATTTCAGCTGAGTTGCGATAATCCAAACAATATGGACGCTGACGACGTTTCTAGAATTAGCTCGGCGTCGGAGACCGGGATGGGAGGGTGTCGGAATCGTGCGGATGGTTCCTAGGTGTGTGTGAGTGAGTGAGTGAGTGAGTGTGTGTGTGTGTGTGTGTGTGTGTGTGTGTGTGTGTGTGTGGAGAGAGGTACGTACTGAAAACAGCTGTTAGAAACCACTTGCTCTCTCAGTCATTTTCAGCCCGTCTGTGAGTGATAAAAAAAGAAGAAATGTATTTTTCTGTTCAGAAATACTAAATTAGTTTCCTTTTCGGCAGTTACAGTATACCCCACCCCTTCCACATTCTATCTTCCGTCTCTCTCTCTCTCTCTCTCTCTCTCTCTCTCTCTCTCTCTCTCTCTCTCTCTCTCTCTCTATCTATCTATCTATATATATATATATATATCGGAAGCTTATCCACATTTTTCTCCCGCTCTTCAAGGGCCGCTTTGTTTTTACGGAAGACCGACTTTTCCATAAATTGTCACCATTATCCAGAAATTAACCTAGAAACGTAGTAAAGTTATTATAATTATAATTCTCCGAAATGTCCGTCCGTCTCGTCGCATAGCTAATTATCCGCTATTTCAGGTCCGATTACAGACTAAATAAATAAAAAAAAAACTATTGAAAATATGTTTGGTCAGGATTATTCTTCCCCAAAACGTAGAACCCGGTTAGCAGCAAAATCTCACCTATTCAACATAGATATCATAAATTATGGGAACATATTCCACTCTTAAAGCTGTTTTCGTCGGACTGATTGCCTTTGGAATTCCGCCCTTACTTCTTATTTCCATGACTATATCAACATGCTGAAATGTAAATGTACTGTTAACAAACATCTTGCTGCACCCACTTCTACTTAATGTCTCTCTATGAATATGGTCCACGCTAAGCTCTTATGTTTCAGGGGCAAAGTGCCAGTTTTCAGGTTGAAGAGCAAACAAAACGCCATCTTTACAACTATGATGATTTCGGTTGATCGATGAGTGCGTCGGAATTTGGGGAGGGGGGAATTTTTGACACCCAGAAACAAAAAACTGCGAATAAAATATAAAAAAACTTGTAATTTCTCTTTTTTAAGTGTGTTGTCTATTTTCTTCCAAAATAAACTATTGAAGTCATTTAAAAAAATAATATTTCTATTATTTTTTTATTCTTTAAAAAACAGTGTTTAGAAAGTGCCGGCGCGCCTTCATGCAGCTATTTTGTTTACGTAATGAAATCAATTGAATTTTACGAGTTAATTTTTCTTTTTTCAATTTTTTTCACTTTAAAAATCTATCAAAATTTTTCTATTGGTTCAATTTTTACAACATTTTCAGGTTCAATGTAAAATGTTATGCTCTTCGAATATAATATCCTAGACAAGAGAGTTATTTTTTTTAATTCACCCCCTCATTTTGAAATGTCTATTAAAATGAAAATAATTAATTTTCTCACTTCAAATTTAAAAATCACAAATTGAAGATAAAAGATCAATAAATAAAATAAGCTAATTTAAAACAAAAAATATAGTTATTTTCAAATTTACCTGTAAAGTCCAAAGTTTAAAACCTTTTTTTTAAACCACGTTTATTTTTTAAAATGAAACCTTATAATCTTCTTATATTGCACAGAAAGTTTCGTTTTATTACGAAAATTATTTCTATTTCATTCAATGTTTTTTGTTTTAGATATTAAAAAAATATCACTCCATAAAGTGGAATTAAAATATATTTAATCAAAAACTCATGTATTTCTTGGAGAAAAAAAAATTCTTCGACTGTTTTTTTTTTTTAAGCAAAAATTTATAAGTAAAATGTGATTAGTTTTCAGCTATGGAGCCACAAATTTCTTCAAGCGTAAAGCTAGACGGCTACGGCGAACGTGTGGTTTTTACGTCCTTCTGTTCATCCGTAGTTCAAAACAAAATGAATCACCGGTTCGACGTTTAGCTAAACACCGTAATAATGTTTACGTAATGGCGGGGTTTTCAAATACTTGTTTAAAAAAGTTATTTTATTTAAAAATACATGGAATTTAAAATATAAATATGGATAAATTCTTAGCAATGAAGAATGGAACTACCAATTGAATAGTATTTTTTATAGGTAAGTGATATTTTGGCATTTATATATACATATATTTTATCGAAGCAAGTTAAAATACGTTGGTTTTCTTTAAATCTTTTTAAAGAAAACCGATTTAAAAAAACAAATATAGCATAATTTGCTATTAAACCTGTTATTTTTTTAAATTCTGGTATTTGTTCCTTTAATTGAAAAAAATTAGGGTTTGAATTACATTTTTCAAGTACTTATAAGCTTCGAAAAATAGTAAGTTGAATTATTAAAGTTCTTATCATCATTTTTAATGGCCGCTTCTGGTACATCTAGGTGATCGATTATAGGTTCCAATTATTGAACGTAAATGCAAGAAATTATGAGCTTCAATCTATGGTCCTCCCTGGACATTTCTAAAAACACTCGACTAGCTGCAACCACTATCAACATTTTTCTCCACTCTCATAAGCAGTCTGTATTTAAATCTAAATGCAGATTTGATTAAAAAAAATAGCTTCCTTCCTAGAACTTCCCGCCTGTGAAACACGGTTTCACTGGCCTGCTTCGCGGCTAATTTCAATATGGTAACATTCAAGTCCAATGTAAACAAGTTCTTGTTGAGCCGTCCCCTTAAATAATCCAAATTCTATCTAATTTAATCCATTAATGATTACTACACTACCACCTTACATTCATTAGCCTTTATCCTTGAGTGGCCTTTGGGCCTTGATAAACCATGACTCCCTTGTAAAAATACGTACTAAGAAGATTTCTTTAAATTATTTGGATTCATCGGACTACTGTTCTCATCTTGAGTGTGATTTTAACAACGTTTCGGTCGATGAAACCTCTGACCTTCTTCAGGTGTTTTGTCGAACTCGAGAATGCTCCTGTTGAACTCAGAAATTTAGACGGAATTTCGAACGGAACCCTTTATTTACTTTATAGGGGTAGCTTGCCCTTGTTTCCTCAGCCATGACTGGATAGAGTTCCTAAATAATTCGCAATAGTATTTTTTTTTACTACTCTTCTCGCCAGCTTCTTTCCCACAAAAGAGACTTTGCAATTCTGTATCTACTCTGTCATAATTTTTATGGTAAGTACTCACTTAACATTCAATATACGTTCTCCCAGCCAAACTTTCACTCATCTTGCTACAACCACTATCAACAATGTTCTCCATGCCTTATCTGTGCCTAAATCTAAACTAAGATCTATGAACAAAGCTTTATGAATAAACACGCCGGACTGTAGAACTATGTTCCACTAGCCTGCTTTTCAACATGGTCGTTTTCAAGTCCAATGTAAATAAGTTTTTGTTGAGCCATCCCCTTAAATAATCAAATTATACCTAATTTTTACTACGAACGAGTGCTTCACCCTTGTCCTAGTGATCACCGTACACTCATAAACCATTATCCATGAGTGGACTTCGGGCCTTGATAAATGGTGATTTTCTTGTAAAAGTAAACGCTTAAGTAAAAAAAAACTATCAACAACCATTGGACGATGCAATAATACAGCGAACGGCGCACATGGAAAAGCGACGACCGTACACGTATGGAAAATACACTTATGTATGTCTCTTGCTCACTCACTAGCAAAACTCTACAAGTCTACCGAATACGCGTTTGTATGGAGAGATTATGAGCTTCTCTTCTTTAATATTTGTTTGGTGATAAATGTTACCTATTGCTGTTAAAGTCTTTGGTCATAATGACAGCTCCATCCAAAATAACGATCAAACCAAACACCCACTCGAACAATGCTTTGCTTCTTCCCTTAAAACTCGCATTTACAAATATCCGTGAACTTATAACTAATTTAGACGAGCAAACACCCCGGATATCTTAGCGTTAAGTAAAACTTAATTACACACCTCCATCCTTTCTAACCACTTTAACATGCCTGGTTATCTTCCACTTTGTCATAAAGATACTGACAAACACATCCACGAACTTGGAGTCTATATTCGTAACATCTTTCCCATGACTAGGAAATCAAAACTAGACTAAGACGACCAGGCTTTCATATGCTTTAGACTAATTTTACAACATAGCGTTAGCTAGTTATATTTTCTTTATACCTCTCCCTCAACCCAGGACTGTACTCTAATCAATCATGTCTCTGACAGTATAGATGTAGCACTCTACCCCGACACTAGCGCCCAAATACATGTATTTAGTGACTTTAATGTCCCTCACAGTAGTTGGCTTGGCTCCTCTCACTACACTGACACAGCTGGTAGCATCATATATAACTTTTCTATATCCCATTCCTTGACACAGACAGAGATGTTCTCGACTCGTCTTCCAGATCGTCTGGATTAGCAAGCCACACTTCTGGACCAATTTTTGACCACAGCTCATGAGACTTGCGTAACAAATGTCCATCGCCCTCTCGGGAATGCTGATCATGTTGTGATACTGATAGACATCACCCTAAAATGTTGACTTTAAGTTGAAGAGCCACTGCTCAAAACGACAAGGTACTACAATAAGGCTGATTCGGATGCCATTAGATATGCTCCATGGGAAAATAGCTTTCCTCTATCTGCTGAACAGTGCGCAAATGAGACCACTGAATGGCTTAAAGCGGCAAATGAAATACATGTTACCACATGTAAGTTCTATAGCAAACCCCACTCTCCCCAGTGGTTTGCTTCTTCTTGCACAGCTACTATTGCTCAAAAGCAGCATGCATACCATAGATTTATCTGACATAAATCCAGTACAAATAGACAAACCTAGATAAAAGCTAGAAGTAATTGTAAGAATGAAATAGTCACAGCCAAGAGAGAATATAACGAAACCACCAGAAAACGCACTGAAGCGAAAAAATTAGGAACTCGTGTTTTCTGGAAAATCTATAATAGTTTAGTAAATAATGGGCAACCAAAAATTCCCCTCCTATCCAACAATCTTGAAGTACGGCAACCAAGAAGGCTAGTCTGCTTGCCCGACGGTTTGCCTGCAACTCTATATTAGACCCAGCAATCCACTCCCTCCCAGATTTTCCTCTGTGGACAGAAACCACACTAGATGATCTGAAAATAATTCATTCTCAATAAATGATATCATAAAAAACCTAGACTCCTCAAAAGCATGTAAACTTGATCTCATGCTCCGTAGAGATTACTACAGTTCTCTCCAAATTTTTCCAAAAATGCCTTAATAAACATTGCTTTCCTGACTACTGGAAAACCGCTTCTGTGAGACCACTTTACTTAAATTCTAACAAAATAACTGATCCATTTAATTATCGCCAGATTACCCTCCTCAAACTTTTCGCCAGCATTTTTGAGTCCATAATTAATCAAACTCTAATCCACGCTCTCACAGCTGCTAAACTTCTGTTCGAATAACATTATGGATTGAGACGAGCTCATTCTACTGCAGATATTCCAACTGTTATCTCTAAACGTAGTTACCATGCACTGGATAAAGCAGGGCGGCTAGGGAGGTCGCCCTAGATATATCTAAAGCCTATAAATGGGTATGGCATACGAAAATAAGATCCTATGTTATTATTTGACGAATACTTTACATAATTTAATCCTTCTTAAATAAGAGAAGAATCCAGGTTGTCCTCGATGGTCGTACACCAAACAATATTATATAAATGCGGGTGTACCTCAATGGTCGATTCTTTGATCTTTATTATTCCTGATATTCATAAATGACCTCTCTGATAAAATTTTCTCTGAGATGGGTACATTTGGAGACGACACCATGTTCCTTAACAGACACGAGGGAAAAATGAAAAAATGAAGGAACACATATCCAAGACAATGACAGAAAACCTAGAGGAAGACCTCCGATCTGTATTAGAATGGAGACAAAAATGGATGGTCACATTCAATGCTACCAAGACTAAGTGCCTTTCCTTAAATAACTACAAGAAATCTGCTCAGTTATTAATGGCCATGATATACTACCTGAAAGTACTTCGTTCATACTCCTCGTCTTAACGTTCACGTAGAACATGAGTTTGAACTCAACCAATATAGACAAATATATGCTATTATTTACCCGTTTGTATGTATATGGCCTGGAAACCCTATCTCTATAACTAAGCATATAAGCTTATAAAAACTATATTCTAGTGTTGAGGAAAAGATAAAGAACCCAAATAAAAAAATGACAATCATCAAAGTTACACACGCGCGCGCGCACACACACGAACAGATAGATAGATAGATAGATAGATAGATAGATAGATAGATAGATAGATTAAAACCTTTGCTACTATAATTACTTCAGACACAGCGGTAGAGTGCAAGAATATATTTCGCGGTATATGACCTTTATGAAAATCGTATAAATAGGCCTGTATATCTGTTCACTGAGTGTTAATATGACCATATGGACATATATCTTATAAATAAACAAATAAATAAAAAAATAAATAGTTTGAAAACGAGGAACAAATGAAAGGATAAAAAATGCAAGGAATAAAATAAATAAATAGAGCTTATCAATGAAATAAAAGTATAGTGATATCACCAACAAAAAAGAAAAGACAACCATAAAGACCTAAGATAAGGAAGTTATAGCAATGAGGGTATAATATTACTTCAGATCAAAGCGAAACTTAGACCAATAAACAACCGCCAAGTTAAAAAAAAAATACTAATGCCTCCTCGCTGTGGCAGTTTGACCACACGGGATCGTACTTCCCCTTCTCCGCTTACTCCCACCTCTACTCCTTTCCTTCACTACACCTCTCTTCAAACCCCCTACTGCTTACATTCACAAAGTATATACCCCACTTTCTTCCAGAGCGTAAACAATACGCAAATCGTATAAAAAATGAATGTAATCTTGACTCTCGTTTCAATATCGCTTTTCTTTTGATCTGATCGGGATTTCACTGAAACATGTATGCACATATGTAACCAATAATGTTTGTATAATAAATAGACTATATACTAGCTCTGTCCTCCATTGAGCACTCTATAACAATCACGAGGGTTTCATTAGATTTATATCTAGGAAACCAATCTATGCAATCAATATATATATATATATATATATATATATATATACTAAAACTAAAATAACAAGGAAAGAAGATTACATCATATTTTGTATTTTTTCGAATGTTACAAATTGTTTCAACATCTACTAGACAATATTAAACTTTATATTGTTGAAAATATGGCGAGGCAGGTTTTACTGCTTGGTACCGTAACTGACAGGATGGAAACATGTTCAGATACGTATTAACCTTGTGCGCGAGCCTTTTCTAGTCTCACACAAAAACACGCGTTCACATTTCAAGCTATATTACTTGTCATATACATACGCGCACACAAACATACGCGCCCACATCCACACACGTACATATATTCACGTTCGCGTACATACACTCACATTGACGTGTATATACACACGCGCTAATGTACACACATGTACTCACACACGCGCACACGTACGCACACAAGGACAACGTCACTTCCCCTTTCAAAGGAAATCCACACATGCGCAAAAGACTACCGGAAACACCTATAAAAGAAAGAGCAATAAGCAGCATCTTCCCTTTTCGACTTAGCTCTCGAGGAGAGCGGTCGTCGGACCATTCGCCCCCCTTTCGGGGCGCCCGCACGCGTCGCGCCCCCTGCGACTATATATGGGGCACGAGCTAACAAACAGTACGTACACTTTATACGCTTTCTATCTCCATGACCTGGATTGACTTTCTCACTCTATCTCCCATTTTGTCTTGGTCCATCAATACAGACATGTGCACGACGCTCTACTGAGCTTAACCCTCTCTTTCTACAGACCGGCTTGCCACTTCGCGTTTCTCTATTGCATTCCCCTTTCCTTCTCCGCGCATAGTCGTCGACGACGTAATGAACACGTGTACACCCAAGACTTTCATTTCTCAACAGAAAATAAACGACATGTTTATTTTATTCCAGCATTTGAGTTCTTTGTTTCCTTCATTCAATTCGTTTCATTATTTTTTCTTGTAGTGAATTAGGGTATTTATATCCTGGTCCGCAACACTTGTATTTCTTTCAATAAGCTTGATGAAATGCCAACCTTGAAGATTTTTGAAAAATATAAAGTTTTAAATTGCCTAGTTGAGATCGAAACAAATTGTAACATTCGAAAAAAAATATATGATGTAATCTTTTTTCCTTGTTGTTGTTTTTGAAAAAAATGAATATGAATGCTCGATTTCAGAAATGTTAATCATTCAGCTTATTATTAGTCAATTTACCTGGTTTAATATTTATTGATATATGTACATTGCCATTGGGTGAGATATTTTAATATATTAAACCTTTGGAAAAAATTTTTCTCATATATAAATATACTAGCAATGGGTGCCCGGCGTTGCCCGGGTGTTTGAACGTGTACGCTGAGCAAAAAATAAGAAAACAAAAAAAACGTTAATTTTTTTAAAATTTGACCCCTATTATGACCCCTTAATATTTATTGTTTTGGGTTCAAATCAAGTCGTTAAGTTAGATCCATGTCCAAGGAATCTATATCTAAAATTTCAAGTTTTTAGACCCAAAATTGTCGGAGGACTTTGGTAGAGTTCTCAAAGGTCAAATCATTGAACTTTGACCCCTTAACAGCGAAATTTCTGGCCGAAAACCAATCACATCGATTTCCCCAAATCTCAGTATTCTTTATATCAAATTTCGAGTCTGTAGAATAAAAATTGACAGAATTATTGCGTAGGGAAATGTACACACACACACACACGTTCACTTTTATATAGAGAGAGATTATGCAAACAGTTTCTTGGCTTGCATACTAGTTTGGGTGACACCACCTTTTCAGAGCTCAGTATAATTATGAAAATAAGTTCAGACAATCTATATATCTATAAAAGTGAATATGTCTGTCTGCGTGTGTGTCTGTGTGCATTTCCCTACGCAATAACTCTGTCAATTTTAAGTCTACAGACTCGACATTAGCTGTACAGGGTATTGAGATTTGGGAAAATATTTGAAATTCATTTTCGGCCGGAAATTTGGCTGGTAAGGGGTTAAACGATTTGCACTTTGAGAACTCTACCAAACTCCTCCGACAATTTTGGGTCTAAAACTTGAAATTTTAGATATAGATTCCTTGGACATGGATCTAACTTAATAACTTGATTTTAACCCCAAACAATAAATTTTAAGGGGTTATAATAGGGGGCCAAAGTTTTTAAAAAATTTACCGCTTTTTTCTTTTTTTTTTTTTTTTGCTTAACACACACCTCCAAACACCCGGGCAACGCCTGGCTGAAATGCTAGTAAGTATATGATAATAAGCGAAAATGGTTTTCATAAATGCTTTGAGCCGTGGTGTCATAAAGTCATTGTTGAATGTTTGTAATCCCACAAATTGATACATTATAAATATTTATATTATATTTAATATTTAGTCCCCCCCCCCCAACAGAATATTGAGTTTAATTCTATTTTATAAAACATCCGAACGTGTATTGATCGGATTCACCAACTTTACGTTGAATAACTTAATAATCCCGGATACTTGCAAAACCTCATATTTATAACATTTAAAACTAGGTATGTAGAAATAATCTAATTAACCTTCGCTCCTTTCCATATAGATCTTGAATTAAAATATTATCATAGAATATAGCTCATCTGTTAATCTAGGTTAGTCAAGTAACATTTAATTTTATTGAAAACTAGCAGTTCAATCCAGCTTTGCTAGGGCCCTATGTACTGTTCATAGCTTTATGCGCATAGGCATATACTGAAAAATATAAAGTTTTAAATTGTCTAGTTGATGTCGAAACAAATTGTAACATTCGGAAAAAAAATATTGTTTAGTTATACGACTGTCGAGGACAACCTGGATTTTTCTCTTACTTAAGAAGGATGTAATTATGTTTAGTAGTCGTCCAGTGATACCGTAGGATCTAATTTTCCTGAGAAGACCTTCATGCCATACCCTGTCTAAACCCTTAGATATATCTAGAGCTACTGCTCTACCCTTTCTTGCTTTGTTCAGTGAATGGTATATACGTTCAGAGATTACAGTTAGGATATCTACTGTAGAACGGACTTGCCTAATTTCATATTGTTGGTCGGTCAGAAGTTTAACACCTGTAAGGTGATGGATTAGAGCTTGGTTTATTATGAACTCAAATATTTTTGGCGAAAAGTGGGATGAGGCTAATCGGGCGATAATTTAAAAGATCAGTTCTTTCGCCAGAATTTTTGAAAACTGGTACCACAGAAGCAGTTTTCCAGCAATCAGGAAAGTAAGATTCATTAAGGCATTCGTTATAAAGTTTGGAGAGAACTGGAGTTAACTCGGCGGAGCATTTTTAAAATGGAACAACCCGGATGAGATCAGCTTTTGAAGTGTCAAGGTTTTTTATGTTATCATGCACCTGAGAAGGAGTGATTTTCACATCGTCTAGTGTGGCGGCTGTTCGCAAAGAAAAGTCAGACAGGGGTTGTTTGTAGGGTCCAATGTGGAGGTGGAGGCAAACAGACTGGCAAGTAATCATTATTATTGGCTCACATGGAACTTTCACACAAGTCATCAAAGATCTGATTGGAAACCTGTGGTGTTCTCTGGAAGCTGAGTGACAACAAGTTTCCCCAGATGTCCAGCTCTCTCCACCTCCTTCGATAAGTATTTGCAAATAAATTTGCGTCATCGCAACAGCCTCTTACCATTGATTTCTCGCTGGCAGCGGAGATCTAATCAGCACTCTCTCCTCAGTCTTACCATCCTCCTTGACTCTTCTCAGTTCTTTGGTATCACGTTTGGGGGGGCAATGAGAGGGGATGCGTGATGGGGGTGTAGAACTTGTAGATATGCAGCTTCAGTGTTTTTCATTCCCTGTAATGTTTCTTCATTATATTGTATACAAGTATTATTCTCCGCATTCAAGGGTTTTCCTTAATATTTCAGCCGTTTTCATTATCGTTAGTCGTTGTATTTTTATAGCCATTCCTCTGATTCCAATTGTTCCCATTCTTTTTTCAAAGTTTTTCGGAATTGTTCCTAGTGCTCCTACTATTATAGGTATTATTTTAATTTACTTCCTCATCCAAATCCCTTTTAACTCTCTGGCTAGCTTTGTGTATTTGCTCTGTTTCTTCTTGGCTTTCATACTCACCCTGTGGTCAGCTGGGGCAGAAAAATCTACGATTTGACAAGATTTGTCTTTCTTGTTAATTATTATGACATCTGGTCTTCTTGCTTGGACGGGTTTGTCTGTATTATTATTAACTTTATTCGTCAATATTGATATTATTTATGTTCTTGATTGTGAAGTGGTTGTTTATGGGGAAAACGGTTAGTGGAACGGTCGGTTGACTCATTGGAGCTGTACTCTGAGTAGTAGATGGATGGGGGGTTTCTGTTATGGGAGGGTTATTTCCAATTGTTGTACGGGTGTTTCATGGTAACTCAGTAACCGTACACGAATATATGACATCTAGAGTCCTGATCTTCATAAAGTCCAGGCCTGTATACCGAGTCTCGTTTTTCTAGTGACGTCACACTGGTTGGTGCCGTCAGATAAATAAGAATACGTAAAATATATGCTTCGGAGTTCAAGGTTACAAGCTACATTTTCTTTAGTAGTGTACGTGTGACGACGGTGATTTCTGTCTTAAAGTATTTAATTTCTGATGCATTAATTTTTTTCGTAATGAAAAAGCAACTTCCGTTTGTACGTTATCACGTCTTGGTCGTAATTAAATTTAATACTAAATGTTCAAAACGAATGCGACGTTGTTTGGTTGTCAAACAGCTTTCCTTTGTGTCGCATTTTATTGTTTAGTTCCCATGAATGGACGTAATTATTTTCACATTTAAAAGTTTAATTTATTATATTTCTATTCTTTGTGCTTCTGTTCACATTTTATTATCATTACTGTTAAGTGTACAGGAGTCTTACGCCATTCGCTGCGGGATATCTACTTCCTGTTCTTTTTTGCTTGTATAACTGTCTTTTCATCATTCTCTTTCATCTTTCCAGATTTACTTTAATAGAGCTCGCCACAATTCTTTAAAACGACATAAAAACGTAATTAACTTTTATGATAATGAATACAGATCGTGTTTATGTATGTCCACATGTCATTGTTTTGTGTACCAAGCTCAGCCTGGGCTGTTTATTCTCAACAAGTGGTACAAATTTGAAAATACTTATCCTTTATATACAACTGTGTTTTACCGACTTGCGATGGAAATTAATAACTTTAACTCTTTAAGATAGTAACTATCTGCCAGCCATGATAGAAAAAAGCATTATAGTTTCATACTTGTGTTATTAATTTTATTCAATAAATACCGTGAAAATTACAAAGGAAGAAATAGATAATACTAGCATTTCAGCCCGGCGTTGCCTGGGTATTTGGAGGTATATGTTAAGAAAAAAAAAGGGGGGTCAATTTTTTTAAAAAGTTGACCCCTATTATGAACCCTTAAAATATATGATTTGGGGCTCAAATGCAGTTATTAAGTTACACCCATGTCCAAGGAACCTATATCTAAAATTTCAAGTGTTTAGACCCCAAATTTGCGGAAGAGTTTGGTAGAGTTCTCAAAGGTCAAATCGTTGAACTTTGACCTCTTAACAGCCAAATTTCTGACCGAAAATGGATTACAAAGATTTTCCCAAATCTCAATACCCTGTATATCAAATTTCGAGTCTGTAGACTGAAAATTGACAGAGTTATTTCGTAGGAAAATGTACACACAGACAGACACACACATAGACACGTTCACTTTTACAGATATACTAGCGTGTCCGCCCGGCGTTGCTCGGGTGTTTGGATGTGTATGTTGAGCATAAAAAAGCGGTCAATTTTTTAAACTTTCACCCCTATTATGGCCCCTTAATATTTATTGTTTTGGGGCTAAAATCAAGTTATTAAGTTAGGTCCATGTCCAAGGAGCCTATATCTAAAATTTAAGTGTTTAGACCCAAAATTGGCGAAGGGGTTTGGTAGAGTTCTAAAAGGTTAAATCGTTGAACTTTGACCCCTTAATAGCTAAATTTCTGTCCGAAACCCGATCACATAGATTTTTTCCAAATCTCAGTACCCTGTATATCAAATTTCGAATCTGTAGATTTAAAATCGGCAGAGTTATTGCGTAGGGAAATGTACATACACAGACAGACACACAGACACGTTCACTTTTATAGATATTTGATATATACATAAATATATATGGAAACAATTTTGTGTTATCTGTAAAATTTTTACGCAGATACTATGCAAGTATAAATCATGTAGAATATCTGCATGAATATAATTACACGTAATAATTAACTAAAGAAAATCATCCCATTAGAAAACCGAAGAAGCTAATAGGGAATTAATTAAAATGAATGTTTTAAAAGAATATGCAAATTAGCTAGGTGTTTTGCTAGTGAATGCAATTCCACAAGCCATATATAAGAAAATTGTATTTTCTTTTTAAATAAATAGAAAAAAAAGGGTTTTTAATATGAATATCAATACACACAAAAGAAAAACAAATTTATAGGGATATAGATAGATAGATTTAAATCAAAATTTTCTGTTTGCTGTCAAGGTTAATTTGAAATAAAATTTTATTTTGTATCTCAAACTGAAGTTTAATATATCGTTTTCTTTACTCTATCAAACCTAAGTGTGAAACAGATTTTTCTCTCGTCTTAAACATTAAGTTTGAAATAACATTTAAATATGCGAACGCATAGAAATAACAGGCGTATTTCGGAAAATCCGAATTTGATCTGTTGTTAATTGAATGAAATGGATTACATACCCATAACAATGGTGAAGCGACAAGCGTTGTTTATTTATCTATTTTGTCTTCATTGTAAACTAAAAATCTGGAAACAATGCTCGTTTGGTGTGTCCATATGGTTCATCCATTCGAAATCTTGCAATCTGATTTGATGGAAACTCCGGATGGTAAAGCAGACACCCGTTTTGAAAACACGTCACTCAGCCGAATCAGCATGTGTTGACAACAAGGAACCCCGTGTGTTAACCCAGTTGGTGTCCAGTCGAATATTAACACATGTAAACCATTTTAACCTTTACGCGAAGTGGCACATTTTTGCTCCCTTTGTCATTAAAAGCTTTTACCCCTCGGCCTTTTAGATCAGCCTTATTTTTTATTTATTTATTTTTTGTTTCATGATAGCTCTGTCTTTGTCTTTTGTCTACCCTCTTCTCTTCTCTCTCTCTCTCTCTCTCTCTCTCTCTCTCTCTCTCTGTTATCTCTCTCTCACTCCATATTTATATATGTCTCTATCTCTATCTCTATCCCTACTATTATATAAAATTCACTTTGTGCGTGTGAATTCCTTTATCATAGGTTCCGAAAAGTCGAAGCCGTTAGCAAATTTCGCGCAAAGTTAATTTATATATCTGGCAGTGTTCTTAGATATGTTTTATATAGAAATTCATCCGATAAATATTGAAAACCGAAAACATCCAATCTTAAAAATAGTCTTTCTGTCTTATAGATAGAAAATAATATTTACAGTGGAATATTTTACGTTACACCGGCCAATGAAAATAATAAAATCCCAGGAAATCATTTCTTCTTTAAAAAAAAACAAAAAAAAAACAGATTTATTATCATCTGGAGATATAGCTCAGTTGTAGAGCATTCGACTACAGATCGAATGACCTCTGTTAAAGACCGAGCTCAAACCAGATAGACCTGTAATTTGGTGTACATTTTTCTATATCTACAAATCTACATATGTGCGTTCATGTTTCAGACACAATCGTTTTAAAATCCAACTCTTTAAGCATCCAGATCAAATGGAAATCATACCTTCAATGGATTTCTAGTTTGTCTACAGGATGAAACGATAAAGTTGTCGCTATAAAGAAAACAACACAACAGTTTATTTTTGAATTTTTATTGAAAAGTCTATTCAGATAACTTGACTATGTAGTAGGGCGTACATCTATTTAATGTAGCCGCCTTCAACCCCAATGCCCGCCTCGATTCGGCTCAGGAACTGGGAGCATGCCTTTTGCACAAGCGCCGGCGGGAACTCGGTATATACTCGGCGGATGGCGGCGATTAGGCTGGTTTGGGTGTTATGACAGGTAGGGTTGGATCAAATACAATTGCATTAAAATTGTATTTAAATACAATTTTAATGTATTTAACCCTAGTGACAGATTATGTTGGTAACCTTCTCGACATATGACTAAAGCGGGTTCAGGTCGGGGGAGGAAGGAAGCAATGAGAGAAGGGTACAGGCCAAGCCTGGGTTTCTTTGGACGTGTGGGGTGACGCCGAGTCCTGCAGCTACACCTAGGGTCTGCCAGGGGCCACCTGATTATACCAGAAGATTATTATACTTCATTTTCGTATTCATGTATTTTGCACTGATATGAAAATGAAGACTATAGCGGAGTATAGGATTCCTAACCATGTAACTGAAAATAGGCTACGCATTTTAATGAAAAATATGGGAAAAATGGACGTAGAAGAACAGAAAACCGAAACTTCCAATATAATTTCTGTATTATTTGAACGTATAATCTTGTGAGAAAAGTCCAGTTCCCCAATAAAG
>NC_136493.1:95131622-95146622 GCF_053919585.1 Euprymna scolopes
CTTTATTGTAAATTGTGAAAACAAATTTTCTCATTTTTTTTTCCAAATAGATATATAAATTGTTACAGTTTGAAGACTTCAATAGGCATTTGACATGTTTTGTTTTTTTTATATACAGAAAAGAACGTAAAAATTAATTGGCTTTCTCACTTGCAATTTAGGTATAGATCATACGTTGTCAAAAATCCAATCGGTCTTTTTTAAAGAAAGAAACATTTGGATAATCTGGATACATCAGACTACGGTTCTCATCTTGACTGTTATATTCACAACGCTTCGGCTGATGTAACCGCCGACCTTCTTAAGGTGCATCTTGTCGAACTCGAAAATGTTTCTATCGAACTCAGGAATTTGCACAAAATTTCGAACAAAAACTGTCTTTTATCCACGGGGGTAGCATGGCCTATTCTGAATGTCTCCAGTTAGCCATACATGGGTAAAATTCCTAATTCGCAATTGTATTTTGAGTGTGGCCTGCATTGAGGAGTGAGCCCTCAACCTCTCTAACAATGTAACTTTTCAACAGAATTTCTTTCCAAGTATTCTATTTACTACGCCGGTCCACAGATAAAGGTTTCCGTATGAAATTCCGTGTAGATTGTTGAGTTCGATAGAAAGATTCCTGAGTTCGTCAGAAAAAAATCCCGATTATGAGAGAAGGATTTCCAAGTTTGAGTAATATACTTGAAGAAGGCCAGAGATTATATCGACTGAAACGTTGTGAAAATAACGCTGAAGATGAGATCCGAAAGGTTCAAATAATACAAATAATTTCATTTCAAAATTGCAGAAACATAATAAAAAAAACATTTGAACACAAATTCTAAAAACTTGTACAGTATAGCGAAACAGAAATATTTTACATACTTAAATGAATAAATTCATTGAATTAAAAAAAAAAACAATAAAAAAATAATAGTTAGCGCTGGTCAACACATTTTTAATGCTCAAGGTTTCTAATCTGATTTAGAATAATTTGGGGTTGCGGATTCCGAAAATAATATTTCGTCTCTACGTGCTTATATGCGTTGTCAACACATTTTTTTCTCATCAGGTCAAGTTGTTGAGATATTTGCTATTCCATACCTTATTTTACCGTAAAATTATATGTTCTGCATTCGTTTTAAACTCATTATCTCCCTTTAAGTTACTCTTTAATTTAAAACGTGCTTTCTTCCTAATTTCCTATTCCGATTGGTTTTTACTTCGTTTTGCAACCACAGGCGAGGCATCTTTCTTTCTACCGCTCATCAACGGTGTTTTACTGGTTTCTTTTACTGGGCAATGTGTTTGTTTACTTTGTCATGCAACATGACATTTAATGTTCCATTTCTTTGACAACTTATTCAGTCTTTCGATTTTTTTAACCCATTCATTTTCCTGCCCTTGTTTGTTGTTATTGTTTTTATTGTCTCATACCTGTCATTTTTTCTCATTCAGTTTTTACCTTTTTCTTTTAAATAAATGTAACTGTAGATTATGTACTAGTCTTCAGAATCATTATTTTTTAGAAAACTTTATCTGACTGTGAAACTTATGTAAATTCGTCTGAAATTTTAAAATATCGACCCAGCTGTTTCGGAGTCTATAGGAAACGAACTCACACACACACACACACACATGCCCACACTTAGTGACTTTATATATATGTGTGTGCGTGTGTGTGTGTGTATGTGTGTGTGTGTGAATATGTTCATTCAATTATATTTCACCTTTTATTTATACCAATCCTTTAATTTATGAAGCTCGATGTAACTACAGAGCATCTAACAAATAAATTACAAAACTCTATTTTGCAAATCTCAAGATGTTGACCATCTTACTGTTTATTTCCTTAAATACGTTTTAAAAGAAAATATAGGCAGATGGGCACGATTACAAAATCCTAAAATTATAAGAGAAGTTGAATTTTTTTGTGTTCATTTTGTTACGCCATCTTTGAATTTTAAAACTGACAAGTGATTTTTCTTCTGATGAGTTAAGGGCGAAATAAATTCAAGAATTGGCATAATAAGTACATGAATCATTTTGTGCTACGAAACAGGTGCTGTAAAGAATTATGCATGTCAACGTTCTTAAGTTAATAAACGGTAAGTTAATAAATGGTCAACATTTGGAATATAGACTCTTGTCATTTATTTGTTATAACAACTTTCTACCCGGCGTTTTGCATAAACTAACTTGAGGTAATAAACGTATAAATGTGTATTTGCGCATGCATTGAGGAGCACTTTAAGTCGACTTACGCCGACCAAATTCAAATTTTTCAATTTTGACCTCTTAGCAGCAACATTTACCAGCTGAAACCCCAATCGAATTTGTTTCACACGTCCGAATCTCCTATATAAAATCTGTAGACCTAAAATTGACAAAGCAGATTAGTAAAAACCGTTCCACAGACAAACAAAGTCACTGTTCTAGTATATAAGCAGGCCACAGGGCATTGCCTAGTTATAAAATACGCTTAAATATATTTGAATTTATGCAAGTTCCGTATCTATTATTAAATTACATTATATTTAAAATATGTAAATTACTCAAGTATTTTTTGTTTTGTTTTGCTTTTTTTGCATATGAAAAACACTTGTTTTGTTTTGTGTGTTTTTCTTCTTACTTGCAATGAAATACAATCGAAATAATCGTTATAAAAATTTGAGATGCTAAAAAAGTACATGTTTTTAGTGGGAAGCCCTCCACGTATAATAAAAAGCATTCGTGAACATAATTTATTTTTAAAATTCTGTTTATATTGTTTAAGATTAAAAATAAAAACGTTCGTATTGTTTAAAATTATTTAAAAAAAACAACTTCTATTTACATTGTTTAAAGTTACAGATATAAAGTTTTATATTGTTTAAAATTATAAAAAGTTCTATTTATACTGTTAAATTTTTTTAAAAAAGTTTTGCATATATTGTGTAAAATAAACAACAAATATCTATTATTTAAAAACAAAAACAGTTATGTACATATGGTTTATTTTTGAAAAAAAATGTCCGTTTATTTAAAACTGTAAACTTCTGAAACACCAATATTATTGTTTGCATAGTAACATAACGGGGATTTGGGAAATTTCGTTCATTTTATGTGTTGTAGGATTGAACGTAATTTCCACTACTTCTCAAATTTTGCCAAATATTTTTTCATGTTTTTTGTAACGCAAACCAACTTTTTAAAATATATGTTTTGTTTTATTTATTTATATTGTTAAAAGTATAGAAAAATGAAATGTATACATCTATTTCAAAATAAATAAAATAAGAAACAATTTATTTACGCAAAATTATTGAACCCAGAAGTCGTAAACCGGAATTAGAAAAGAGAATACAGATGGACGGTTTCAACGCCCAAGCAAGATGATTTGGATTATAATATATACATGTGTGTGTGTGTGTGTGTGTGTACACACATACAATCCTCTGTGCTAAGTTTGAATATAGTAATTTTGTTTTGTAAAAGAGAGAATTAAACTCCATTTTAGTTGTTAGTATGGTATATATGTACATACATATATGTATATATATATATATATATATATATATATATATATATATATATATATATCATCGGCGGTCACTCGTGTCCGAGTAAGACTGTCATCCGTTGTGGCTTCTGTGTGTCCTCAGGTGAGCATAGAGCCCAATCCTAGACCCAATTTGTCTTCTGCAATTTGGGCAGATAAAGTTAGTGGTGGTGGGGTGGGGTTGGGTGTGTCTGGTTGATAATCTGTCCTTTCTGTGCTTGCGTTTATCCTCAGCAGCTTGATTTAGGTCACTACTATAAAGCGCAGCACCTTCGTGGACAGCGCACCTCCATGCCGACCTGCTCCCAGCTACGTCCTCCCATGTCTCAAGGTCCATGTGAAATCGCTTTAGATTTGCTTTGATATTGTCCTTATACCTCATCTTTTGGCCACCCATATATATATATATATATATATATATATATATATATATATATATATATATACAATATTTATTATGACACTATATATACATATTTCAAGGTCGTACCATTGGTTTCGATACACCGAAAACAGTAATAATATACTGTGGAAAATCGGTATAATCTCTTCGGCGACAAAGAAAAATCTGAAACTAATGCAAAATGAACGAACATAGAAGAAACGCTAGACGAGCGTTTAAGACTCAGAATTTCATATTTAAAAAAATATCGTTTTAAAACCGACGTTGATAGATTATGATTATAGAAGAAAGAAAGGAAGAATGTGTGTGTGTGTGTGTGTGTGTGTGTGTGTGTGTGTGTGTGTGTGTGTGTGTGTGTGTGTGTGCATGCATAGCGGGGAAGGGGGTGCGATGGAAAACTCTCTAAAAAATCTCTAAAAAATACTCTAATATATATATATATATATATATATATATATATATATATATATATATATATATATATACATAATCTTCTGTGCTAAGTTTGAATATAGTAATTTTGTTTTGTAAAAGATAGAATTAAACTCCATTTTAGTTGTAAGTATGCTATATATATATATATATATATGTATGTTTGCGTGTGTGTGTGCGTACGTGTGTGCGCGCGTGCGTGCATTTGCAACTGTAGTTTCATGATAATGTGTATTAATCTAAATACCATAAATAAACAAATTCGTCTACAGTTGAGCGATATTTCGTCTCGAACATTGAGAGATTTTTAGGCAGTAAAGTTATTATTTCTATCAACGTTTTTTATTTATTTTTTTTTTCAGAAGTAAAAAAAAAAACCTGACCGATTTTCTTTTCCAGATTGAAAACACATCTTCACAAAAATAAAGTTTAAAAAATTATAATTTAGAAAAAGTTAGAAAAAAGAAAACGACTTCCTCATATGTTGTCGAGAATCGCGCAAGAGAAGGCTATCCAACTGGGAAATGTTTTAAACAAGTGCTCGTCAGACTTTTTGTGGCTGAATTTCATTTTTTTTTCTTCAGGCTATTAAAACTAGTATATGCGTGTTTGTTGCTTAAAGCTGCTCTATTTTAGTCAGTAAGTGTTTTAGTCGATTCTTGTATTTACGCAAAGAGTATTAATTTAACATGGCCTGTGTAACGTAGGTGTTGCATTTTAACACGGACCCGACGTTGTGCACGAAGGGTTTACAAAGGAACCAAGGAAAGAAATTTGTCTCAGTTTTTTTTTTTTTTTTTAGTTGAAATAAAAGGCATTTATTTATCGTACTTTGAAAACTACGCCTGCATCTTGGTTTTAAAAGTCTCTTCGTTCCCTACGTGGTTAACAAAACTCCGCCGTATCGAACGTCTGCTCAAGTCACGTGACTTTTTCAAATCTCTCTCGCCAGTACGTGCTTCGCCTTGTTGTCGCCATCCATGAGATTCTGAATCTCTCTCCGCTTTTTTTTTTATTTCTCTTCCTTCGCTGTGACATCAACTCGTGCCACGGCTTTGGCATTTGCAGACGTTTGCTGCCGCTGTTTTTGCATACGTGTCTGTGGGTTCGTTATACATAAGCCAGCAATGATAACTTGGGTTGTCGGGGATGTAAATGTGTGACGAAAAATGAATAGAATTAAAACCAATGTATAAACACAATTATTTTATTCTTGGAATAGGTGAGTAATCTTTTATCAGGTCTATGGACGAAAATAAATAACTCATCTCTTTAGGCTGAAGAGGCCATGCATCCGGGCATTACATCCTCAACAATTATGCGAGGAAGAAAATATCCTGTGTCGTAATAATCCAGGTGAGATTGATCAGACAATTTGGTTCCATGTTTCTGAAGTTTGAGACAATAAGAGATTTATTGGTCTTCAGGTGAAGATCAAGCCGAGTGAGTGCTCCATCCCTCCCTGACTAGGAAGCCCCAAGATCCCCGCCCCCTCCTAACAGCAATTTTTCTTTTCGCCCTTCTTTCTAAATTTTACCCGTGTTGGAGAGAAAGAAATCAATCACTAACACCCTCACCCGCCAATTTTCTGTTCTCCATTTGGTCCCATCTAGAGGGCATCCCCACTTACAGACTGTCCCGCAAGACCTCAGGTCTTATTACAAACCGAATTAGAACGGGTGGTTTATCAAATAGACGGAGTTGGCTGGGTCCTACAAACCAATTTTGTCTTTTTTTCTTCCCTGCCATCGACACAAACGAATTATTGTATTATCATTATTGTTATCTTTTTTTGTTTTTACACGTCAATAAAAAATGTTTTAAACAATTGGGTTCTAAGTAGAACGTCCCCCAGTACAAATGTGTGAATGCGGTATTATGGTGGAAGAAGATGCTAGCTAAGAGAAATTTTTGTTTAGTTCTGGAGTGACAAGGATGACCAAGGACACCCATTTTCCCGCCTTTTGAGTTGGCCTTGTGCCTAAGTTTTTTGTTCATGTTGAATTACAGTTTATTTTTTAGCCTGAATAAAAGATATAATACCTCAAAGTGTAGTATCTGTTCTAGTACTACACATCAATTTTTTGTTCTCAGTTAGTGGAGGAGAAATCCTTCACGACTGAGACAATTTTAATTTTTGTTCCTTTCTCCATATTTAAAAACGATCTTGGGGTCTAACTCTGCTTTCCTGGAGAAGCAAAGTAAATAGGAACTCAGACAATGTTATCTTGAGTGTTATTTGCACATCGTTTCGGTCGATTTAACCTCCAACCTTCTTTAGGTTTATCTTGTTGAACTTTGGAATATTACTGTCAGACTAGGAAATCTGCATGGAATTTCGAACAGAACTTTTCAGTTAATCCACGCAGATGGTTGGGTTCAACATGTTCGTATTAAATTAGCTATACGAATACAATTGCGAAATGCATAATAATCGTATCTGGTCATGAAAGAAGTTGTTATTATCATCGACCGAAACGTTGTACGAAGAACACTCAAGATATGTGCTGTTTCTTATTTTATTTTTCTAAGACACACACACACACATTAAAATTTATATATTCATTTGCCCTGGAATGACCAACATTCAACCACACCAAACCTTTTGTGTCAAAAAGCAGGACGCTTGAGAAATGGCCGACGGAGCTGAAAGCACTTTTTTTTTTGTCAAAAATATGAATTTTTGACCAATCAGGGCTGGATTCAAAAAACTTATTTTTGCAAGCCTCTGGGTCCGCTAAAGAAATGTAAAAGGCACGAAGAACTTCTCTCGTCAGAGAAAGGGATAACGGACACCAACAAGCAACGCTCGCCGAGTTAAATTCAGTAGCTGAAATGACAGCTTTTTTCGCACGCCGAAGAACATTGCTTGACTCTCTCTTTTGCCCACTTCGCCACAACACATTGTCGAACTTTTTCTCTCACACTCTCAAGTCTTCACCTTCTTCATCCCTTCCTTCTTTCATACCGACTGACACCTTGGCGCACACTAAAAATTAATTTATTTTCTTTTAACGAAAATAAACAAAAGTTTATTTTATATTATTTCTCTTTATTTATTTATTTCAGGGGATTTATGCAAGTCTCCAACAGATAAGAACAGTAGTCAGAATAATCCAAATTTCGTTGGGTTTTTTTTTTTACATGGAGGTCACCACTTATCAAGGCCCGGAAGCGACTCGGGGATAAGGGTAATTGCATGTATAGTAATCAATGAGATAGTATCGTAGTAATCATTAGTATTGGATATTTGATAGGGTGTCTTACTTAAGAGAGCGGTTTGTCAGGAATTTGTTTATGTTGAACTTGAAGGCATCCAAGTTCTAGTTAGGTGGGAAACAAGCAAACGGAAGAGAGAGTGAGGAAAATTAATGCCAGTAGTCTCAGCTTGACGGGTGTTTTTCGTGAAAGATTAGCGAGGGGGGACCAGAGATTGGAGCTCAGACGAGCACTTGCCATGGAAATTCGCCCCAAGTGCAGGGTGCGTTCTTTGTGGGAAGTTGGGCTTCTAAAATTAAATCCAGTTTATTTCGCTTTTAATGGAGAGACAACTAAACACTAATCAAGTCTTCACATGGAATAAAAGTGTATTATCGGTTTATTTTTATTTTATCTTAGGAGGGCAAACACATAAGCACTTTGGAGATTATGATGAAATGATTTTCGTCTCCTGTCGTAAAAGAGGGCACTTATTGCCAGTTGGCTTGGGCGTTTTCCTCTTTAACTGTACAACTGACATCTGAGAGCATGAACTTTCTCTTATAACATCAAACAGAAAGGTGACAGTGTTCTATGACAACGATATACAGACGGGCAGACACATAAAAGACAAGTTAATCAGGCAGGCCAGGTATTGTTATGTAGAACAAACATGAAAGAACTGCGTTCATTACTGATGGTGCAAGAGAATATCGTAATACTCGCGCTCGATCCCAAAGTTATTCCCGTAGTTTTCATTTTTTTCATTTCTGTCGTGCCCCCGTTTCTCACATTAACGACTGGAGATGGATAGGCAATAGCTCACAAGCATAAAAAAATTAAATAAAATACAAACAGCACAAACTCTGACGCATTCTACAAATATCAGTTATACTCTGTGTGTGACACAGTGTGTTATACAGTGTGTGTGACACCATCCATCCTCTACACGACACTACTATGATCCACATCTTTGTTGTTCAATTCATTTCACAATCTTCTCCGAACTACAACCTGCGTTCTCTGTCTCCAACTCGCAACTCGTCAACTCTTAATGTCAACCGTTAACCACTCAACTCTGTCCGCAACTGTCCCTAACTGAAAAAAACTATCACAAAACCAATCGCTGCCTGAAACTGTCGGAAAATGCCGGAAAATACCGTAAAATATCTCTAAATATATATCTGATTCTGTCCTTTTCTTTTCTTTTGGCTGCCAAACCTTGATCTAGAATCGCATGTCAGCTCCCTTTTCTGTTCTTTTGTGCACAACTTCCTTTAAATTGTATGGCCGATAAACCTATATCCTTTTATACTTCTTTTTCTCTTCCCCGTTTTCTAAGACTTTGGTGAGACGCTGATAGTATCAGAATTTAACCTTCCAAATGGCAATGGCCTTAATAGAGTCGAACATAAAAAGATAACAAAAATTCAGGACCTCAAGAATGATTTTTAACCACATAGATTCTGAAGGAAATACACATTATGCCCATTGTAATAAAAGTAATTTACCCAGTGAAAAGAATCTTAAAAACTACTTCGACTAGTTGGTTGGCGGTAATTAAATACAAGTATCTGTCATAAAATTGACAGCGTCTATACTTAAACTTTCGGATATACTTTAAAATTATTATTATATCAAGTGTTAGCTTCATTAGGGAAACCTTTGATCTCTAAGAATTAGCTGACTAAAAAAAAAAGATATTATATTTAAAGCCGGGCCAGGCTACCCTTTTCGGGGAGCTACGATGTCGCTATAAATCGATATTAAGTTCTAGCATTACATTTGAAGGAAACGTGTAAACAAATCCAGACTCCGAGCAAGAATTGAAGTGTAGGATGTTTTTTCGGTCTCGGGGAGGGGGTCGAGGTGTATTTTCCACGGCATTACCTCCTCCTTTCGGAGAGATCAATCTTTGTTACTTTGCATCTGAGGCGTAGTCAATTGCGAGAAAATGACGACAGTACTATACAAGTATTTAGTTTGATCGACTGTCTTACGTTGCATTCTAAACGTTACCTATGAAAATACTGACCAGACTCAACATTGCTTAATTTGATGACCCGATGAAAAAGTTTGAACGTAATCTTGAATGGAGAAAGGGAGTGGGCGTTCACGTTATATCAGAAGAAGATATTTATAACTCAAAAGTAACCATATCTTGCTTGTCACCGGCGTCCCGTCTACGGAACAGAAACCGGAAGTTTAAAAAAGCGGACAATTTTGACTATAACCGACGATTGCGTTAAGGAATGCTATTTCACAGGAACTTCTACTCTTAAACTTGCGACACCAGACATTCCCAAAACAGTCACCCATCAAAATACTGACCAAACTCAACGTTGCTTAATTTCATGATCTTATGAAAAACAGAGGTTTGGGGGTAATCTTTAAAGGTTAAACACTACAAGAAACTACTACTTCCGGCTGACTTGAATTTGTTTTGGAATAATAATAATTTGACATTTTAAGATTCAAGGACATCTCAGTGAATAGCTTATCATGTCATTGGCGATTTTACAATTTGGTTTATTTCATGTCATTCACACAAATAAGCACCATCTTTTTATCTTCCGCCCTCTTGTCTAATAAATCCTTTCTTATCAAGTCCTCATCCGGTGAAGAGGCCCTGACTCGGCGCCTAATCCAGACCGGAAGTGAATACAAGGGAATGCGATTTATAGGCTGAACTGAAATTCAGATAAAAAATAAATAAATAAATAATAAAAAAAATAAAAAAAAACTCTGTCTAGATACACAAACATCGAACATGTGGTTCTCAAACGTAGGTTCTACGTTCGGGCTAAAATAAACAAAAGGAGAACAGGAAATCAAACATTAAGGAAAAATAGATTATTAATACGATCAAGATTTCTTATGTTTTCTTTTAAGTTTTTCTCTTGTTTAATGTATTTTACCAGTCCCTCCTTATTGTTCATTATTAATATCTATCTATCGATCTATCTATCTATCTATCTATCTATCTATTTATTGATCGATCGATCTATATGTCTTTTCATTCTCTCTCTCTCTCTCTCTCTCTCTCTCTCTCTCTCTCTCTCTCTCTCTCTCTCTCTCTCTCTCTCTCTCTCTCTGTCTCAGGTCCTGGATATGACCTTAAACTATATCCAGTGGTGAGGCCCCAGCTTGCGAGCTTTGGGGAGTGTTGAGCCACCCTTTGATTGCCATTGCTCCCAGGTCACTCTGACCCGGGGTGGTAGTACCTGTTAGCGTCCCAACTATGGGTTAAATAGAAACTGACCTGAAAAAAATATTCTATTAAAAAAAAAAATTCTTCAAAATCTTTGGATTCGGCATTAAATAACCTGAAAAGGGTTGATATGTCGTAAAACAAAAGCAACCAACCAATTCTCTCTCTCTCTCTCTCTCTCTCTCTCTCTCTCTCTCTCTCTCTCTCTCTCTCTTTGTTTCTCTTTATATATATTATTGGGATGAGATGTAGACGTCTCTGTGTATCTTAATTGCCTAAATATATTTTCATAACTTGCTACTTAGCTCTACTCACGTATTAAACACAGTTGAATAAATATTGCAAATTGATACATAATATAATATACTCTATTATGTATGGATACATATATATATGTGTGTGTGTGTGTGTGTGTGTGTGTGTGTGTGTGTGTGTGTGTGTGTGTCTTTTAATTATTAAAAGAATACTAATCGATCAAAACTTCAAATTAGATTCATGTCAGCTATTTTTTTTTTACAGAATATTACCAACAAAACTTTTTACATAACATGGATTAGAACTAACCACAATTAATCTAAAACGAATAAAACACAGGGAACCAGTAAATCTAGACTCTGTGGATAATGATTCGAAACAATGAACCACATTATAAGTAAATGCATCAAATTGACTCCAAACGAATATAAGAAGAGTCGCGACTGTAAGGGAAAAGTAGTACACTGGGAGCTCTACACAGGACTGCACCTCGAACATACGAACAAACAGTACAAACACAAACCTGGGAAACGAAAACAGCAAAATTCTTTAACGCATGGAGGTACAAACGGGTAAACTCATCCACGTAAGAAAACTAGACTTCATAGTAAATAACTAGAAAGAAAGAATTTACTAACTTTTAGATTTTACCGTCCACACAGCTCACAAGGTGAAGATGAAACAGACAGAAAAAATGCCAAACTCTATTTGTTTATACAAAGATCATTGCTTTATAGGTTACCAACAGTTTGTTATTTTGCTCTTCAATCCGCTCAACTAAGAATATCTATCTATCTATCTATCTATCTATCTATCTATCTATATATATATATATATATATATATATATATATATATATATATATATATATATATATATATATATATATATATATTCGTCTTCTAAAACACTACACTTATCGATGTATTTGTTCAGGTCTGTGCACGCAAGTTAGCTTATCTCATATTTTCTGGCCTGTACGTCTTATTCTTCCCGTCTCTCTCCTTTCAATTTCTCTCTCTCTCTCTCTCTCTCTCTCTCTCTCTCTCTCTCTTTCAATCTTCATTTCATTCTTTCTGTCTGCGATTCAACGAGGTCAAAGGTCGAGAGAAACGTGTGTTTCCATTTTGTATATGCCGAAATCTTAGGTAAATGAATATTTATTCTTTCAGGAAATGAAATAAAAAATATAATTGCGGCCAAAATCTGAAAAGAAAAATTACACAGCCAGTCACCGGGTAACAAATATACGCACAAACCATTCGAGTAACGAACAAATCGTTCTTCATCAAAAACGGTCGGGAAGTCAAACAAGAAAAAATTGCGTTATATAGCCAATGTCTATCGGTGACGAAAAATAACAAAAAACAGTGCGCTACTTAGCAACAGGCAATAATTGTTTGCCCTCTAAAGATCTATAATGCTGTTTGCCCGTCAGGACTGAATACCTATGCTCAAGTATTAGCTGGATACAGATAATTAGAACGAAGCCAACGATTTGAAAAACAAATCCCTAATATATATATATATATATATATATATATATATATATATATATATATATATATATATATATATATATATATTAGCGTTGTAAATATTGTAAATATGTCATTTTCATCTCATCTGGGTAGATTTTAAATAAGCTTAGGTTCATAGCGTGAATGCGGTATTGTGGTGAATGCAACTAGTCTTAGGGAATAGACCAAGTGGACGACCCCCGACACCCCTTTCCCTCCCCCCATTCCCTAATGCCTAATCATTAAATTGTTGCATTTTTTGTTATATAAAACCTGCCTAGGAGGAATTGTATGTTCAACAAAATGTATTATAATTTTTATGATAAATAAATAAGCCAACGATTTTAAAACACGAGGTTCTTTTCCTTTCTACATGCCTCCTCAGGACGACAAAATAAAACTCAAGGTCGGTTTTTAATGTGGCGAAATTCCAGCTACCTTAAAAGAAACACTCTGGATTGGAATAAATGTTAAAATCACCTCCGTCTAGGACTTCTCCCTCAATGACTGATAGAAAAAACTGTTCATGCAGACCAAACACAAGATCAGAGCAAATACTACACTTTGGCTCCTTCTGAAAGGCTAGATAGTGCTAAACACTAGGTTCTATTACATAACTAGCACTTGTAGTACCCCCTTGACGGCAATACCCTCGATAAACCGGACAAGCAACGAAATCCCACCCCTACACTGTAGAGATTCCTAGATGCCGTAAAGCCTTCTACTCTAATAGTTTCTTCCTTCCGACTGCTGCACTTTGGAATTTCTTCCAGGGCCCTTGCTTCCCTTACTGTAATCACGTGCAAAAATTCAAGTGTAATGTGAACAGGCATCACACTGTCAAACTCCATAAATAGTATCCCTGCAAATCTGGTTTCAAATAGTAGCCCCTCACGACTAAATGGCTCTGTGCCTTGTTTGGAGTGAAATGACAATAAATATATAAAATATTCAAATACTGAAGTCGTTGTTTTTTTATTTATTTGTTTTTTTTATTTATTTATTTATTTATTTAATTTTCTTTTCAGTTTGTTCCAGCTGGGAATGGGGCATCCTACGGGATGCCAAACATTCACCTGCTATCTCATATATTTCGATCGAGAGATATTTTTAAGAATCTTTCTGGCCGTTCCATTTAAGTGCAATTTCTTGAATCTCTCTTGGACTTGGTTCACCGGGTATATTTGCCAAGTTGATATTGAAATTATTTTTCATGAGTACACTTGCTCCTATAATTACTGCAATGATAGAGATCTTCCTAAATGTACAGTTTTTTTTTTCATGTCTTACATAAGATGTGGTATTTCGTTATCTCATCCCCCCTCCTCAGCTCTGTTTAACCAATCCTCACTAAGGTTGCTTCTTTCTCCGTCTTGTTTCATATCACTACGCCAGGTGAAATAGCTCCGATTTTTTAGGTACATAGCTGTAGAAATGGCATAGCCATAGTGGATTGTGTGTATGTGTGTATTTATTTCTTTAAATAATTATTATTATATCATTTTACAAGAATTTATATAGAAATTAGGTCATGTTGTTTACAAGAAAAACAACCCTGTGTAGTAAACAAAGGTCGAAGTAGTTTCCCATTAAAACAAACAAAAAAAAACAGCCGAAATTTATGGACTAATAATTTCTTTTTTTTTTCTTCTTTTTTTTACAAAGGAGTAACCACTTATCAAGGCCAGGAGGCCAGTCGAGAATAAGTGTCAATGAGTGTTACAGCAGTCAAAAGGAGCATATGGTAGTAATCGTTAGTAATGTAAATGTGGGAAAACTGGATTACTTAAGAAGATCACTCGTCCAGAATTTGTTAACGTTGGACTTGAAGACAACCATATTGTAGTCAGTTGGAAAGCAGGAAAGCGAAACAGTTCAACAGACGTGCAGTTCTTAGAAAGAAACTTTGTTCATGGAATCTACGTTTAGGTTTACGCACAAATAAAGAGTGGAGGAAATTATTGATAATAGTTTCAGCCAGCCGAGTGCTTTTTGTGTACGTCAGGACATGGGGGGCATAGATTAGAGATCAGACGAGTACTTGCCATGAAAACAACGATACAGCATAAACAGGCTCACAACGTCTTTTCTGTGGGAAAGAGGTTGCAGGGAAGAGAAAATGGACATTCCCCCACTAGGCTATGAAGTCTATTTTGAACTCTGTCAAGACAGGATATATATATATATATATATATATATATATATATATATATATATATATATATATTAAGTAGTTATATATATATATATATATATATATAACTACTTAATTTACTCACATAAAATTAATATACGAAAGTATAGATTTATGCGTAAACTTAAGTATTTACTTCAAAAGTGCTCAATACCTAGGTAGAGCTAGTTAGTAATTTATAAAATATATATGGCGATTAAGCTACACTGAATATTCCGCGTTTCATCCACTCTAGGACTCCTCAGGCTTATACGCATAAGCCTG
>NC_136493.1:95151622-95216622 GCF_053919585.1 Euprymna scolopes
CCCCCCAAAAGAGTGAGACGGAATAGCCAAGTAGTCAAGGAGGAAGACCAGACCTCCACTGTATAAGGGCAAAGAGAACTGGGGCCTTTTGGAGGCTTATTACCACTCAAATTCTAGTAAAGAACAATGGCCGTTGCCAACGAGAAATCAATGGCAAGCAGCTGTTGCGATAATGCAAATTTATTTGCAAATGTTATCAAAAGAGGTGGAGAGTACCGGAAAATCTGGGGAGACGTGTTGTCACTCAGCTTCCATGAACACCACAAGCTGTATTCAATGAGATCTTTGATAATCTGTGTGAAATCTCCTTGTGAACAATAGTAATAATAATAATAATAATAATAATAATAATAATAATAATAATAATAATAATAATACAGAAGGAGGTAAAAAGGAGTAAGAATTTAGCTATGGCATGGATCAACTACAAAAAAAAAGCGTACGACAGGATATTCCCAAACATGGATAATAGAATTCTTCAAAATGTATAAAATGCCAAGCAGGATCATCAACGTGATCGAAAATGCAATGTAAACATAGATATTGCATCTGACAGCTGATGGGAAAACACATATACTGCGTGCCAAATTATTAACGATACCGGTAGATTACCGGTAGATTCGTATCAAAAGCTTCGGAAACGTTGACAATGCTGAGCTGCGCGTACTGTGAAATTTTCGTACTGTACTGCGCAATGTAACTAACTTGCCACTGTAATTGCTGAATCCACGGTATTTGAGGTGTGTCAAATTATTAACAAGGCAGTTTGTTTCGTCAATAAAATGGGTCGTAAATGAGGTTTGAGTAGTTCTGAAAAGAGTACTATTACAAAACAGCTAGCAAAAGGTAAAACTACCCTCGAAATATCCAAATGATAGGAAGCTACCATCAAACTGTGAAGAATTTTGTCAAGATACGTAAGAGAGCTGATAAAGGTAAATCTAGAGTCGTTTTACGCCGTTCTCTACTCCAAATTAAATGTGAAGTTGTTACTAACCCTGGGCAGACAAGTCGAGAAGTCTTTGATCTAGCCAGATTGAAGAATGTCTTAAAAAGTACTCGATGTCGCCTTCTGAAAGAAGTGGCAAAGTCTGTTAAGCCTGTGGCAAAGCTTACATTAAAGCAACATCATATACAAAACTGATTGAAATGGGCAGAGAACAACATGTAAACTGTTTTTTCCAAAGTTTTGTTCACGGATGAAGTGCGTGTCACTCTTGATCACCCAAATGGCTGGAGCAAGGCATAGGTCCTAGATGGACAACATCGCCATCAGCGTGTAAGGCGCCAACAATAGTTTGGGCTAGGATTAACGGAGGTACTTTAGTTGGCCCATGGAGATTCCCAGAAGGCGTAAAAATTACGTCAAATTCTTACATAGCTTTTCTGAAGGAGTACTTTGAACCATGGCTGAAGAAGCAAAGATTGACGTTCAGAAGAACCATTATTTTTATGCAGGATAATGCTCCCTCGCATGCAGCAAACAAAAGTAATGAGTATTTGCAACAACTGGGATTCTCTGGCCTACGGAAGATGTAGTGGCCTGCGAATTCACCAGATTTGAACCCAATTGAGAACCTTTTGAGTATCATGAAGCGACGCCTCTATGCAAGCGGATGCCAACTTAAAAGCAAAGATGAGTTGTTGGATGCTCTCCAAGAGGTATCGCAAGGAATAACTGTTGACGAAATCACAAATTTGACTAATTCTGTAGATCAATATCTTTTACACATCATTCATAAAAAAGGATCGCATATCCCCTACTAATTATGTCAACATAGAAATTGCTGTGAAGTTATTGTGTTCTAAGCATTTTTCCTAGTTTATTTAATGTTTGAAAATTATTTCAATAAATTAGTTATGGATATATTGTGTTTTTATCGCAACCTTGTTAATAACTTTACACACTGAAATCGACAGATATTCCTATCTTCTGCCATAGTTTCGCTAATACTGCTTTAAATACTTTTATGTTCTGACTGGAGTAGCTGAATAGTATTGTAAGCACTTTCTCAAATTTTCATGAATTTTTATTCACTCGTTCCTTAAATATTTAAAAAACTCTAAACTCATTAATAATTTGATACGCAGTGTAGCAGAAATTAACATACAAAGAGGCATCTTCCAAGGAGACTCCCTATCACCATTACTGTTCATAATAGCCATGATGCCCCTTAACAATATTCTGAGAAAGTACCAAGCCTAATACAAGTTCTCTAGTATAGAGGAAAAAATAAACCACCTGATGTATATGAACGATCTGAAACTTTATGCAAGGACTGAAAAGGAACTAGTAACACTAATAAACACTACCAGGATCTTCAACCAGGATATCCAAATATTATAAGAAATGAAGACAATGGAAGGCATGGAAATAGCCAACCAAATGGAGAGGAGAGCACTGTGGGAACAAGACGCCTATAAATACTTGGGAGTTCTGGAAGCAGACACGCAAAAGCAAAAGAAATGAAAGAGAGAGTTGGAAATGAATACCTTTGGAGAAAAAAAACTGGAAACTAAATTATATAGCAGAAACCTAAGAAAAGTTATAAATACATGAGCAGTATCGCTAGTAAGATACTCTGGACCGTTAATAGAGTGGACAAAAGAAGCACTGATACAGTTAAATCAGAAGACCAGGAAACTCATGACCATGCACAATGCACTACACCCGAGGAACGATGTTGACCGACTCTATGTGAAAAGGAATGGCGGCGTGAGAGGACTAGTTTGTATAGAAGACGTTGTGAATGACACAAAAAAAAACTAGATAAACACATAATGCAGAACATTAAAAGGATAATAATTGCAGCGAGAGACACGGAAAATTTTTTTAAAAAAACAGATAACAGAGAGATAAAGGATAGGACGAGAAAAGAAAAATGGAAGGGGAAAAAACTACACGGATTATTCATAAGAATGACAAGAGATGAGTATCACGAAAAAACATTGAACCTGGATGCGAAAAGGACACGTAAACTGAGAAACTAAATTCCTATTAACTGCGGGACAAGATAACTCGACAAGAACCAACCTTATCAAAGATCGACAAAACACAAAAAAATGCAGACTCAGTGGATAAAGAGACGAAACGAAGCGAATATAGCCAACTGGACCAGACTGAATACAAGAATGAATACAAGAACAGGCACGACCAAGTGGGGAGGATAATACACTGAGAATTATGCAAACAACTGCATCTTAAACGTAAAGACAAATGGTACAAGCATGAACTGGCAACAGCACTTGAAAACGAGAAATACAAAATCCTATCGGACATGGAAACTGATAAACCCATCCAAGCAAAAGGACCGGATATCGTAATAATTAACACGAAAAAAGTCCTGCCATATCGTAGACTTTGCTGTTCCAGCTGACCACAAGGGGACTATCAAAGATAAGGAGAAACGGAGCGAATACACAGAGCTAGCCAGAGAGCTGAAAAGGATATGTATGATGAAGAAAATCAAGATAGTACCTATAATAGTAGGAGAACTAGGTAAAATTCTGAAAAACTTTGAAACAAGGGAGAAATTGGAATCAGAGAAATGGCTGGAAAGATGCAACGTATAACAATGATGAAAGCAGCTGAAATATTAAGGAAACCCCTTAAATGCGGAAACTAATGCATACGAGACACATGCTCAGGCCAGATAAACTGCTGCAGAGGCAAAACATAAAGAAGCGTTACATGGAACGAAGAACATTAAATCTGCACATCTATAAGTTCTCTATCCCATTCCTACCCCTCCCATTGCCCCATCACCCCCACCCCCACCAAAGAATGATGCCAAAGAGAAAAGAAGAGTGAAGAAGGATGGAGAGACTGAAAAGTGAGCGTTGACCAGACCTCCGCTGGACAAGTGCGAAGAAAACTGGGACCTTGGGGAGGCTTATTGCCACTCAAATTTCAGTGGAGACCAATGGCCGCGGCCAGCGAAACATCAATGGTAACTGGCTGTTACGATAATGCAAATTCATTTGCAAATGTTATCGAAAGAGGTGGTGAGTACTGGAAATCTGAGGGGGTCTTGTTGTCACTCAGCTTCCAGGGAACACCACAGGTTGTTTTCAAGGAGAGATCTTTGATGACATGTGTGAAAGCTCCTTGTGGGCCAATAATAATAATAATAATAATAATAATAATAATAATAATAATAATAATAATAATAACTAGCAGGACCCGTGGAAATTCCACGGTAGTTAAAATCTTTTAAAACACATCAGTAAGAAATTCCTTATTGTTATATTACAAAAATTAACGTATGGAAGCAAGTAGAACAAACAAAGAACTTTAGTTTAAACTTTTATTGAAGGTCAATGCGATCGTAACTGATGCTGTTGATATTGTCAGGAAGTACTGGTGATGATTGGGGCGGTGACAGGGACGTCGATCAGCTGCTTGGAGTGAGAATAGTGGTCAGTCAGCAGGTTCTGGGGAGTAAGACTGTGAATTTAAAAAACTGTGACATTGTTGACATCGATTTTGTGAAAGTTCTGATGACCCCAAGTTGTTTAATATTTCAGGACATTTTGATTACACGTGTGAGTAATGAATAGGTCACAGAAAACTGCCATTGCATCTTGATGAAGCTGTTGTAGATTCCTAGGACTTCCTGTAAATGTAGATGGTAGAATAACTGGTACACCAGAACAACCATCTTCATTCCTTGCTAAATGATCCATTAAGCCAGAATATTGAGCAGCTCTTGGTTGACTTTGATAGCTTTTAATGAAGTTAAATAAGCAACCGTCAACTTTTACATATGCAATAGACTTTTCTATTTATTTTGAATTTTATGCAATGAAGATTTGGAAATTCACAAATATTTTTTAAGTCGAATTATTGATATAGATTTCAATTAAATAAAATATACTGTAAATCTTTTAATAAGGAATAAATATTTATTTAAACCATAATTATTGAAACAAAGTATTTTACTGCATAAAAAAACGGTTATGGGGAAAAGGGTTATTTTGAACCTTCACCTAAATAACGATTTAATGAAAAAAATGTTTAAAATGTTCTTGTATCTGTTTTATAATTTTTGTTAAAAAAGAAAAATCAATAAACTTTGATAGCACTATTGTAAGAATCATGCTGAAAGCCATTCTTAATATGCGGAGGGGAGTAACAATTCTGAAATTACACTAAACAATGTAAAATAATAAGGGAAAATATATGTATGAACAATAAATATTTCTTCAGTTAAATAAAATATATTGTAAATCTTTTAATAAGGAATAAATATTTATTTAAACCATAATTATTGAAACAAAGTATTTTACTGCATAAAAAACGGTTATGAGGAGAAGGGTTAGCTATTTTGAACCTCACCTAAATAGCGATTTAATGAAAAAAAATGTAATGGTCTTGTATCTTTTTTTAATAATTTGTTTTGAAATAAGGAAAAAAAAATCTTTGATACCGTTATTGTAAGAATCATGCTGAAAGTCATTCTTAATATGGGGAGGAGGGTTTAACTATTCTAAAACTTCACCTAAAAATGTAATAAAAATAATGGAAAAATTCTTTAGTCAAATAAAATATACTGAAAATTTTTAATAGGAAATTAATATTTCTTTAAATAAATTAAATCGTAAGTAATGAAACAAAGTGTTTTATTTCATATTAAAAAATAATTGTTGTGTCCATTTTTTATAGTATTATGTCGGTGGGCATTAGAAGATGATGACTGCCTGTAAAAGAAGCAAAATAAAACGAACGAACCATAAGTAGTAACTATGTAAACAACATGAAGATGTATAAATGTTACAAAATTACTCGATTCGGCATTAAATAACACGAAAAAGGATTGATATGCCGTAAAACAAAAGCAAAACAAAACAGAACAAGACGTAAAATATGTTTTGACTCTGTGTTACTCAGTGTATTTGCGAATGGTGACTTTGGTGATTTATTTAATAAAGTCATTCTTGAGTTTTGTAACATTTATTTCTAAACATATTTTTTGTTATGTAAGGCTCACTGAAAAGTAAATAAAAATAAAAAAAGATAAAGTGGCACAGTAAAAAAAAAAAAACGAACTCGTAACGTTAAATGTAAAAAATATATTTATTACTGAATAAAATAGAATAAGCGTTCCGTACTACAGAAGACATCGTTAAAAATGTAAGTAAAATACTATACTATTTAAACTGTGGAACGATACCTTCTATGCATAATTGTCTTTAAAATAATCCGGAACCATAAATAGACAGTTCATATATATATATATATATATATATATATATATATATATATATATATATATATATATATATGTGTGTGTGTATGTGTTTTTTTTTTTTTTTTTTTCGGGAAGTTTTGGGAAATAAAAGGGTTTAATGATTTTTAACTAATAAAGATTGAACAATAAAGGGAGATAATTCACATTAATTACTGCTTGCGATGATGATGACGCGTTTCATTAATTAATGTTTGCGATGATGATGACGTGACACCGTACGGACAAGCATATTAATATATAGATAATAATAATAATTCTGATTTCGTTTATCAACGTCTCTCTGGAAAGGGGTGGGATTTCCCTTAATCCCGGTTTCAAAGCAGGAGATTCAAAGATCAAGGGTTTTCCTAAGGATGTTGATGGTACCTATAATTCCAGAGGTCTGAAGGCCGCCTAAAACATCGGGGATTTGTAGTTTTTTCAATTGTCCTTCCAGACGACTTGATACTACTCCTAGTGTACCAACTTCGACCGGGATTATTTGTGTTTAACCCTGTGTATACGCCTTATCTCTAAGGCCAATGGAACATAATTGTTCCACTTCTCATTCTCCTTCTCTCTCACATTTCTGTCCCAGGGTACTGAGAAGTCTACAATCTGCCAGTTTTTTGAGACCTTGTCAATGACGACCAAATCCGGACGATTATATTCCAATTGCTTGGTCGTTATGACACTTTTGTCCCACCATACCTCTACTTTGCCATCCTCACTTGTTCTCACTTCATCAGGCACCTCCTCAAACCATTTTCAAGCACACTTCACCCCAACCCTCTTACACACCTCCCAATATATCCGGAGTCCCATGCGATCGTGTCTTTTGCGGTACTCTCTCTGGGCCAGTCCACTACACCCTGCTGCAAGATGCGCAATTGACTCTGAGGTCTTACTACAATTCCGGCATTTTGCAGCAGCTTCCTCTCCTAGAACCACTTTTTTGAACAGTCATGTTCCTAATGCCTGCTCTAGTGCTGCAAAACAAACGCTTCAGTACTCTTAGCTAAATACACAGCTCTAAGCCATTCTGCTATATCCTGGAAGAACCTTCGATGCATTTTCCTCCTAGCCAGTTCCTGCGCCCTTTCTCTATCCGTACGTTTCACATAATCAGCCTTGCTCTCACATACGTCCACTTTATTGGCCACAACCTTAAGCATCCACTCCTCACTTCTAACCACATGCTCCTTTAGCGACATCTCGGTTCTAACACAATCTTTTACACTTTTCAATCCTCTCCCACCATCTTTTCTCTTTTGATACAGCCTTGCTACGCTACTTCGAATGTAAAATATACCAAACATTGCTACAACTTTTCTTGTTTTAATATCCATGGCATGCAAATCCTTGTCAGACCATTCTAAAATTCTCGCACTGTATCTCAAAACACTGACTACCCATGCATTTACTGCCATTCATTGCTTTCATTAGGTTTCCTCCACACAGTTTCGACTTTGCAATTAGTTTCACTCTTCTAAGATACTCCTTCCTTATTTTCTCCTTCATTTCTCTGTTCATGATGCCTACACCCTCCAGCACTCCTAAATACTTATATCTTGTATCTTCTATTTCTTTCATGATTTCTCCATTTGGCAGCACTATTCCATTCGAATGAACCTTTACTCCTCTTTTCATCACCAGGACCGCACATTTACTAATTCCAAACTCCATCCCAATGTCTTCAGAGTATGTCCCCACAAGTTCTACCAGTCTCTCCATTTCCTTTTCATTACTACCGATTATTTTCAAATCATCCATAAACAGTAGATGGTTGAGGCGTCTGTCACCAGATCCAAAGTTATACCCCAGTTTTTCTCTCTTCAAGAGGATGCCCAAGTGGCATCATTATCATTACAAAAAGAAGTGGCTATAACAAATCTCTTTGAAATATTCCACGTTTAATGCCAACCTGCCCCATCTCTTCTCTGTTTGCTGTCAGCACCGTTTTCCATTGAGCCATACTTGTCTCCAAAAGCCCTACAACATTCTCAGCAACCTTCATCATCAATAGTGTTTCACGTATCCATGAATGAGGAACCATGTCATAAGCATTTCTGTAATCGATCCAATGCTACGCTCAGATTCCTCTTCTTCTTCGCATCCTGCATTAATGCTTTATCAATGATACAAAAGGTAAGACGAGAAAAGAAAAATGCGAAAAGCAACAGTTACGTGATGAGACTCAGAAGATCATCCTAACCTGACTACGAAAAGACACTTAAACAGAAAAATTGAATTATAACTAACAACCGCATAAAATAACACGATTGGAACTAACTATATTAAGGCTACGATCAACAAAACAGCAAATGTAGACTTTATGGATAAAGAGACGAAGTGATAAACAACACAATTAGTGAATGCAGCAAATTAGCCCAAAAGAATATAAGAACAGACATGACCAAGTGAAGAAGACACTATACTGGGAACTATAAAACAATTGCGTTTTAAACACCCACACAAATGGTAGAGCCACAAACCGAAAGCATTACTTAAAAACGGAAATCATAAAATCCTATGAGACATAGAAATATAAACAGATACATCCATTCAAGCAAGAAAACCGAATGTCATAAAAGTTAACAAAAAGGAAAAGAGGATTGATTTTGCCGTCCCAGCAAACCAGCGGGTACAGATCAAGGAAACGGATAAGCGAAGCAAATACACGGAACTAGCCAGAGAGCTAAAAGGGATATGAAACTTGAAGAAAGTAAAGTTAACACCAATAAGTGTAGGAATACTAGGGATACTCCCGAACAACTTCGATAAAAGAATGGATGGGAAAAATTAAAATCAGGAGGAAGGCTGAGATTTATACAATGGATTGCAATAATGAAAACGGTTGGATTATTAAGAAAAACCCTACAATGCGGAAACCAGCCCATATATCGAATTTAATTATTGTTTTATTTTACAAAAGTCGAACACATATACACGCGCGCGTGTGTGTGCGTGCGTGCGTGTGTGTGTGTGTGTGTGTGTGTGTGTGTGTGTGTGTGTGTGTGTGTGTGTGTGTGTGTGTGTGTGTGTGTGTGTAAGGGATAATCACGTATCGAAAGAGAGAAATGGATAGTAATAATATTTTCACTGCAATCGTGTTCAAGCAAACGTTTTTACAACTATACAATAAAAAAGAAAAATTGGTAAATATTCAGATATTTTACAACAGAACACCGACCACTCTAATTTGTTTGTTTTTTTTTTTAGGGGTAATCGAGGTCGCTGACAACGAATCTGATAATCAAACCCTGTTATAACGTATATGAATATTTACCGAAAAATTTCGTTACTACAAAAAACCGATCATGAATTCTATTTGAGGGTTTTGTGTTCAAAACGTAGTAAAATAATAATAATAAAAAAAAGATTAGAAGAAACTGAATTAAACGATATGGCATTATTGAAGTCATAGAGCGCGAAATGGTACCAGTCAATTTTTCTACATTTCATTACACGCTAAAAAAAAAAAAAAAAAAAAAAGGTGGAGGGAAGCCGAAAACTTCAATGACCGAACTTTTGTGAATATAACAATGGGGATGACAATTTGAAATGTACAAATAATATAAATAACGGTGACTTTAAACAATTTTGTATTGTTGTTGTTGTTGTTGTTGTTGTTTAATAGACAATTTTTTTTTTAATTTCTTTGTTGCTGTTTTATGTAGCTCTACAAAAAAAAATCGTCTTTATTGACGGAAGGTGTATGCTTAAAAACAGAACGCCGTCAGTGCCCACGGCAATATCGTTATCCGAAATAGCTTATTAACAATAATTATAAAAAGTCATACTATCCTTTGGCTTCCCTCTCTCTCTCTCTCTCTCTCTCTCTCTCTCTCTCTCTCTCTCTCTCTCTCTCTCTCTCTCTCGTTCCAGCGGTGACGCCCTTAAACCAAGGCCAACCTGAGAAAGATCGTCGTGCATATTTCGCTATTTTATAATTAAGGCGCCCAACGGTATTCACAGGTTTCAAAATTGTCGCACACAAGTCACACGGGGCTTAGATTTCAAACGCGGATTAGGGTTTTGCCTTTGGACAAGTATGGCCCGGATTAAGTTAACCGTCATTTTCCGTTTTGCTAATAAAAGTCACGTGAACGCTACAAACAACATAATAAGTAGCTAAAAACACCACTACGTTATAATAGTGTTATGTTTTTTTTATTGTGCGTTTATTGTTTATTTAATTATGTTGCTTTACTTCTATTAATTATGTTTTTATCCATGGCGTGGCTCTAAAACAAAAGACATCACCGGCAAGTAGAACCTTAGAATAAGATTCTTAAACATATCTGAAATAAGTTGCGACGATCATTGATAAAAAAAAAAAAATAAAAGCTATTTCAATCTTAAGCTTGACAGATCAATAAAAATTGCTATTTAAACCTTAAGCCTGGCAGATGAATTAAAATTGCTATTTCAAACTTGAGAATGATGGATCAGTAAAAATTTCTATTTCATATTTATTCGTGACAGATCAATGAAAATTACAATTCAAACTTAAGTCTGACTGATCACTGAAATTGCCATTTCAATCTTAAGCCTAACAGATCACCGAAAATTACTATTTCAAACTTCCCAAACTTTCGCAAAAAAATGAAATAGCTATTTTAAACTTAAGCGTCGTAGATCAATGTAAATATTATATCAAACTTAAGCATGGCATATCAATTAGTATGCTATTTCAAACTTAAAAGTGACAACGGAATCTGTCCGGATTAATTTAGCGCACTTGGCCTACTCCCCAACTTAAATACCCTCAACTCACCTGACAAGCAGCAAATCCGATCCCTTCATTGTAGAGATTCTTAAATGTTGAAAGATTTTATACACTAATAGTTTCTTTCTCGAGCTGCTTCCTGTTTCCTTGACCCAACCAACATTTAAACGTAATCTATAATATAAATGTCACCTGTCTGTTTAAATGTATGTATGTATGTATGTATGTATGTATGTAGGTCATGTCATATGCTACTGGTACCATGTAACCCAGTACTACCTGCCTCATGGTCGGGTCACCGGCGACTAAACTGGTACCCCCACCAGACTTGTTTGGTGAGGAGGGCGGCTAGTCTCCCTGAAGGATTAAAAACAAGACTTTCCAAAGGGCGAATGAACTCTTTTTCTGGGTCAATGGCCAACTAGCACCGTGTATATTTGTGTGTGTGTATATGTGTGTTGGGGTGGAGAGGGCTCCCGTAAGCCGTGGTGAAGGCAACCTTTCTAGGAGAAGCAAATCTCTGATTTAAAAAACCATAAAGCGGAAGACCATTACCCGCATTAAGCTGGTTTGCAGTTTAATTTGTTGCTGGCTATCTTGCTCTTGCTTGTTGCTGGATCTCAACATTTTGAACCGAGAGAGAGACTTAGCTGTCGTACAAAGCTAAGACTCTATAACATCATATTTGTATACTCTCTCATACCATCATATTTATATACTCCCTCAGGCATCTCTCTATAACATCATATTTATGTTCTCCCTCAGGCATTTGGGCTCATGGATTTTAAATGTCTGAGGGAGTGGCACTCGTCTGACAAGACGTTGCAATCATCATGTATGTATGTATGTATGTATTATGTCTCGCAAACACTTTCGACAGAGGCGCCGGATTTTCACGAGATCGGTATCATTTTAAAGCGCGACCCTTCGGACGACAAATATCGAAAACTTAGCCAAAAACATTAATCCCTTCATCCTTAACTGGGAACTTTTCTACAGGGAGGGGTTGCTTTTTTCGCCGATATTTTCGAAAGTCATCCTCTCTTTTCGATTCACTAGCCTTAATTTAAACTTTCGCCACTTCCGATTAGGCGATGGGCACAACGGCAAAGATGTCACGTTTTTCACGTTCTTTTCCCCTTTTACCTTATGGGTTCGAGCCTACCTGCCTACTACCACTTTTTAAATGTTTTTTGCTTACGACACACCTCCAAACACCAGGGCAACGCCGGACACCTAAGCTGGTTTATAATATAAATCTCACCTGTCTGTTTAAATGTATGTATGTATGTATGTATGTATGTCTCGCAAACACTTTCGACAGAGAGGACGGATTTTCACGAGATCGGTATCATTTTAACGCTCGACCCTTTGGATGACAAATATCGAAAACTTACCTAACAACATTAATTACTTCACCCACAACTGAGCACTTTTCTACAGGAAGGGGTGCTTTTTTGGTCGATATTTTCGAGAGCCACCCCCTTTTTTCAATTGTCTAGCCTTAATTTAAACCTACGTCACTCCCGGTTTAGCAATGACGCAACAGCTAAAGTGTCACTTTTTTGTTGCTTTTTTTTTTCACTTTTTTTTCCTTATTCACGGTACAGGTTCGAGCCTTCCTGCCTACCACCACTTTTTTTCTTTCTTTCTTTTTTTTTTTTTTTTTTTTACTCAACCAACACCCTTACACACACACCTTCACTTCCTTTCCCGCTTTCACGTCACGGATTCCAGCTTGCCTGCCTACTACAACTTCTTTTTTTTAAAACACACACCGCCTAACACCCGGGCAACACCGGGCACCCAGGCTAGTACTATTTAAGAGAAACTTTGAATTATGCCCTTTGAAAGCGATTTGTCATTCCATTGTTTCGATCGGTACGTGACGCTTCTTTCTGGTTATGTAAAGTGTTAATATTTTTATTTTCTAAGAAAATATTTAAAGAGATGGTTTTTTTTAATTTTACAGAAAATGTGCGTCTTTATATGTAAACAGTGTTCTGCTTTGAATGAAATCGTCCTCGCATATTTGGAGCATATTTTTTCCTTATTTTTTAAGCATCTAGAAGTTTGCGGCCCTGAATTTTTTTTTTTTTTTTTTTAGATGAGAACTATTTGGATTCTTCGGACTACTGTTCTCATCCTGAGTGTTATTTTCACAAGGTTTCAGCCGATGTAACCTCCAACTTTTTTCAGATCTAACTTGTCGAACTTGGGAATCTGCACTGAATGTTCGAACGAAACTTTTTATCTAATCCACGGAGGGGTAGCATTCTCTCGTTCCGTCAGCCATGACTGGGTAGAAGTTCTAAGTAATTCGCAATTATTTTTGAGTCGTTCATACTGAGGATTGGACGTTCAGACTCCAGGAATGAAATTTTTACATTTGAATTTTACAAAGTGCTCTATCCACTAAATGTTACAGAGAGAGGAGGAGGAGGAGGAGGAGGAGAGAAAGGGGGAGGGAGAGAGACAGAAAGAGTTTTAAAAAAATTGTCGGATTTTAAGAAAGCACATTATCCTAAGTCTGTGGTTGGGTAGTGCGCCGACTCTCTGTTTGACGTGCTGTGTTCTAATTCTGTTGGATTTATTGCATCACTTTCAGCTGGGGAGATGCTGACAATATTTCTATGCTTCCTCTGTGTATCTAAGTCATCAGAAAATCCTAGGTAAATTAATGTCAATACACGAATCAATCAAGACAAAAAAAAAAAAAAAAAAAAAAAAAAAAAACGTCGTAAAAGAATGACTTCCTCATCTTGGTTGTTATAGTTACAACGTTTCGGCCGTTTTGCCCTCCGGCCTTCCTCGGTATTATGTATCAAACTGGGGAACCGTTTGTTAGGAGTCTCGTCTTTGTATCAAAGTTTACAGTTACCCAAAGGTGCTAAGTTCAATCCTGAACGAAGGTAATGGAAAGTAACATTCAAAACAGAGAATCAGCAACTATGTCCCAGAGCCTAGCTGGAGTCCGAACACGGTACCTCCGTAATAACAATAAAGGGTTGGGTTCGAGACTCCTAACAAACGGTTCCCCAGTTCGATATAAAACACCTAATGAAGGCCGGAAGGCAAAACGGCCGAAACGTTGTGACAATAACAACCAAGATGAGGAAGTCAGTCCGACAATCTCCATCAATGAAAACACCTCATCTCAAAAATACAGACAATTACTGTCGTAAAAGAATGTTGAATCAGCATCACCAGATGCAAAAGGCATCGCAAATTTTACACAGAAAGAATCCTTCACAACAAAAGCAAAAAAACAGGAATCAATACGTTTCCATAGACCTTAACACAAATCAGAGAACAATGCAATACATTTTAAATTTTGTGTCTATAATCGATGAATATCGACCCTAAAAAACAGATAGATAGATAGATAGATAGATAGATAGATAGATAGATAGATAGATAGATAGATTATGCATGTCTTTCAAAACAAAGCTGTGTATCTCTTTTCATACAGAATATTATTTCGTAATAATATACTTTCCAATTATTTGCACCAAATGTGATTCGGACATCGTATTACAAAATGTAATCAGGCATTTCTCTACTTGTCATGCGATTAGTTTATTCAAATGCTACACAGTATGAAATATCACGTGTTATACATTTCTGTTAAAAATGTTGTGCTTCAGATTCTGCCCATATCATAGCTGGAAAATGTATGCACATGTGTAGCCAAATATATTTGTATGAATTAATGTTTACTAAAATATAGCTCTACTTGTTTTGAGCACATGAACAAAAAATCGTGCAAATACCACGGCAATATATTTGTATGAATTAATGTTTACTAAAATATAGCTCTACTTGTTTTGAGCACATGAACAAAAAATCGTGCAAATACCACGGCAATATATTTGTATGAATTAATGTTTACTAAAATATAGCTCTACTTGTTTTAAGCACATGAACAAAAAATCGTGCAAATACCACGGCATATTTTTGCTTAGTATTTTTTTTTTTTTGAATAAGAGATATATTCTCGAAATGTCAATGATATTTAGCATCCAGGTTATATGAAACAATTAGCCCATATTAATTGATTTATATAAGTGATTGATTTGGAAAAATAAGTAGATTAACAAATATTTATAAAATCAAGAAGACCTTCGTTCTTTTATCTATTCTTGTTCATATTTCACATCCGTTCAATACGTCACCATTCCACATTGCTACAATCTTCTTATATATGTACATATCCAGCCAGGTTTTTTCCTCTATCTATTAAATTTCGTACCAGGCGTGCCAATGCGCTCTCTCCCGGACATTAAAAAATATATATCACGGTTGAAGAAAAACATATTTTTTTACTACAAAATTCTTTTCCTTTTAACGTAATGGCACGGAACGTAAAAAAAAAAAAAAAAATTAAAAAACAATAAGATAAAAAAGAAAACACCAGAAGAAAAAGTACCACGCTGAAACATTAATTTTTAAAAAATAGATGTTTGTTTATTTTACAAAATATTTGCTTTATAATTTGGCTTTTAAACGTATGACATGCGTATTTCAGTTTTAAATTATAAGCAACGCGCATATCACAGTGAACGCAACCTAACTATTTCATACCACTCGCGCCAACCAGTTTTCCTCCGGACATATTATCACCGTGGACGAAAAACACGCTGATTTTTACTACTAAATTGTTTTTCTTTTAAGAGCTTATGGTACGAAAATTTAAAAAATATGTATAAATATTGTGAAAAAGAGGTATCACGTCGAAATATATTTTTAAACAAATAAATGTTTGTTTATTTTTCAAAATCTTTGCGCTTTAATGTAGTTTTAAATGCATAACATACGTATTTGATTTTAATATATATATATATATATATATATATATATATATATATATATATATATATATATATATATATATATAGTCATCCACATACAATACGGCTTCGCTGTATTATAACTCACCAGAGTGACTAGACTAGCACCTTTCCCCAGCCATTGCATTGATAGTCGGTAGTTCTAACCACTGGCCTATTGGGTCGGGGCTCATAAGGTACCTCTTCAAATTTCCATTAAATAAACATTCGACCACCACTTTTACATTAAGTTTTTACGGTAAGTTTTTTTTTCCAATTTATACTGTGTTTATGTAATAGTGCTCAATAATAAATATAATATAGTAAAAGTTTTATTCATAAATACATCGCAAGACAACCTCCCCCACACACACACACACACATATATATATATATATATATATATATATATAACTACTTCATTTATTCACATAAAATTAATATACGAAAATATAGATTTATGCGTAAACTTCAAAAGTGCTCAATACGTAGGTAGAGCTAGTTAGTAATTTATAAAATATATATGGCGATTAACCTACACTGAATATTCGACGTTTCATCCACTCTAGGATTCGTCAGGCTTATGCGCATAAGCCTGACGAATCCTAGAGTGGATGAAACGCCGAACATTCAGTGTAGCTTAATCGCCATATATATTTTATAAATTACTATATATATATATATATATATATATATATATATATATATATATATATATATATATATATATATATATATATATATGCATCGTACTCACATTAATATGTAGCACAATTTTCCTTTTTGTTTTTCTTTTTATTTATTAATTTTGTTTTCTTTTGGTTTCTCCTTTCGTTTTCTAGATCGAAACTTCACCGATATTAAATGTTCACAAAGTTGTTATCAACCCGAAGGAGAACACAGCGTGTCAAACATCGGCGTTTCCTTGTTGCTTTCACAATTTTGGCGGGAATCCCACGGGGATTATCAGCCTGATGAGATAATCCCTTCTAACCACCTTTCTCCACCAAAGCAACCCAAGAGAAAAAAGGGGTATTAAACAATAATAAATCCCCGAACACTTCATCATCTTCTGTGCCTCGATCAAGTTACTCTGAGGACAATCTGTAACTTATTAAGAGCCACGTTTTTACACGTTTATTTTTTATTTTCATTTTATTTATTTTTTTTTTAATCTTTTTCCTGTTTCAGCATTTTAAGAAATATGTGCATAAAAAGTTTATTGCTTGTACATTTTTTTTTTCTGTTCGAGGAGGGAAGGGACAAATTGATGGTATTTATTTGCTCCCCCACTGAGCAAATTAGGCACAAGGCCGTTTTTAATGTGAGGTAAAAACCAGCTCCCCTAAAAGGGGTCACTCTGGTTACCAAAAATAATAATTGTCCCAGTATAGAGGGCCTCCCCTTCATTGACTGGTACAAACTATCTTAAGTGCAGCATCTGCCGGAACAGATGGTATTTATTTGCTCCCCCACTGAGCAAATTAGGCACAAGGCCGTTTTTAATGTGAGGTAAAAACCAGCTCCCCTAAAAGGGGTCACTCTGGTTACCAAAAATAATAATTGTCCCAGTATAGATGGCCTCCCCTCCATTGACTGGTACAAACTATCTTAAGTGCAGCATCTGCCGGAACAGATGGTATTTATTTGCTCCCCCACTGAGCAAATTAGGCACAAGGCCGTTTTTAATGTGAAGTAAAAACCAGCTCCCCTAAAAGGGGTCACTCTGGTTACCAAAAATAATAATTGTCCCAGTATAGAGGGCCTCCCCTCCATTGACTGGTACAAACTATCTTAAGTGCAGCATCTGCCGGAACAGATGGTATTTATTTGCTCCCCCACTGAGCAAATTAGGCACAAGGCCGTTTTTAATGTGAGGTAAAAACCAGCTCCCCTAAAAGTAGGCAAAAAGGGGGCACTCTGGTTACCAAAAATAATAATTGTCCCAGTATAGAGGGTTTCCCCTCCATTGACTGGTACAAATTATCTTAAGTGTAGTATCTGCCGGAACAGATGGTATTTATTTGCTCCCCCACTGAGCAAATTAGGCACAAGGCCGTTTTTAATGTGAGGTAAAAACCAGCTCCCCTAAAAGTAGGCAAAAAGGGGGCACTCTGGTTACCAAAAATAATAATTGTCCCAGTATAGAGGGTTTCCCCTCCATTGACTGGTACAAATTATCTTAAGTGCAGCATCTGCCGGAACAGATGGTGTTTATTTGCTCCCCCACTGAGCAAATTAGGCACAAGGCCGTTTTTAATGTGAGGTAAAAACCAGCTCCCCTAAAAGTAGGCAAAAAGGGGTCACTCTGGTTACCAAAAATAATAATTGTCCCAGTATAGAGGGTTTCCCCTCTATTGACTGATACAAATTATCTTAAGTGCAGCATCTGCCGGAACAGATACTACACTTTGATCTCAGCCAAAAAGCCCAGGGAAGGGACAAATTGATATTGGATATGTATAGAAAAGAAATAATGGCAATATATAAAACAAATACTAGTTACGAATAATGTATTTCAATCATGTGAGTCACAAGAAGATTTGACACATAGTACGGCTGTGCGTATGTAAATGCATGCGAGATGACGTCATCGTCGAAGAAAAAATATTATAAAACAGAGAAAAACAACGATCACGTGAGAAATGCGGAGCACGGAACGAGATTAAATTCGTGATCTCGCGAGAGACGTGGAGCCCGGAACGAAATAACGTTCGAAATCACGTTGGTGATGTCACGGCCGTTACAAAGAGGAAATAAATGCGAAGAAACGGCGAGTTGAAGTCTTTTTCTATCCTTTGTCTGTTTTGCGACAGAAAACTACAACGTGTTGGTTCCCGGACAAGGTTACAGATTGGCTTTAATGGAATTCCGATAAACTGAGTATTTTGGGCAAAAAGAGACTATCCCTTTATTCAAGAAACAGAATCAGGCTAGAGAAACGGATTCAGATCAAAGACAGAAAACAAAAGAATACTATGATCGGCCATGAAATATGTTCAAACCAAACATACCAAAAAACGAACAAGAGACAGAGACCTGGAGGGAAATATTCTTCCAGTTTTGTCCAAGAAATGTTCCATCCTGGGAAATAATCTTCCAAAGGTATAAAAACATGGACGTGTTCAATGAAACTAACCAAGATCATATGGAAAAATAATAATAATAATAATAACAGCCTTCAGATGACCTCATATATTCATTTGAAGGCGCCACCCAATTCCTATAATTCTCATCTTCGATCAACACACCAGATGTATTTCAAGCATTTAATCAAATTGTTCAAGAAAATGATTATTGTAAACATGATTCTTCGATGATTGATGTTTCCGTTCAGCCTCAACAGACAATAGATTATTTCGAATTTATTTATTACAACTTCCGGTCCTATATTTATTTATTACAACTTCCGGTCAATACTAAAATGGGTGACTATTTGGAAATTCCAGGTGCTATACGTGCATTGTTTCAAGTCGTCAAGTACTTCTTGCTACTGAAATTCAACTGTACAGCTTTCAACTTTCGTTCTTAATCCGAAGAATCCTCACAATGTTGTCTTGCACATCTCATGGTCAAGTTGACTTTGAGCTCCAAATAAACAGTTATTCGTTTGTACATTGTGTTTTCTTAACATGGCTTATATCTAGCAGCATTAAACCGTTGTTCTTATCGAATAGACAAAAAAAGTAGAAAAATAGGAAGAAAAGAAAAGGACTGAAAGACAGTTTTGGAGGGCTTTTTCTTCAAATCATGCAACTAGACACGTATAATTATTTTAAGGAAGGAAGCTGACTTGATCGGGTATCTTTTCTTACTTGGATTATGTCAGAATGTCAACATGCGTTAGGTGGCAGAAAATAAAGAATTAACTAAGTAAAAACCGAATATGAAAAGAGAATGGGGCGTTTTCCAACAGTCTAAATTCGGTATCTAAGGTAACAAGCAACTATGTCCTTCAATTGTATTTGCTCAATTTCATAAAAATAATCGTGGTTAAATGTGTCGATAAAAACTTAGTTTTAAATAATTGTCGTCTGACGATGTCTTTTTCGACTGAAACAGTAAATTTATTGTAGTGATTCATGGTAATTTTGTTTACCTAAATTGAATATATATATTTATTTATTTATTTATTTATTTGGCTAGCGTATATCGAAACCAGACTGACTGTTGTCGCTATATATAATAAAGTAGGAAAAATTATTACCGTATCGTTATAAACTGGTTAATACAGACACGCGCATACATACATACACATTAAATATACTCACGCATACATACACACACATTACATATACTCACGCTAACTCCTTAAATCTGCTCCATGATTTCCGAATATTATCATTCGTTTTCAGCAACCACCGTAACTTCCTCTATTCATTACAGCAAGATTCACTCTCCAAAACAAGTCGCATTTAAACTGGTAGCACGATAGTTACTCCCTAATTATTTTTCCTCGTACATTCCCATCATACACCGGAGAAAATATCTTACCACCAACGACGGATATTAGTTACTTTACATCATTCGGTTTTTGCTATACATTTTCGACCTGATTCTCGACGTAAATTCTGACCGGTCCCTTCATATTTGTTATAAATAAACCTGAGATAAGTAATAGAATAATCAAGATTTTTATTATTTGAATGTTAGAAATAACTTTTTTCTCTATTAACCCACGTTTAATAAATATGAGTAACATACATAATTAATTCGTGTTATATAGATTGTTCGGACTACTGTTCTCATCGTGAGTGACATCTTCACAATGTTTTAGTCGATGTAACCTTCGACCTTTTTCAGGTGTAGTGCTGAAAGCGGGGATATTTCTCTCGAACTCCGGAATCTGTACATAATTTCGAACGGAATTTCAACGGGTATGGGAGGGTCGAGTGAAGAAGCTATCGGAGTAGGTAATCTCACCTCTGGTGACCTCTACACTAGAGTGGTAGCTGGTTGCTGTTAGTCGTGTGTGTTAAGAAAGTACAACTACAATAAGTTTCATTAGTCAAACTCTTCAGTCCGATATTCACGGGTAACATATATAGAAGATATTGCCAAGACTGTTGCTAAGAAGGCAGACTTCCTTTACAGTGCTAGAAATTATTCACACCTAGGAGTATCCTATTTGAAAAGTCAACATCCGTCCATGTATTGAATATTGTTGTCGCATATGTGTGGACGCACAAATTTATAGGAGTAAAGATTTATGATGACATAAAGAAATAAAATTACCTAAGGTCGACTTTTTAATTAGAGTGTAGGATTTCCATCCGAATATATTTCAAACGATGGTGTTTGTCTGACTTGCTGTTTATTTACTCACTTATACTCACAACTTTGAAATGTTTTCGTCTGGAGGTTAGAATTATCGTTTTTAATCGTCAACTTCGAAAGTTTTAAACACGGCTTCGAGCTTACGGATATTTCTATAAAAACGGTGCCCATCTATCATATAAATCTAACTTGTCGGCTTAAATGTATGTATGTATTTATGTATGTATGTATGTATGTATGTATGTATGTATGGACGGATGGACGGATGGATGGATGTATATCTGCTTAACACTTTCCACAGAAACGGCGGATTTTCAGGAGATCGATATCATTTTGAAGCGTGGCTCTTCGCACGACAAACATCGAAAAATTGGCCAAAAACCTCAATTCATTCTCCCTGAAGTTGATAGTTTTCTACATAGAGGGGCTGCTTTGTCGCCGATATTTTCGAAGTCATCGCCTCTTTTCGATTGTCTAGCCTTAATTTAAACCTACGTTACTTCCGGTTTGGCGATGGGCGCAACGTCAGTTTTTTTTTTTATATTATTTCACGTTCTTTTCGCTCCTTCGCGGTACGGGTTAGAGTTGGCCTGCCTATTACTACTTTTTTTTTTGTTTTTTGCTCAACAAACAAATCCAAACACCCGGGAAACGCCGGGCACCCAGCCTAGTTGTATCTAAAATAGAGTACTGATCCAAATGGGTTAAATTAATAAGTATTAATAAACATTTAGAAAGTAATATTGTGCTACATAGTGCAATACAAAAAATAAAATCATATTATAAGAGACAACCTTTAATTTACTCCTTCAGTTCAGCACCTCTTAACAGACAAGGTTCTTCTTTATTGCCCTGTTTCTCATGAATGATCCCTTCTTTTACATAACGTTTCACTGACTTCTTTCTCCAGTGAAGAACCACGACACATTGAAATTACTGAAAGTCCTTTCTCCTACAATAACGACAATGATTCTATATGATTATAATGATATTTCTAAAAAATAGGCTACATTAAAGAGAGGTTAGTCTAATATCCTTGTCCAGGGTTGCCATATTGGCTATTTTTTAAAGCTGTTTGGCCTTCAAAAATGTTATTTGGCCTTTTTTCAAAGCATAACATACGGACTAGGGAAGGAATAAGCAGAATATTATAGATATTAAATCCTGATTCGAGCTTCGCACACAATGTGCGCTTTCTTAGTCATTGTTTGTGAGACTAGTATTCTATTTGAGAGAAACGGGATTGGTTAAGTTGAGACGCTGGGCCTATCCGTTTTAGCACAGCAGAATACTGTACAGCGGCATGGGCTCATTCTGCTCGTGCTGCAATCGTCAACGTCGACGTGAACAAAGTATGCAAGACAATTATTGAAAATTTGAAATGGACCAACCTTCGATTTTTTAATAGGATGTTCGGAATTCATCGAGAAGCTATAGCAAAGACAAAGTGTGAGAAGTAGACCAACGACAATCCCCATTCCCTGTTAAGAGCTGCCACAGTAACTACCATCTCGCAAGAGATTTGTTTCTGTCACAGGCCTCAGACGAACAACATCAGCGTTTTTCCGCTTGCGTTGTTAGAAAAAGTCAGTAAAAAAGCAAGGCTCTCCCGGCATCAAAAAATGACCTCCCAGCAGGTCTGAACTCTCCCGGAAAAAAAGGGGTAACACTCAACTGGGCTCTGACAAACGTTACAAAAACACAGGACGACCTGCACATATACAGGTCACTCGGTGTCCTTGTGGCGGTGACGTGCAAACTATCGCACACATACTCACAGACTGTCCTCTAAGCGAGACATGTCTTGATACGGACGATGGATGATTCGGATACTACCCCAGACCTCGAGATGGACTAAAATGCTATGATTATCATCGGTGGTTTGAGTGGTGACGGGGGTCAAGTGGTTAGCGACACGGACTGGCAATCTTAGTGTGCTAAGTCCGAATCCAAAAAAATCAACCTTTGTCATTGTCTCGATATATACACTTGGCAGCGTAGTAAAAGCACAGACAGTTGGGCATACAATATTTTGTCTATTCAAAATGACATAAAGTTTCAGAATGAAAGTTTTGACATTAGTGTGGCGGGGTTGGTGTGTGTCGTTTAGCTCAACCGTTGTGGTCTCTCTCTCTCTTCTCTCTTTCTCTCTCTCTCGCGCGCGCGTTGTCTGCACATCTATTTTATTAGCACAGATGACGTCAACATTCTACCATGCATTGTCTTGTAATGGCAGTCAATCTCGTTGACCTAATCTCTGGCGATGCTACGTCCCTCATTTTGACTTATTTGACGTCATTCCCAGGAGCACCCGAATACAAGCTTCTGACCAATTTCCCTTTGACGTCATTCCCTGGCATCTGGATTATCCAACATTGGTAATCTTCACGTAATCCCTACTGTAAGTACACCTCCTTTAAGAGCCTACCACACAGAAAACGCGTTGCTTTCCATCCTCTACTCTCTCGTTATTTCTATGCAAAGTGCTTGTCTGAGCTCAAATGTTTGGTCTCTCCAAAAACTTTCCATCTAATTATTCAGTTTCTCTCCCTCTCTCTCTCTCTCTCTCTCTCTCTCTCTCTCTCTCTCTCTCTCTCTCTCTTTATATATATATATATATATATATATATATATACACTGTATGTGGATTACTATAATGCTCCTCATCTTAAGTTGAGCATATTGAGGTGATACACGAATTACCATTAGCATATAAGCGATGCTCTTTGTGTAAACAAATCGAGCTTAGGTATTTCGGACGATGTAAAAACCTCGTTAATTCACGACTGGCACAGCAGCCGCCGATTAGCGTAATGGTTAGGAGCATTGACTGTCGTACAGGCGGTCGGGTTTCAATCCTAGCTTGAGTTAGTTGCCTCTCTAGCCGCACTGATTAGCTGTGAAACAGGGAAACAGTACTGTATGTGGATGACTATATTTACCGAAAACTAAACCAAAATTCCATGAACAAAGTTTCTTTCCCAGAACTGCTGATCTCTAGAACATAATACTGCGAGATGCTTCCCAGCTGAATACAACATGGTCGTTTTCAATCCAATGTAAACAAATCCTTGTCATCAAATTCTGACAAATTACAGTGTTGTCTTACTGTCAACCTGACACGCGTTTACCTTTTACCTTCGAGTAGCGTTTTAGCCTTTTTAAAAGGTGAACGCTGTTATACCTAAGTGAAGAAAACACTATCGCAGGACTGCTTTAATGCATGCTACAGTATAATCGTTTTCAATATATCGCACTCAAGTAAACAAATTTCATCCATTTTGTTGATGTTTTGCAATCCAAACACGGTACCGTTTCATTATCCTCCAGCGGCTTTTTGACCTTGATAAGTGGTGACTCATAGATGTAAAAAGTTTTTTAAAAAAAGAAAAAAAAAGAAAAGAAAAAAGAAGGCATAAACACTAACATGATTAAACAAAAGAGATGAAAGCTGCAAATGAAAGAATGGAAAGAATAAATAAATAAATAAATAAACCAGGAAAAATCAATTTTTGAAAATCGAAAAATAATGGAAAAAAAATAGAAAAATCTAATGGAACAAAAAAAAGAAAGAAAGAAAGGAAGAAGAGGGAGAAAATATGAAGATAGGATTAAAGTTAACAAACAAAAAACTCGGCGATGAGTAAGTTAACTTTCGAGCAAGCTGTTGCCAGATATTTTATCTTGACGCTGGATCACCCTGAATGGATGGCGGCCATGTTGCGTAGGTGGGGGAAATACGGGTTACTCATTTATTTATTTATTTACAGTGAGTCACTTCTAATTCTTCTATTTCTTTCTTTAAGGAAGTACTACAACGCGCCTTACCCTGACTTTGAGCAACGTTGTGTGTTTTTTATCGTTATTGTTGTTGTCGTTATCGGCTGTTATCGTAATTTGTTGTTATCGTAATTTGTTGTTATCGTAATTTGTTTTCATTATTATTTTTGTTGCTGTCGTTTTAATAAATGTTAATTAAATTAAACTTTTCAGTAAAAATGCGCCGCTAGGTGGACACAAATACAGGGTCATATAGTTACTGACTATTAGTGTCACATTAATTCGACGACTATGCTTTAAAAGTTGAATGTAGATATGGACTCTGGATCATTGAACGTGAGTGACAGGGTTGGACCCAAAGGTTAGCCATAGTCGTATAAACATAAATGTGTGTCTAAACTAGCAGGCAATAATCGAACTGATGTGAAAGTTAACCTGTTTGGTTTGTCTCCTTATGTCACATAGATAAATCTCCCACACTATTAAAAAGAGCAATGTGTGTGTGTGTGTGTGTGTGTGTGAGAGAGAGAGGGAGAGAGAGAGAGAGAAAGAGAGAGAGAGTAAAAGTGAAATTGTCTGTGTGTCTGTAAGTGTACATTTCCCTACTAAACTACTCTGCCAATTTTCGTTCTAGACTCGAGATTTGGCGTAATGGGTATTGAGATTTGGAACATCTTTTTAATCGCTTTTCAGCCAGAAATTTGGCTGAAAACTCTACCAAACTCCTCCGCCAATTTTCGGTCTAAATACTTGAAATTTTAAATGTAGGTTACTTGGACATGGATCAAATTTTATCATTTGATTTGAGCCACCAAAAATAAATATTAAGGGGACAAAATTGGGGTTAAAGTTTTTAAAAAAATGATCTCTTCCATCTCTACCAAATTACTTAGCCAATTTCTGGTCTGAGCCTTTGAAATTTTACATAAAGAGTATTCAGAGATAAGGCAAGCTTTTTAATCCGTTTGGGTCGAAAATTTTAGCTTCCAAGGTGTCAAAGTTAAAAAGATTTTACTTTTGCGGTCTCTAGCAAACTACTTTGCAGATTCTACTAAATTCCTGTGCTAATTTTGGGTCCAAACACTTGAAATTTAAGTTGTAGGTAACTTGGACATGGGTAAAACTTTGTGTTTTGATTTGGGACCTACTCAGACAAATTTTGGTCTAAACAAAAAATTTAAATTTGATCCATGTCCAAGTAACCTACATTTAAAATATTGGTCTAAAAGAAAAAGAAAAAAAAATTTGGAATCTTACATAAAGTGTATTCACACGTAGAGCATGTTATGAACAGTACATAGGGCCCGGGCAAACCTGGTTCAACTGCTAGTATATATATATATATTCAGCTAGTATATATATATATATATTCAGCCTGTCTGTGTACATTTCCCTACCAAACTACTCTGTCAATTTTCACTCTACAGACTCGAGATTTGGCATAAGGAGTATTGCGATTTTGGAAACTATTTTTAATCGGTTTTCGGCCATAAATTTAGCTATACAGGGGTCCAAGTCCAACTGTTTGGCATTTGAAAAGTCTACATTTTAAGGGGTTTAAAAAAATTGACCTCTGCGGTCTGTACGAAACTATTGTGTTGTTGGCGCATTGATTGCCTCTGGTGTATGCCTGTTCCAAAGTTCAAGGATCCTGATTGAGAAAGCAGCCTCCTTTTTTAGTTTAATCGAAATCGTTAATGAAATAGTTTATTATGGGGTCCGTATAGACCCTTGTTTAGTGCAAGAGTGAATAATAGATCCCGGGTACATCGAAATGACAAGTGAGGAGACTGTAGGTCCAAATCAGGCTACCACGTAATCATCGGCACCCAAGGGAGAAAAAGTTAAGCCTCTTTAGTTGGTTTTCATGGAGCAGATCTCATAAACCTTTCACTATTTTATTAAAAAGTCGTTGAAATCTCCCCAGATGCTGGATATCACGTATTAGATTTGGGGAATTTGCCTGAATACCTACGTTACGAGTTATCTTCCGATGGAAACATAAAGTGCGAAAAAATATATATACTAGCAGGACGCCAGGCGTTACTTAATTATAAAATACGATTTAATATATGTTAATTCATGCAGATTTCGTATTCATAATTATTATAAAGTTAATTATCCCTTGATTGTTATATTGTACCCAAAATAGTAGGGCCCCACCAACGTGGTCCGGTTGTAAAATATGCTTAATTGTGATATTTTAATTCATGCAGCTTTCTTATTTTATAGAGCCAATACTGTATTTATTTTTATATTGTAATATATATATAGTCGTGGATTCAAAAGTTGTTTTTTTTAATACGACTTGGATGGCAATAGCTAGAATCGAAACCAAAACGCGTAGCATTCCAGCCTTATTTGTTTTATTCAAATCTCAAAACAAATCGAATTCATTCCATAGGTGCAAATCCTTTATGTATCAATTTTCAAGTCTTGATAGAGGAGTTTGGTAGGGACCGTTTCGCACACAGACAGGTTGACGTTATTATTGTAGACTGAATGCAATATTTAAATGGTTTGAATGACAAGTCAACAGGAAGGCTAAGATCTATTTTTCTCATTCGCTTTCTTGAGCATAACCCTGTAACAAACGGAAGTTAGGTCCGATGAAGAAGGAAAACCTACAGAATGAATTGAGCTTGTAACTCGAGTTAAGACTGCACCGTGCAGCTTACACAGGCCCAAATAGTATGTGAATTAGTTCTCGTAGCTGAACGCTTAATGGTTTGGCTTTATACCAGACTAACACAGAATAAAAATGATACTAAATATCAAGAGAGAGAGAGAGAGAGAGAGAGAGAGAGAGAGAGAGAGAGAGAGAGAGAGAACGAGGGAGGGGGAAATTATATGTGAGAGAGATAGGGAAAGGGGAAAATAGAAACAGAGAGAGAGAGGGGGGGTCAGATGTGCACATGCTTCTGCTGACCTTCATTTCACCTCGTCTCGTGTCCTAGATGCTGACTTTAGCAGACGCTGCCAAAGATCTTGCAACACGTTGACGTCTCACATGAAAACGATGCTGACAAAAAATAAAAAACACAAACAAAAAAAACATAGAGGGATGAATAGAATACGTTCCTTTTTCCCCTCTCCAGTTTTTTTTTTTTTTTGTATTATTTTGAATTCTGATTATTATCGATTAGAGGCTAGATTTTCAGATAATAAAAGAATAGTAGAGGTTCGCAATGTTAATTACAAAAGACGACATTTTGGACCATTAAAAGCTGTGAAAATTCATGATCCATTTACTTGGAATTATTGCTTTATGCCAATTTGATGGTTGACTATGGTTAAATGTGTGCCTACTTTTTGCATTAAATACCAATTTCTATTAATTTCTATTAATCGCTGACTATACCTCGAAGGGACATCATGATACTTAGTTTACTTCAACTTATCATAACAAAGGTTCATATAAAATTTAGCAGGAAACGTGTAACTTAAATACAATCCTTATTAATCCCTAATCATTCCTGTTCATCGAATGATCACTATAATACTTAATTCTCTGCAGGCGTCCATACAAAATTTCAGCGACATCGAATCGAATTTAGGTAAAATGGCACCGTAAAAAATGGCACCTGTAAAGATGGCAAAAGTTGATTAATATGTAAAAATGGCACTTTGAAAGCTGAAAATAGGACCGTTCGAGAAGTTCGGGTTAAGCTCCCATTTCTCTAATTTAAAATAGGTCTAAAGCCCTCTCCCCCTCCATAAATTAATAGGCATTTATACTGATAGGGCTATTAGCTAGGCTTTTTTCTTTTATTAGGGGCTAATCACGATCAACGTAAAAATGAAAATGCTTTCTGCTAGTTTGACCGATTCTTTTAGTTAGGCAGTGTGTAGAGAAAAGGAACATAAAAGTTCATTGCTTGTATACCCACTCTCTTTCTTTCTCTGTTCGTTTGACTGTTCATCATAATTTATAAGCATTGCCAAGCCAGGAGCCACACTTCAGTAAAACTGAAGAAAAAAAACCATAACAAGGGAACTAATTCACCACTACGTAAGACTGATATTTATTATGCTTGTCCCTTTTTATGTTCAGTTTTACAAACTGCTAAGAGGGTCCTCATTCAATATTGAACCAAGAACTATGTACTTCAATTTTTCCAGCACGTTCTGTACCATTTTGCATAAGTATCCAGAGCTCTAATAATAGCTACTTTTCTTTCACAACCAAAAGTTACAAATGCGACTTGGGGGGGGGGAACAAAAAACAAAACATACACAAGCAAAACAAATATACCGATAATTTCATAAATATCAAGAGTACCCTATTCAAAGTTAGTAGCAAACGGTGTTAGGTCAGATTCTTTTCTTTTCTTTCATCAGTAATATAACTTCCGGCGAGACTTTCACTTTCCCAAGTTTATTTATTTATTAAATTGTTAGGTGAAAGTACAAAATATTTAACAAAGAACCTTCTTCTTCATATTAAGAATGGCTTTCTAAATAAAACATTATCATTTCAGCGCGGTCAGTAAGCTGTAGACGATTTAGAAAGCCATCCTAAAACAGAGGAGACGGTTTGTTAACTATTCTGTACATTTATGCAACAAGTTAAACAAGAAGGTTTTAAGATTACGGATTGAATCTGACCGAACGCCGTTTGCTGTTGACTTTGGTGTCTGGTGCTCTTCTAAATTGCCTAAATATTCACTATGAAGTATTTATAATAAAGTACTGGAAAATGTTTAAACATGAAAGAAAAACACATTTTTGCCAAGAAAAATAATTATTATTGGTAATTATTATAAAAAGATAAATATACATTTTTTTTTTCACTTTTAAAAATTGATTTATGTTTTGATTGGTTCGTGTTTGAATTATTTTGATTGAGTTTTGTTCAGTAGGTTTTGTGCGGTCGTCGACTTACAAGCACCTGTCGCTTCGAACAACTCATTGGTTTAGAATGTACTAGAGAGATCAAAATTGCACTGATTTTATTATTACTAACTTTACCTACGGATGTTGTCAGGGTGGAGAAATATTGTCGAGTGAAGGGTTTAGAGAAAAGTAATTCGAAATACAAAATACATACTTATTTTTTTATTTATTTTTAATTTACTTTTTGGCCCCACGACAAAAGAAGGGTTGTCCTGATAATTCACCCTTATCCGTTCGTCCGTTCGTCTGTCCGCACTTTTCTCAATAATTACACCTTGGAATTTTTGGGAATTTCGCACAAACATTAAACATGATACTAGTAAAAAAGTAACAGAACGGATTTTTCGGGAAAACTTCGGTTGCCCCCATAGGAGTGCCTTTCGGAATAAAATGGTTAAATTTGACAATTTTGTGCTTATTTAAAAAACAAAATGATGCCTTGGATTTTTACAAAACTTTCTTAAAAGTTGTAACTAACTGATTTCTATATAATTTTGTTCATCTATACTTCGCGAAAACTCTTGGGTGTGTCCCCGGGGTCGTTTTAGGGCTAATAAAAGCACTCAATTTTAGGAACTATTTTACCATATTTGTCCAAATTTTTTAGCAGTTTTGCATGGTGCTGAAATCAAATTTAAATATGTTAAAGTCTTTGGGCATTTTGAGGATAAATCGCGTGGGGCTAAATGATAGACTTAGTCATTTCTTTTTTTTTTTTTTTTTTTTTTGCATGGTTCAGAACTCAAATTTACATATGTTAAAGCCTAAAACTGCACCGTTTGTTAATTTTCATCAGGATTTGACGTCCCCTGGGGACTTTTGGGGCTAAATGGAGGTGAGGGGGGCAAATGTTGAACTTAGTCATTTTTTTATGCCTCGTTCACTGTGCAATCATGAGTGGGGGGGGGCATGCATGCTTCGCTTGTTTTGTTTTTGTTTTTATTTTTTTGTAGATAGGATTTTAAAAATTTCCTTTTAGTTTTTCTTTCTCCTATTTTGTTTTGGCAAACGTGAAAGTGGACTTCAGATAAGATCTTCCAAAAATGTCATATAAAATTGTGTATAGGTGATTAAAAAAAGATAGATTATGAAAATCAGGCTAATACTTCGCATTAATAGAAAGAAAAAACACTTTCGAACATTTTTTTTAAATTAGGATAGTGGCATATGGAAAATAAACCGGAACGACCGCGATGTCACTCTGACATCTTTGACGTCTCGATAATGGTTAGAAATAAAAATAAAATAAAACCAACTAAAACCAACTACTGATAGAAACCCACCAATAAATGTTACCGTAATATTTATTGGGTGGATTTCTACAAGTAATTTGTTTTATTTTTAAGTTATTATTAGGACTCAAAAGATATAACCCTATCGCGTCAGCCATTTTCTTGTTCATGCGTAACGCTCGGTACAACTTGTTTTTGTTTGTTTGTTTTTCGAACCGAATAAACGTTTTTAAGTCTATTTTAAAACAAACGTAACGTTCCTATTATTTAAAAAAACAAAACAAACACAACGTTTTATTTAGATATTTTTAAATGTTAATTTAAATTAATTTTCCAATTTTCTGGATAATAACATGTTTTTTTTTTAACAAGTAAAAATCGTTTTATTGCAAAAACAAAATAAACAATAAAAGCAGTGGCCGCCAGTGATTATGTTATTGGATTATGTTTCAATTTTTGAGACTTAAAAAATAAATTGAATTTAGGTGAATATAGTAATTGTCTGCATTTTTGAGATGAGGTGTTTTCATTGATTGAGATTGTCGGACTGACTTCCTCATCTTGGTTGTTATCGTCACAACGTTTCTGCCGTTTTGCCCTCCGGCCTTCATCAGGTGTTTTGTATCGAACTGGGGAACCGTTTGTTAGGAGTCTCGAACCCAACCCTTTATTATTATTACGGGGGTACCGTGTTCGTACTCCAGCTAGGCTCTGGGACATAGTTGCTGATTCTCTGTTTTGAATGTTACTTTTTACTGCCTTCGTTCAGGATTGAATATATATATATATATATATATATATATATATATATATATATATATATATATATATATATATATATATACTATTAATAAAATTCTAAATGTTTATTTATTTGTGTGTGTGTGTGTGTGTGTGTGTGTGTGTGTGTGTGTGTGTGTGTGTGTACCAATAAAACTTTCGAACGAATGCGTCGAATTGAAATCTTTTTTTCCCCCTGAAAGGTATGAGTCTCTTGATTGTCCTTATCTATATATGGTTCGTAACGAACAACGCCGAGACACACAAAAAGCTCGAAATAAGGAGTTTGGGTCGTAAGTTTTTGTCGAATAAGGTACCTACCCATGTCAACGGAATTTAGCACTGCCTGTATACAGTCGCAGTAACATCTTTCGGCACACGAGCAGAACTTGTGGCGCAATGGATAAGACGTCTGACTTCGGATCAGAAGCTTCGAGGTTCAAATCCTGGTAATTTCGTAATAATTTTATCCAACAGTTACCCATTATCCTTAGTTAGGTTAAATTTGGGGGGTTTTCAGTGATTTTGTTTTGTGCATATGGGAATTTCCCATACTCCGAGTTCACAGGGTAAGCGTTGATGGTAAGACTATGTTGAGTGTACTTGATGTTGAGTGTACTCGATTTTGTGTTCGACTCGGCGTTGTGTGTGACGACGCAGCGCAGCCGCTAGTTATTAATAAAAGCTAAGTTGTTAATTAAATAACATATATATATATATATATATATATATATATAAATTTATTTGCCGGTTAAGTAAAGAAAAAAATCAAATAGAAAGAGAGGTATTGTATAAAGAAGGGAAGACAGATAATAACTGATTTAGATCGATAGACAGATAGATAGATAGATAGATAGATACATTTTTTTACTTGGGATGTCATCAATTATCTAGGGTTAAAAGCCACTCTAGGGTAAGAATTAAGTGGTAATTAGATTGGTGAGACAACATTATAAGTTATGGTGGAACTTGGGCAGGGCTAGGTTATTTAAGAGGAAGCGATGCTCTTTTTTTCTTTTTTTTTTTTACACAGTGGTCACCACTTATCAAGGCCCGGAAGCCACTCAGGAATAAGGGTTATTGCAAGTACATTACGTTAGTATGGAGATTTGATGAAGTGTTTACTTAAGGGGGCGGTTCATTAGGAATTTGTTAACGTTGGACTTGAACACATCCAAGTTGTAGTCAGGTGGGAAGCAGGCAGACGGAACAGAGTTCCACAGGCGTGCAGTTCTAAGAAAGAAGCTTTGTTCATGGAATCCACGTTTTGATTTAGGCACAGATAAAGAGTGGGGGAAATTTTTCACAGTGGATTCAGCTAGACGGGTGTTTTTCGTGAAGAATTGGCGAGGGGGGACCAGAGATTGAAGTTCAGACGAGCACCTGCCATGGAAATAACGATAAAACAAGGATAGGCTCGCAACGTCTCTTCTGTGGGAAAGAGGTTGCAGGGTAGAGAAAAGGGCATCCCCACTAAGCCACGACGTATATTTTGTACTCTGTCAAGGCAGGATAGGCTGTTTTAGCAGCTCCTGCCAAGATATGGCAGCAGTATTCCATCCTTGGACGTACTTGGCTTTTATATAGAGAGAGAATTGCATCAGTAGTGAGATATTTTCTGGAACGGTAGAAGGATCCCACCATCTTTCCAGCGACCTTGGCAACAGACTTGATGTACGTGTTCCATTTCAGATCAGGAGTATAGGTCAAACCCAGAAGCTTGTCAAAACACGGGGCCTCTCCCAGACGAGAGGCATCCATCTCAATTGATGCCAGATGGGAATCAGAGCGTTGATGATGTAAGGATAGGAGTTTGGTTTTAGATGCATTAAAGGTAACCAGCCACGTCTTCCCCCACTGAACCACGCGCTCGAGATCAGAGGAGAGAGCATCAGAGAGAACTTTGTCATTTACAGCCTTTGATGTATTGCCGTAGATGGTCCTGTCATCAGCATAGATGTCAACGAATAATTTAAGTATGTGTTTAGGTAGGTCATTGATGTAGATTAGGAAGAGAGTTGGGCCCAGGATTGATCCCTGAGGGACTCCAGCATTTATATTGCAGGCCTCCGATTTTTTGTTCATCGACCACTACTCTTATGAACCTATCGGAGAGAAATGATTTAATGATTGAGAAAACATTTCCAGTTATACCGTAGCTGGAAATCTTGTGAAGTAGACCCTTATGCCATACCTTGTCGAAGGCCTTTGATATGTCAAGAGCAATTGCCCTAGAAACGAAGCCTTTGTCAAGAGATTCACTAATCCTGTGAGATATAACCGTCAGCATATCTGCGGCAGATCTTGCAGAGCGGAAACCACATTGTGTGTCACTAAGAAGGTTGTTTCTGCTGAGGTGGTTGACTATTTCTCTATTTAATATGGATTCCAGCAACTTACTCATAACGCACAGGAGACTTATTGGTCTGTACTGAGAGGGAGATGACTTATCACCTGAATTCTTAAATACAGGGCAAACTGATGAGGTCTTCCAGGGAGTCGGAAAGCACTTCTTCTTAAGGCAGCGCTTAAACAGTTTTGTATGTATGGGAGCAAGTTCATGTTGAAGCTTTTTTAACACTATAATTGGGATGCCATTAGGGCCAGTTGCTTTACTGGAATCAAGGTTCTTGATTAGCTTGGCGACCTCATGCACGGATATTGGTATGCTACCTAGCGTGTTCTGTGTTATAGGAGGAAATATGGGGAGTTGATGGCCTTCGTCGCATAGGGTAGAATAAGCTGCAAAGTTATTTGCAAATAGTTTGGCCTTGACTGACGCTGACGAGATGACCTCTGGTCTATTGATAATGGTTGGGATAGAACACACTTCTGCTCAGGATAATTTATTCACATTAGACTTGAAAATTGTTATTGTCAACCGAAATAATGCAGACAACGATGTTGAGTTCCACAGACGAACAGTTCTAGGAAAGAAACTTTGCTCATGGAATTTCCGTAGAAATAAAGAGAAAGAGGGGAATATATATATATATATATATATATATATATATATATATATATATATATATATATTTATATATATATATATATATTTATATATACATATATATATATATATATATATCCCTCTTTCTCTTCTCGAAAAAGAAATAGTGGGGTGGGGCAAAAGAGAGCGAGTAAAGCGACGGCACGTTTGAATAAGCGTCAATCTACCTGGGAAATAGAAAGGTCAGGTAGGCTGAGTGGAAGCTAAATTTTCTGGTCGTCGCATCGTTACTGAACGCATAATGCCACAACCTGTGACAATGATTTTGGGGAACAGCTTGTTCTATAATCATTGAAACCGAGAGAGAATCAACAAGCAAAATAAATAAATAAATAAATAAATAAATAAATAAATAATAATAATAATAATAATAATAATAATAATAAATAAATAAATAAATAAATAAATAAAGTAGAGAGCGTGTTGGTTATCATTAATAAGGGTAAACCTAGTTGCCTCTTCGACCCGGCGGTTGTTCAGTTTAATCAGCCACCCGTCAGCCGCTCTCTCTTGGAACTAACCCACCCAGTGTTCTTACCCCTCAGTAACACAACCCCGTAACTCCCGTCTTGTCTGCTCTGCCTTTTTTTTTCTTTTTTTTTTTGCACTTAAAGAGTGACGAATTAAAAAACAATAGAGGCGTCGTTCTAGACTGAGAGCAAGTACAGGTCGGCCTTCACTAATCTCGCATAATTCACGGTTGGTTAAATGCCGGGATCCTTTCTCATTTGTATCGTAGTACACACGTTTACATACGTAGACCCAACACGTTGTAGCAGATTATGTCGCAAGTAACATAGGACAAGTAATAACTCGACTCCCTTATTTAACGACATTTTTCTTTTTTTCCAGCCACGCGTGACTTCTTGTTACGACTGTAATGTCAACCATGTCTCTAACGTGATCGTACACCTTTTTATAGTGTGTTTCTTTTTTTTTTTTTTACCGTGACGTCATTTACGTACACAGCTTAGTATTTACATACGTGCGTCCGCACTCTCTTACACGTTTCATGCCCGCTAATAATAAACATTTTGTTACTGCACTATCTCTAAGCTTTATCCGAAACCAAAGCATCGCTCACCCATGGCAGGTTGAACCGGTACCCTCCGAAGGAGGCACTTTTATGCGAATATCAAATTCACAAGCGATTCGCAGTCGCTTGTATATCACCGTCAGGAGAAGATGAAAATGTTTGGCTTTTGTATTTTCTTTCAGTGAAGTGTGCACATACTTCTGCATACCGCATCTGATATTTCCAAATCGTCACCCGTCCGTACTGATCAGACTCAACGTTGCTTACGTCGGTGATCTAACGAGAAGCAATGTGTCGATGCGATTATGCTGCACCCTCTCCACGTTCTCATATCCATCAAGGTGGAAGTAATGCCTCGGAAAATGGACTCAAACAAGAGAATAGATCGTACATATCCTCTCTAGAGAGGAGGTAATATCTAGGAGACGTATAATGATAAACGCCCGTATATCTGTGGACGGTGGAATTATGAGAAGCGAACAATTTGTTATTACTGGGAAAAAAACACGAATGCGAGTTTAGTAATTTCAATTTAAATGCATCAGGGTTACATATTACCTTGCGGTAATGCATCATTTCATGTGAAGTGGATATGTTATATAGAGGTTTCATTAGTATTATTATTGTTGTTTGTTATTATTGTTCGTTGTTAAGTCTTATTAGAAGTGATGCTTAGAGAGTCTTATTAAGAGGGATGTTGTGAGACTCGGATAGATTGTTCGTGTTATAAAGAATGTTGTTGTTTCTGTTATGAAGAGATTCATATATATATATATATATAAAATGTTCATGCTGGAAGTGTAGATGAAGCTCTTAGAGTGAGGAAACAGTGTTCAGGCAGTCTTAGTGTTCAACATTGTGTATGTAAGATGTGTATGTAAAGACATTCTAAACCACATGATATACAAGACATATAATAACAATTTTCACTTTACCTTTTGGTAGAATTACAACACAAAGACGACGTTTATAAAAACACATGATGGGTTTATTTCTTCTCACGACTGGCCATGGTTTTCTGAGTCAAGAATTCAAAGCTTCACATTCTAAGCTTCAAAAGTGACCGTCTCGCTTCTAGACGTTCGAATGTCCATGTCGGGACTGTCGTCTGTCGTCCTCAGACTCTCTCTCTCTGGGTTTTTTCCCAGTTTCTCCTCAAGTTTCTAACTATATCTAGAACTTCCCATTTTCCATGACGTCATACACATGTTAAAACATGTGTCTTTTTTCACGTGTTCTGGACATGCGTGTCCAAAACTTTTTCCTTTGTTTACAAAAGGAATTTTAACCTATATTCCCAGTAACCTATTTTTCCAATATGTTAAAAACATGTTTATTAAATTATCTTGTATAGTTGCATTCCTCAATTGAATTTTTCATAAGAGAATTGACAACGCACATTCTTTTCTTGAAACTATTTTATCTCTAAGCTAAACAATGGTTTGTTTTACATTCCATTTTCTAATTCTCTCTCGTAATCTATTTCTAAACCTAATTTACGAGGTTCGAATTTCGTCTATTCTATTTCATTTTCATTTTAACTAAATCTCTCTATTTTTATACTTACATGAAAAGGGGACAGCCCTTATCATGTAACATCCCTCCCTTCCATATTTCACAAAAAAAATGTATGCATTTTTAAATTTAGTACATTTTTTTTTCTACATTTACACAACCACACAGCTAGGAAAGATCAGGCTAAAAGAAATCACTTTCAGTCAGCCCTCTTCGGCCGACTTCACAATTATTATTTTTTTATAAGATCAGAACCTTTCTGATCTTCCTGGCATTTACTTTTTGGGTGTAGGGTCTTTACCTATGATTCACATCAGCTACTTTCTAGCCACCCATATGCCGCAGACTAGAGGTTTCCAGCTCCCTCGAAATGAACGACTCCCTTCGTCCCAAAAGTGTCCTGATCGTCTCTTTCCGCATGGTTTGTCTTATCAAGTATGGCTTTGTTTTTTATTCTATAACTATCTTATACGGGACATACCAAAGCTTATAACCAATCTTCTTGGTTCGCTTTAACTATCAAGATATACCTTTTTTTCTCTCATACGGATTCACTCGGATTTCCTTGATTTGATTCTTGAAACTTCAACGAGGATTTAGAAATATCACCCCTAACTAACTAACACCTTTTGCGCCACAACACCTTAATTGCGCCTAAATTCTATCTAATTGCCCGATTGTTTTTTGATTTTTCTTTTCTCTCACCAGAGCCTCCAAGATCCAGCAGATATATCCCACATTCATGCGTCTCTAAAAAAAAAAGATACAAGGTTATATCTTTTTTACGTAATCTACGGCATATTTTTGCCTGTCTCTTACTTCATTAAGCTATATGTGATTGCCTCGGGACTACCTATCATCGGTTTACTGGTCCCCTTAAGAATTTTCGTATTCTTTCTAACGCCTGTTTATTTATTAAGCCAAGTCTTACCACTTGCTTGGAGTCGTTACGTGCAACCAGCTTATTTTAAGCATTTAATTAACCAGGTTCCCAAATTTTTCGAATAGGGGCACATCTTGTGCTTATCAATCCCTACCAAGTCACTTTTCTTGGAAAAAAATTATAGGATCTCTAAAAAAATAAACAAAACCAAATGCTGAAAAAAAAACATCTTTCTTACGGCTTATCACATCTAAAAACTCTCTAAATACCCGTTTACGTAATTTTGATTCTTGTCCCCCTTCTAAAATTCTAACTGAATCTGTAAGCCAACCATACGTCTTAACTAGTTTTATTTTCTCCTAGACTGTTTAAATCTAATGTATATTTACTGATAACTTTGAATTCTTGCTGTGAAAACAATAACATTTACATTACAATATGGTTCAACATCAACACATTTTCAAAAGAAAATACCTTAATAAATTTAAACATTTTGCATCAAAACAAAAAAAAATAAAAATTCGTTACATCATACATTTCAAAAGTCCGTTAACACAAAACAAAAAAGTGTTCCTTTTTCAAAGACCAGAACAATTAAAACACACTAAGAAGCCGAAAATTATACACAATGCATAAATTTGATTTTCATTTCTGCATCTTTCTTTTTCTATAGTGTATTTTATTTTATTTATTTATTTATTCATGCTTCCTTTTAATACTCGAGAATTTTAAATGTACTTTCGACTTTTGACACTAAATTGTTATTTATTATGATTGACAGTTTCTCTAAACAATTCAGACATTAACACACATTTTTATGAATGACACTGTCCTATTTTCTACTTGTGTGCATGCGTATTCAAAACATATTATCCGAATACAACAATTTTTCTCTTTTTTTTATTTATGAATGAAATATTCGTGGGTTGTTTTTTTTAACTGACCGTATCTCTTTTATCATTCATTACGGCATATCGGCCTTTTTTTCTTTTTTAATATTTTCTTGTAAACTTTAGTTTTCTGTGTGTGTGTGTGTTCAAAAAATTTTTTTCTTTTTCTTTTTGTTCGCATTTCTGTGATCGTGTGATTTTTTTTCCGTGGTATTATATATTATTTAATTATCTTGGACCCTTTTAAAACGTTGTGTTTCTTTTTTTTTCCGTGGTTCCGAAGTTTTTTTTCTTTTTTTTTAACTCACCCTTGCTGGGTGGTCTGGTCGCTTCCGGCTCCAAATTGTATTTATTGTATTTACCCCAGGTTCGATATTGCATCGTTGATGCAAACTAATCAACGGGCACCAAATTGTGTTTGTTATATAAAGGTTTTTCATTATTATTCTTCTAGTTGTTATTAATAGTGAGAGTCTTAGAGTCTTATTAGAGTGAGTCTTAGAAAGAGAGTCTTAGAGAGATGTGTTGTAAGAGATTGTTCGTTTTATAAAGATATTCATATATATTAAAATGATCATACTTAGAAGTGATGATATGAGATGTAGAGTTCACATTGTCGATATGTAATGTCGAGACGTGTATGTAAAGACATTCTAAACCACATGATATACAAGACATATAATAACAATTTTCACTTTACCTTTTGTTAGAATTACAACACAAAGACGACGTTTATAAAAACACATGATGGGTTTATTTCTTCTCACGACTGGCCGTGGTTTTCTGAGTCAAGAATTCAAAGCTTCACATTCTAAGTTTCAAAAGTGACCGTCTCGCTTCTAGACGTTCGAATGTCCATGTCTGGACTGTCGTCTGTCGTCCTCAGACTCTCTCTCTCTCTCTGGGTTTTTTTCCCAGTTTCTCCTCAAGTTTCTAACTATATCTAGAACTTCCCATTTTCCATGACGTCATACACATGTTAAAACATGTGTCTTCTTTCACGTGTTCTGGACATGCGTGTCCAAAACTTTTTCCTTTGTTTACAAAAGGAATTTTAACTTATATTCCCAGTAACCTATTTTTCCAATATGTTAAAAACATGTTTATTAAATTATCTTGTATAGTTGCATTCCTCAATTGAATTTTTCATAAGAGAATTGACAACGCACATTCTTTTCTTGAAACTATTTTATCTCTAAGCTAAACAATGGTTTGTTTTACATTCCATTTTCTAATTCTCTCTCGTAATCTATTTCTAAACCTAATTTACGAGGTTCGAATTTCGTCTATTCTATTTCATTTTCATTTTAACTAAATCTCTCTATTTTTATACTTACATGAAAAGGGGGCAGCCCTTATCATGTAACAGATATATAAGCCTAATAATAAGAAGAAGAACAACAAGTTGGGGGGGGCAGACAAACTGCTGCAAAGGCAAAACATAAAACACTATATGGAACCAAGAACACTGGAGCCGCGTATCTATGTTCTCTAACCCCACCCCCATTCTCCCATTACAACATCACTGCCCCCCACTCCCCCAAAAAAGAGTGAGACCAAATAACCAAGTAGAGTCAATGAGGAAGGCAAGGCCAAGGAACTGACCAGACTTCCGCCGGATAAGTGCGAAGAGAACTGGAACCTTGGGGAGGCTTATTATCACTCAAATTCCAGTGAAGACCAATAATTAACTCTGGTAACATGCCTTGCCACCAGAGGGCGATACAGCTACGTCCCGTCTTTTTTTTTATTTCTTTCTCCTTTTCGCTGGACTCTCAACAAGTAAAAATTTAACAATAACGCTCTCCGGTTAGCATTGCCAGCTAACCAGCTTTCCTGATTGCACCGTCAGCCTCTCAGCAAATACGCTAACTCAAGTAACGTTACTAATCATCTTTTCTTACCGAACTCTTATTGTCTCTTAATCTTACTATCTTTATTCTCTCCCTTGTTTTTTTATGTAAATAAATCTACATTTATTTGTTATCGTATATTGCTATGCTTCGTCTCTTTATTACGCGATCTTTGCATCTTTCACCTACCTTCACAACATGGACGATAGTATCGTTATTTACATAAGCTGGCCATCCTGTCCTCTACAAAATCAGTACAAACAGCCGCATAAAACAACGCGATTAAAACTATATGAAAGCTAAGATGGACAAAGCCCAAAGAAAACATAAAATGCAAACTCTGTCGACATGGAGACGAAACGTTAAATTATATATAATAACGCAACAAACTTGCCACACCCGAAAATAAAAGAACAGTCACGATTGAATAAAGAAATTAATATACTTGGAACTATCCAAACTATTGCATTTTAAGCACGCAGACAATTGATTCAAGTACAAACCAAACGCAGTACAGGAAAAAGAAAATAACGAAATCTTCAAGATATGCAGAGAGATAGGCATATCGAAACAAGGACACTGGACATTATAATAGTCAACAAGAAAGAAAAATCCGGCAAAATAATAGATTTCGTCGTACCAGCAGATCAAAGGATGAATATCAAAGAGACAGAAAAGCCAAGTCAACATATGGAAATGGACATAGATGAAAAAGGATATGAAACAAGAACAAAGTACAAAATAGCACCAATAATCGTTGGAGAACTAGAAACAATCTAGAAAGAAACTCGGAAAAGAATTAGAGACGTTCGAATCAAATTGAACGCAATAATTAAAACTGGCTGGCGATAAATAGCTTATTAGTATTGCAACCTGCACTCACTATACACTGGCTGAAGATGAATAACCTATTAGCATTGTGGCCTGCAGCTACCATACACTGGCTGGCGATAAATAACTTATTAGTAATGTGATATGCACCCAGTTTACATTGGCTCTCGATAAATCACGTATTTGTCTCGTGACCTGCACCAGCCATACACTGGCTTGCGATAGCTAACATAAGTGCTGTGACCTGCACTCACCAGACACTGACTGGCAATAAATTGCTTATTACTATTGTTACCTATACACACTATACACTGGCTGGCGATAAATAACTTATAAGTATTGTGATCTGCGCCCATCAGACATTGTCCGGCGATAAATCTTATTAGGATTCTGATCTGCACCGACTTGACATTGGCTGGCGATAACTTATCCATTTCAAAGAATTGTTATGGAAATTTTAGGATATTCCATTTTCATACTAAAGAAATTCAGTATAATAACGGTTGGTTGGTGCGATTTGGAATATTCCATTTTGTATTTTAAAGGATGTTCAGGATGATAACGGTCGAAGTGAATTAGCGTATAATAGCTGAGAAGGGTCAAGAAGGATGGAAAGACCTAGGAAAGAGCGTTGACCAGACCTCCGTTGGAAAAGCGCGAAGAGAACTGGGATCTTGGGGAGTCTTAGTACCACTCAAATTCCAGTATAGACCAATGGCCACTGTCAGCGAGAAATCAATGGTAAGTGGCTGTTGCGATGACACAAACTTATTTGCAAATGCTATCGAAGGAGGTGGATAGAGCTGGATGTCTGGGGAGACTTGTCGTCACGTAGCTTTCAGAGAACACCACAGATTTCCAATCAGATCTTCGATGACTTTTTTGAAAGCTTCATGTGAGCCAATAATAATAATAATAATAATAATAATAATAATAATAATAATAATAATAAAAGTCACAAGATCCTATGGGACATGGATATACAAACGGATAAACCCATCCAAGCAAGAAGACCGGATATCAGAATAGTTAACAAGAAGGAAAGTCCTGCCAGATTGTAGATTTTGCCGTTCCATCAGACCACAGAGTGAAGATCAAAGTGCCAGAGAAGTGGAGCAAATACACGGAATTGGCCAGAAAGCTCAAAGGGATCTGGAAAATGAAGAAAGTAAAAGTAACACCATTAACAGTAGGAGCACTAGGAACGATACTAAAAACTTTGAAAAAAGAATGGAAGAGATTGAAATCAGAGGGATGGCCGAGAAGATGCAGCGAATTTCAATAATAAAAACTGCAGAAATATAAAAGAAACCTCCTAAATGTGGAGACTTACACCACACATAAACTATACATAAATTAGGCACAGAAACCGCTACAGATTCAAAATACAAAGTATGTATGTATGCATGTATGTATGTATGTATGTATGTATGTATGTATGTATGTATGTATGTATGTATGTATGTATGTATGTTTGATTTGTATGTCTGCTTAAAACTTTCGACAGAGGCGACAGATTTTCACGAGATCGGTATTAGTTTGAAGCTCGACCCTTCGGAGGATAAATATCGAAAAATTTGCTAAAAATTTTCTCACACGAAACTGGACACTTTACTACAAGGAGGGGTTGCTTTTTTTTTTCGTCGATATTTTCGAAAGTCATACCCTCTTTTCGATTGACTAGCGTTACTTCAAACCTTCGCCACTTATGGTTTGGTGATTGACGCAACGGCAAGGACATCACTTTATTTTCAACGTTCTTTTCCTCCTTCGCAGTACGGGTTCGAGCCTGCTTGCCTGCCTGCCTACTACCACTTTTTTTCTCAACACACTCCTACGAACACCCGGGCAACGCCAGTATTCTTGAAAGCACATGTTTCGTAGAGCACAACCATTCATTTAATTATTATATCAATCAATGATTTTATTTTGCCCTTAACTCATCAGAAGAAGAAAACACTTATTTAAAAGAAAATAAATGCATATGGGCATGATTACAAAATCTGAAAAATTGGGAGATAAATTACTTTTGTTCCTTTTATTACGCCATCTTTGAATTCTGTACAAATTATGATTTTGCGCTACTAAAAAGGTACTGTCAAGAATGTATATGTCAACTATAATTAAAGGAATAAATGGTAAGACGGTCAACATCTTGAAATTTGGAATACAGATTTTGTTATTAATTGTTCTGCAATTACATTGAGGTTCATAAATTAAAGGATTCGTATGAATAAAAGGTGTAATATAATTGAAAAAACACACACATATATATCCGTGTGCGTGTGTGCGCGTGGGCGTGTGTGTGTGTGATATTTCCCCAAAACCTCTGGCCTTGATGGAGGGGAGACAAAAACTTGTGAAATAACAGAAAGGGGAGACTTTATTCCAAATATTTTTCATATGTTATATCTCCCCTCTCGTATTTCTTTTGGAAATAGGCTACGATTATAAATATCTCCACTATCAAATAATCCTTCTACACTGAAATTAACTTTATGTATAAAAACCAAAGAGTGGAGATATAATATATGAGAAATGTTTGGAATCAAGTCTCCTCTTGCTGTTTTTTCAGATTATTTGAAACCATAGCAGCAAGTCCTAGTTTCCCCTCCACCAATGCCAGAGGTTTGGGGAAAATATCAGATATTTTGTAATTAATATGCAAAACTAGAAAAACAAATAACTATGATTGAAACATTTTATGGCTATAAAAAAGTGTCACAACAAGGCTATGGATGATAGATGATCCCCTTAACGTGCAAATTTAAGAGCTAAAGTATAATAGCCCACTACACGATTCATGTCATTGCATTCTAACGAGTCTTAATTTGTTAAATTCTGATCAATAGTCGCTGAGATTTGGAACTTGTAAAATTCCCTCAAGCGCGATATATATAGGGTAGCGTCCAAAACTAAGGGACAAAATTTAAAAACTGAATATTTGGTAGAAATAACAACTGTGAAATTTTGACAACTGGTAGTCGTTATCATCCATAATAACATACTAAAATTTGAATCATTTTCAAAGGATAGAAAAAGAATTATAACAATTATTTATTTATTTTCAAAATAGGAACGTCCAAAAGTAAGGGACAAAATTGAGAAAAACAATGTAAATAGCCAAAAAACAATGAAAATACATATACTATCGATATTTAGTAAATGAGCCCTTGCTCTCAATGACAGCTGCACATCTTCGACCACAAGAACGAATCAGTTCTTGACAATCCTCGATACAAATTTTAGACCATTCTTCTTGAAGCTTCATACGCAAATCCTCCGGGTTAGTGGGATTTCTTTCCATAACTTTCACTCCCAAGGTCTTCCAAAGATTTTCTATTGGATTTAAGTCAGGATTTTGCGGTGGCCAATCCATAACGCGAAATCTTGCTCGCTAAGGTAACTCATTACCACCTTTACCTTGACATGGGGCATTATCTTGCATAAAGGTAGCCATATCGAAACCTGAATTCTGTATCATTGGCACAACATGATCTTGAACAATGTTTTTTTATAGATCTGCGCGTTTACACGAGTTTGTAACTGGACAAGAGGCGTTGTACCTTGGCTAGAAAACATTCCAAATACCATAAGGCTTCAGCCCCCAAACTTAACAGTTTTCTAAGTACATTTTGCACTTAACCTTTCACCAATACGTCTCTTTACATTGTTTTTTTTCATCATTTCCAAATAAATAAACTTGCTTTCATCACTGAAAAATACTTTTGCCCAATTTTCATATGTCCAAATTACATAGCTATTTGCAAAATCTAATCTCTTCTTCTTATTCCTCGAACTAACAAGTGGTTTCTTCCCTGCAGTTCGATTAAGCAGCCCTATTTCTTGCAGTCGTCTAGAAACAGTCTGTCTTAACACATTAACACATGAGGTACTATTCATAACCCTTTTAATTTCTGTTCAATACATTGTAATATTTGCTGTTATCTCGTTTGAATAAGACAGAACACAAATACTAATTTGAAGGATTATTTTATTTTCTGTAAACACTGCGAACATGGTAAGATGACATGAGAATAGCAGTCGTCAAAACACGTGTGTACTGGACGTCGACTCAGTGAAATCTGCCTCGTTCTCGTTGAAAAGGCACCAGCGTGCTCTACTTGGATGGTAGCAGCAGGCAGGTTGTGGAGGAGTCAGTAAGCAGGGTGACTAGGTGTAAGGAAGGGTTAAGGAGTGAGAATTGTCTTTTACACTGTAGGGAAGAGGAAGGTTTAATATAATGCTGAAGAGGATGGTAGTAGTGGTTTTGGTTTTGTGACCTAAATCTTTGGTCAGTACAACATAAAACGGTCCTTTAATAACATACGCTGGATTATTCGATCTTCTCTTGTCGAAGTTTTGCAGGGTCTGTCGGTTTTAAAAGCACTAACTTTTTTTGCCATTATCGTTGTAAGATTTAACAAGCCTGCCTACAACACTCTTGGAACGTTTCACTTTCTCTGAAATATCTCTAATGGTGTGTTTTTCCTTGTGTAGCTTCACAGAGTAATCAAGTTTTGGGCGTTTCGCCATAGTGCCGGCTGATGCAACGTTTACAAATGGTTAAGTAAGACTTATTCTTTAGAGGAAATAAAAAAAAATTGAATATAGCATACTGCTTACATTGTTTTTTCCAATTTTGTCCCTTACTTTTGGACGCTGTTATTTTGAAAATTAATAAATGTTATAATTCTTTTTCTATCATTTGCAATTGATTCAAATTTTAGTATGTTATTATGGATGATAATGACTACCAGTTGTCAAAATTTCCGTTTTTCACAGTTGTTATTTCTAACAAATATTAGGTTTTAAAATTTTGTCCCTTAGTTTTTCATGCTACTATATATATATATATATATATATATATACTAGCAAAAGTATCTGTCTTGACTGGGTTAAAAAACAGCCTACAGAAAATGGACTCTGAGTTATGAAAGTATGATAGGTTATGAAAAGGAAGGGTTGTAAAAAGATAGCTTCGAATTCGGGGGTATCAAAACCAAATCAAAATATGATGAAAGTAAAAATAAAATAGATAAACCCCATAATTTATTATACCACACCTGTTCACACTGAAACACTTATCACAATATTCTATGGATCTATATTAAAAAAACCTTGTAAAACTTTGCGACATATTTCCATTCTATGGAGGTCAGGCGCGAACGAACACCCCATGATTTTATTATGCCATATTTCTTCAAACTGAAACATAATTATCAAAGTTAACTTACGCAGATAGATATGAAAAGTCTTTATTAAAGTGTGTGCCTATTTCCATGCTATGGAGGCTAGGTGCGAACGTAGACCCCACAATTTTATTATACCATCCCTATTTAAGTTGAAACGTACTTATCAAAGTATTCTTATGTACATCTATACCAAAAACACTTGTAAACGTTTTTTTTGTTTTATCTTTTATTTCCATACTTTGTAGATCAGGGGCGAACGCAGATCCCATAATTTTAATGAACCACTGTTCTGCCAGATCAAACATACCTACTCCTGTGTCTTGATACATCTTCTATCATTATATGCAATCAGTTTTTTTTTTAAATAGTCAACCATATAGGAGCCTATTCGTGACCACACACACACACACACACACACACACACACACACACACACACACATACACATTCAGCTTTATATTATAAAATAGATATAATGGTTAAAAGAGATATAAATATACGAAAAGGTTCATATGAAACATTTTTATATACATTATATAAAATGATTGATTCTTGATTTTGGTATTTTAATTGATTTGTCGGGCAGATAAGTGGTCCCTCTGAACAGAGGCACTACTAAACATGTGTGCATATATGTAGCCAATAACGTTTGTATAAATAAACATACTATAAACACGCTCTGTTTTTATTGAGCACTTTTTCGGTGGATTTACATCGAAAAAACAAAAATATGCAACCAGTAAATGTAAATATATATATATATATATGTGTGTGTGTGTATATATATATATATATATATATATATATATATATATATATATATATATATCCCATAATCACTCTTTCTTTTTTCCTTTCCCATTATACATCCTGTCACATCTCTAAATTCCATTGAAATATCCTTCATCTTCGCAAAGGCCGTTCTTCTTCTCACACTCCTACCACTCCTTTTTCCTAATTATGGCTTTTGGCCGTTTTCTCCTTTGTTTACATTTCTTTAGGTTATTTTGCTATATATTTGTGCCTTTTTTTTTCTTTTTATAAATTTACTTGTCGTTTTCTGTTTTGTTTTGTTTTGTTTGGAGGTTTTCATTCGTCCGCACGTCCGACACATTTTAATGACCCCAGTCAGCACAACGGCCGTTTTGTCCATCAATTGGATGCAAAGAAATAACTTTGAAAGAGAAAAAAATAGAACAACTTCAACATGGCCGACTATTCGCGTTAATGGTCGCCATTTTGAGCTTTTCGCGCCAAACACGACTGCCGTTAAAAAACAAACAAATCAACAGGTCATTGGCGTTTGCTCTGTTATTCCTATTTACAATGCCTCCCCACGGGATAGAGTTAGATACGAGGGTCGTTTTTTAATGTGGAGAAAAGGAACAACAATAAAAAGTGTCTCAGTCGTGAAGGATTTCTCCCCCTCTTACAGAGAATAAGAAATTGAAGTGCAGCATCTGGAGAACAGATACTACACTTTGATCTTGACCCGAAGGTTGTTTTCGATACGAATTCTATATGAACCTAAGAAAACAGTTGTCTTGTTACTATAAGTAGTTTTATATTGTTTTCTCTATATCATTATTACTAGCTGTATATATCCGGCGTTGCCCGGTCAAAACCTATTGTCACATATTAAAGACATACCAAATATCTTGAATTGTTACGAACACTGACCACATATTGGAATTAGGGAAGCATAAAACGCATTTATATTAGTTTATGAAAATCGAACGCGAAGGAACTTCTATAGTTTAAAGGGGAAACAACTCTCATACTTTAAATAAATAAGGTTACTTCCGGTTTTAAACGCAAATGTTTAAAGGTATTTATAATCTTGTATGCAATAAAAGAGGCGTAATTTTCCTCGTCTGGACGAAACTACCGTGGGCTGACGACAACAGATGACACATAAAAATTCACGCCATTATCCATTACGTTATGTAACTATAGAACGCAATTATTTCATAACATTAAATTTATTCCGAGGAGTGCCACTACCATCATCGTAACCTACAGAGGAAGTAACTATATTTTCACCCACACATCGACAAGTACTCTTACGTCCCCTCTGTCTACACCATGTGTGTTTATATTTTATCTTACTCTCCTGTCTGTTATCCGTCATTTACTGACTACGAAATTCCTACAAAATCGCATATTCTTATCACATACATTCTAGACAAATACTGATTTCTCCCGTCAGAGTTCGGTCAACCTGATTGGCTGACAATTACACATTCTAATATTCTGTTATTCGAATATTCCAGCATTAAACGAAGATTTCGCCATTACATTACAAGCCGCCGTTTCCATACATAAACATTACTCTTAACCTTTACTTATGTAATTCATGGAATTATTTCTATTTGAATCTCTTAAAATTTTTGCTGAACTTTGCATTTTCCTATTTATTTTGTTATTAGATATTTCTTGACAGTCGCTGAATTAAAATTCCAGAGTTTTACGATACGACTAGAAAGGGAACGATCCCTGCAACGCGATACGTACAACATTGTAGTCAGCGCGTATTTCTCAATGAGGGGTCATTCGTGTACGTTCGGCCCGAAAATGTTCAGATTTAAATAAATACGAAAAAAATATATATATATATTTTGCAATATATTTTTTACACAAAAAAAACAGAAGTAAAATTTTGAGGAAAAAAAAAGGGGGTATTTCCAAATCTGTAATATGCGAAAATATAAATTATTTGTAAAAAAAAAAAAAAAAAGAGGTTTAAATACAAAAAAAATCCATGATTTACATCTTATATATAGTAAAATACCCGAAATATTACAAAATCTTATTTACAAATGAAAGATTTATTTTTATTAACTAAATCTTAACTAAACTTTTTCATTTGCTTACTTGTGATAACGGTCAGTGCGGACTTACACGACTTATTCCGTTTATTTGTGATAAATTATACTGCAAACATAACGTAGATTTTCTCCTATAATTCATGGAGTTATTTCTATTTAAACCTCTTAGCTTTTTTGTTGAACTTTGCCATTTCTTTTTATTTGATTACTAGCATGGGTGCCTGGCGTTGTCCGGGTGTTTGGAGGTGTGTGTTGAGCAAAAAAAAAGTGGTAGTAGGAAGGCAGGCTCGAATCCGTACTGCCAAAGAGAAAAAGAACTTGAAAAAACTTGACGTCTTTGCTGTTACGACTACCGCCAAATCGGAAGTGACGTAGGTGTAAATTAAGGCTAGACAATCGAAAGCAGAGGATGACTCTCGAAAATATTGGCGAAAAACGCAACCCCTCCCTGTAGAAAAGTGCCCAATTGAGGATAAAGAAATTAATGTTTTTAACCAATTTTTCGGTATTTGTCGTCTGAAGGGTCGAGCTTCAAAACGATACTGATCTTGAGAAAATCCGTCGCCTCTCTCGAAAGTTTTAGGCAGACATGCAAACATAAATACACACATTTATATATTTGTAGCTCAAATTTTCTACCCAAACCGATTGAAAAGCTTGCCCTATCTCTGAATACCCTGAATATGTGTAAAATTTCAAATGTTTAGACCAGAAATTTTCTTTAGTAATTTGGTAGAGACCGCAAAGATCAATTTTTTTAAAACTTTGACTCCTATTATAACCCCTTAACATTTATTGTTTTGGGCTAAAATCAAGTTATTAAGTTAGATCCGTCCAAGGAACCTATATCTAAAATTTCAAGTGTTTAGACCCAAAATTGTCGGAGTTTGGTAGAGTTTTCAAAGGAAAAATCGTTGAACTTTGACCCCTTACAAGACAAATTTCTGGCCGAAACGGATTACAAAGATTTTTCCAAATCTCAATACCCTGTATATTTAATTTCGAGTCTGTAGACTGAAAGTTGAGGGAGTTATTGTATACAGAAATTACACAGACAGATAGAAGATACTTTCACTTTTCTAGATATACTAGCATTTCAGCCCGGCGTTGCTCGTTCGTTTGGGTGTGTGTGTTTAGCCCTCAGAAAAAAGTGTTAGTAGGAAGGAAGGCTTGAACTCGTACCGCGAAGAAAAGAACGGGGGAAAAAACCTGACGTCTTTGCTTTTATAACCGCCGCTAAACCGGAAGTGACTTATGTTTAAATTAAGGCTAGACAATCGAAAGGAGAGGATGACTTTCAAAAATATCGGCGAAAAAGCGACCCTCCCCCCTGTGGAAAAGTGGCCAGTTAAGGTGAAGATATTAATGTTTTATGCTAATTTTTCAATATTTGTCGTCTGAAAGGTCGAACTTCAAAACAATACTGATCTTGTAAAAGTCCATCGCCTCTGTCGAAAGTTTTAGGCAGACATTAAAACATACATACATACATTTGTATATTGGTAACTTAAAATTTTCAACCCAAACTGATTAAAAAGCTTGCCCTATCTCTGAATACCTTTATGTAAAATTTCAAATGTTTACACCAGAAATTGTCTGAGTAATTTGATAGAGACCGCAGAGGTCAAATGTGTTTTTAATTTGACCCCTATTATGACCCCTTAACATTTATTGTTTTGGACTCAAATCAATTTATTAAGTTAGATCCATATCCAAGGAACCTATATCTAAAATTTCAAGTGTTTCGACTCCAAATTGTCGGAGGAGTTTGGTAGAGTTCTCAAATGTCAAATCGTTGAACTTTGACCCCTTAACAGCGAAATTTCTGGCCGAAAACGGATTGCATAGATTTTCTCAACTCTCAGTACCCTGTATATCAAATTTCGAGTCTGTAGACAGAATTATTGCGTAGGGAAATGTACACAGACACGCAGACAGACAGACACGCAGACAGACAGACACGTTCACGTTTATATATATACTAGCATGGGTTCTCGGCGTTGCCCGAGTGTTTGGAGGTGTATGCTGAGCAAAAAAAAAAAAAAACGGTCAATTTTTTTTTATCTTTGACCCCTATTATGACATTTATTGTTTTGGGATCAAAACAAGTCATTAAGTTAGATACATATTCAAGGAACCTTTTATCTAAAATTTCAAGTGTTTGGACTGAAAATTGTTGGGGGGATTTGGTAGAGTTCTCAAAGGTCAAATCGTTGAACTTTGACCCCTTTACAGCCAAATTTCTGGCCGAAAACCGATCACATAGATTTTCCCAAATCTAAGTACCCTGTATATCAAATTTCGAGTCGGTAGACTAAAAATTGATTGAGTTATTGCGTAGGTAACTGTACACACACACACACAGGCAGACACACAGACAAACAGACACGTTCACTTTTATATATATATATATATAGAGAGAGAGAGAGAGAGAGAGAGAGAGATAGATAGATTGCATTTTTTATATTGTCAATCTTTTCTTGTTCTAATAATTAATTTTTATTCAATAATAAAAAAATGACAGTTTTTGTTTGCCTTGAACTTTGCAAATTTCTATTTATTTTGTTATTATATGGTTTTATTTCTTATTTGTGAGCGGATTTAACAAACACACTATTTTAAAACAGATAAAAACATAAAGTGGCTATGCATTTATGTTACCGTGATTAATTTTTTTAATGATTTAAGTGCCTCCCCCAATGTTTGAAGTGTTAATAATTGTTTTTAAATGTCACCCCGTCACATACATATTAGGGATACTTTAAATAGATACCCCCCAACCTAATAAATACATTATGTAATACGGATTTCACATGTACGTGTGAAATCACAGAACTAATGAGAATGGTTTGCACGTATTGATCCGTGCTGAAATAATAACATTATTTAGAAAGCAATTCTTAACATGGGGACGGGAGGGTGTTGAGTAACTATTATGAACTTTCACCTAACAATTTAATAATGCAGGTAATATTCTTTTCCTTTTTTTCTCTATTTTTTCCCTTCCCCCCCCTTTTTATAATTCTTATTTTGTAGACGGGGCCGCTGAAACCGGTAAGCACTGCTATTTACATTTTTATAATTTTTTTTTCTTTTTGGAGACCTCGTACTGAGATTAACTATTACTAAATGTTCCTTTTTTTTTTTTTTTTTTTACACACAAATACATCAGAATGCAAAATGCCATTGAAGTTTAAAACTAGTTGTGCGTACTTTCATCTATTATAACAATTATTGAATGTTTTGTAATTAATTATAGACTCAAATAGGTCAGAAAGCTAAATATATTTGTTTTTTATTATCAAATACCTTACATTTCGGGCTACTTTCTTGCCCACCACCACTCACACCCACACTCACAAAACAAGGTTTATGTTGCGAAAGGCGTTCTTAACATAGGTATGTTGGGGGTGACCATTCCGACATGAGGAGGTTGGTTGTTTTACTACAACAACAACACCAATCGTACTTTAATGTTTTACGCGGGTGAGAGATGTTACCACCGGGAAACTCCGGTTAACGGGTCCTGCTAGTTGAAAATAAATTGAATTATATATAAATCAAATAAAAAATAAATTTAATAAATCAACTCTAAATAGTATTTCTAAATAGAATACTTAAAACGACTCTATCATAACAAACAATTAATAACATTAAATTTATTAGTAAAATAGATTTTCTTTAATGTAATACGCAAATGAGTTAACTCAATGAATGTAGCTTTCTTTTGCGTAAACAGTATATATAGAAATAAATAGAATAAGTATATATGCCGGTATATATATTATTCCTTAATTGGAATTCATTTTTGAGATGAGCATTATATATATTAATTTATTTTTATTTCGGACTATTATTCTCATCTTTATTAGTTGTTGTTTTCATCTTTATTGGTTGTTGTTTTTCACGACGTTTCGGCCAACTATTCCTCTGGCCTTCGTCAAGTGGTAACAGCGACGGATAAGGAACTTCGAATCTCCAAACTGCATTCTCAGCAATCACTGCCATCCGTAGTTGCTGTCGTCTCGCCAAGTTTGGAAAAAAAAAAACAAAAAAAAAAAAACAACCATAAAGATGAAAATAACAACCAATAAAGATGAGAATAATAGTCTGAAATAAAAAATACGGCAGCAGTCATCCGTCAGCTAAACGGCATCTTCCTCGAACGTGACCCCCCCCCCCAATGGAGATACTAACTGACATCAGCACCGCTTTCACCAGTGAACAATTCAGAAAGTTTGCTGATAGCTGGGGAGAACATCTGCGGTTCCGATGTGTCTACATACCCAGCGGGAATGGATTTATTGAGCAGAACCACAGGACTGTTAAAACTATTGCTGCCAGAACGGGCTGTGCAGTGTCTGATGCAGTTTATTTATACGTGACCTCAAAGGATGCCGTATCACCCTCTACAGCGCCGGCCGACACATTGTACAGGTATCACGTTAGGGTGAAGAGCACGGAAACAAACCCAGTACCTGAGAAGAAAGTAATTGGAGGGAGGCTGGAAAAAGGTATATGAATGTGCATGAAAGCCCGTTTACAGTTTGAAAATTAATTTGAAAATCATTGTACCTTTTGTACATATTAAATTGTGAACAAACAAACAACAGTATTACTACTTTATTATAAAAGATTAATAGTTATGTACAATTTAATGGTACAAAATAATGACCGCATGGTTTTGAAAGTCGGCTTATTATATTCTTTATATACGTTTCCGATTACTTTTTCATTATGTTTGATAAATTAAAGCCTAAAGTTAATCTTGAAATGAAAAAAAGATGTATTTTTACACTAAAATGATATAATTGAACTGTTTTTATGGCAGCTAAGAAAAACTAGGAAATTCCGATACATTTTAAAGTTAAATAAATGAATCGTGAAAAATACATTGATTGATAAATATTCGAGGAATATTTAATGTGTAAAAAATTAAATTAATATTAAATTAAAATAGAATTAAGATTAAATTAAAATTAATAAAAATAAAATTTAACTCAATAATTATTAAATTAAAATTAATAAAAATAAAATTAAACTAAATAATTATTAAATTATAATTAATAAAAATAAAATTAAACTAAATAATTATTAAATTAATATTAATAGAAATCAAATTTAACTAAATAATTATTAAATTAAAATTAATAAAAATCAAAATTAGCTAAATAATTATTAAATTAAAATTAATAAAAATCAAATTAAACTAAATAATCATTAAATTAAAATTAATAAAAATCAAAATCAACTAAATGATTATTAAATTAAAATCAATAAAAATCAAATTTAACTAAATAATTATTAAATTAATAATAATAAAAATTAAATTTAACTAAATGATTATTAAATTAAAATTAATAAAAATCAAATTTAACTAAATAATTATTAAATTAAAATAAAACAAATATCAAAATGAAATCAAACCTGCTTACCGGAGATGATGTCAGGAATTCGTAGGGGTGCTACCCCAAACAAAATCTAAATTAGAAGCAAATTAAAATTTAATAAAAATTAAATCAAATTGAATTAAAATTAAATTATAATTGAATTAAAATTAAATAATAATTAAAATATTAATTTACTTGTCTATACGTGCAGTGCCACAAAAAATTATCATCGCAAACATTAATGAGAAACGAATTACGAATTTATAGTTGTTTTTCCCTCAATTAAAAATCAATAAAATCCTATAAACGATTCCCTCTCCAAAACTTTTTATCACCATTATTACCTATATTTTTATTACCTACGTATATGTTATTTTTAAATTAGTACAAATTCCCACGCATTTCAAGTGCAAACATTATTATGAGTTTTGGGACGATACGGAATCGGAATCGGGAATCAGAAAAATCGGAGCTTTTTAGGATATCGGAATCGGAAGAATTTGAGCCTATTTTCCGATGCCAAAACCGATTCCTTAAATTATTTTTTATTTGATTTTGAATTAAGAAATATCTTCAACTACTAATAATAACAATAAAATAATAAATATTTATTGATTTAAACTTTCGGTGGGACTAAAATCTCTAAATCACCCTCTCACAATTGTGTTTTACGTTTGAGAAAATATAAGCCTATTTAAGATGTTTTTACAGAATTCAGAAAAAAAAATCCCACTTTTATACTAAAATATTCAGAGATTTATAAAGAATTGGAATCGGAATCGGAATCGGTAATTGTATCGAAATCGGGGAATTTAGTACGGAATCGGGAATTGTATCGGAATCGGGGAAAATATAGGAATCGTCCCATCACTAATTATTTTCAACTTAAATGTCAAAATAAGTAAAATCACATAGTGTATTTGTTGATTAAAATTTTTCACCTGCTATGCGTAGGTTTAAAAGATCCTTAAACAACAAAAGGACATTGTGATTTTACTTATTTTCATATGACACTTATTTTCATATGACAGTTAATAATATTATTATCTGAAATGCGTTGGAATTTGTGTTACATGGAAAAGGGCTGTTCTCTTTCCATGTAAATAAGAAGAATATTAGAAAAGTAAAAGTGAGATTAGGATAAGCCTAGAATCGAACTCTGTAGGCAACGTTAATAAATGGAATGTTAGAAATTAAGTCTATTGTTAATTCTTTTAGAAATCTGAATATTAAATATGTCAGTAAAAGAATGGACAATGCAAATTAAATTATATTGTTTAAAATAGGTTAGATTAGAATTGAGGATTCTTTTGTTGTCAAAAGTGTGTTAGACAAACATATGTAAAGCCACGTGAAATTGGTCACGTTTGAAAAACACACTTCTGACGTCATAGACAAGGGGCATTTCTCCATATTATGGGTTCGGGTTTTAGTCAGTCAGCGAGAGAGAAAGTCAGTCAGCAAGAGAGCCAGTCAGTTGGTTAGTTGATCTCTTGGACGCGAAGGGGAACATTTAGACTATGTAGATCCAAATTTGAATTCCTGACGTCATCGACCGTTTGATCAGATGAATAAAGAAGTCATCAATATTTGTAACTGTTGTCTTGTGTCATCCTTCATCACGAATGAAAGGTAATTGTGTTTTGTCATCAATTATAATGAACATTGTAAAGCCTTCCAAGTTATTTGTCCCATCTCTTCCATCACAAGAAATGTCTCTATTTCTCCAAGATGTGTTTTAAAAACTGTAGAAATGTCTTCCTCATCATCGTTATATATGTCCGTCTCATCTTTAAATATGAAACCCCTGCTACACAACATTTATACTAATTTCAACATGACATGTAAGTGGGTAATAATGTTTTCACCTGAAATGCGTAAGTTTAAAAGGTCCTTAATTAAGAAAAGCACTAAATCGTTTTAAATATCTTGACATCTCTTAAGTAGTTAATTAAATGCGTGGGAATTTGTACTAATTTTAACGTAGCATGTAAGTAGGTAATAATGGTTTTACCTGTAGTGCGTAGGTTTAACCGATCCCTAATCGACAAAACAACGCTATGATTTTACTTATTTCGACATAACTCTTAACTAAGTAATAATGTTTTCACTTGAAATGTGTTAGAATTTATACTAATTTTAAACTGACATTTAAGTAGGTACTTGCACCAAATCGACCTGACTTAGTATCACGTATGTATCATTCATATCTTGCTGGACTTTTGAAAGACTTTAAAGACAGACATGTACTGGAAATTCTATTTGCAAATGTTTCTGTTATTGAATTTCAAAAAAAGAGGGCTACCGCACTGCCGCGAACCTCTATGTAATCCCTACAGCCACGCACATTGAAAATGCTGCTGTGAAACCTGACATAGTTATATGGAACCAGTCAGAAAGAGTGGCAACCTTGGTTGAAGTGAGTGTCCCTAATGATAGAGGTCCGAACAGAGCTGAAAGAGAGAAACAGACCAAAAATCAAAGTCTCATGTATGATATGAAAAGAAACTGGAATCTTAGAGAGATATCAATCATACCAGTTATTATAGGTTCCACACGGCTTAGGAAGAAGAACCTGAAGTCCTACCTAACTAATATTCCTGGCGAACCAAACGCAAAAGAGATCCATACAATTGCACTTCAGGGAACAGCGAGGATACTAAAAAGAGCCCTCAGTTAGTTTCAATAAAAAGTAGGGCAATGTTGGCAGCTGGTTTTGCTGTCCCATACCCACCGTTACAATCTTCAAAGAAAAGAGATGTGAGCTAAGGGATCTCACATATGATTGCTGAATTATTAAAAACTAGCATAGTTGCCGGCGTTGCCCGGGTGTTTGGAAGTGTGTTTTGAGCAAAAAAAAAAAAAAAAAAAAAAGTGGTAATAGGAAGGCAGGCTCGAACCCGTACCGCGAAGGAGAAAAAGAACGGGGTAAAAACTTGACATCTTTGTTGTTACGACGACCGCCAAACCGGAATTGACGTAGGTTTAAATTAAGGCTAGACAATCGAAAGCAGAGGATGACTTTAAAAAATATCGGCGAAAAAAGCAACCCTTCCCTGTAGAAAAGTGCCCAATTTAGGAAAAAGAAATTAATGTTTTTAACCAATTTTTCGGTATTTGTCGTCTGAATAGTCGAGTTTCAAAACGATACTGATCTTGTGAAAATTTGTCTCCTCTGTCAAAAGATTTAGGGAGACATGCAAACATACATACATAGATTTATGTATTTGTAGCTACAATTTTCGACCCAAACCGATTAAAAAGCTTGCCCTATCTCTGAATACCCTTTATGTAAAATTTTTAATGTTTAGACCAGAAATTGTCTGAGTAATTTGGTAGAGACCGCAGAGGGCAATTTTTTCAAAAATTTGGCCCCTATTATGACCCCTTAACATTTATTGTTTTGGATTAACATTAAGTTATTAAGTTAGATCCATGTCCAAGGAACCTATATCTAAAATTTCAAGTGTTTATACCCAAAATTGTCAGAGGAGTTTGGTAAAGTTCTCAAAAGTCAAATCGTTGAACTTTGACCCCTTAACAGCCAAATTTCTGGCCGTAAACGGATTACAATGATTTTTCCAAATCTCACTACCCTGTATTCAAATTTCGAGTCTGTAGACTGAAAATTGACAGAGTTATTTTGTGGGGAAATGTACACAGACAGACGGACACTTTCACTTTTATCTATCTATATATCTATAAAAGTGAACGTGTCTGTGTGTCTGTCTGTGTGTCTGAGTGTTTGTGTATCTGTCTGTCTGTGTACATTTCCCTACGCAATAACTCTGTCAATTGTTAGTCTACAAACTCAAAATTTGTTATACAGAGTACTGAGATTTGGGAAAATCTTTGTAACTGTTTTCCGGCCAGAAATTTCGCTTGTAAAAGGTCAAAGTTCAACGATTTGACCTTTGAAAACTCTACCAAACTCCTCCGACAATTTGGGGTCTACACACGTGAAATTTTAGATATAGGTTCCTTGGACATGGATCTAATTTACTAACTTTCTTTGAGCCCAACCCGATAAATTTTAAGGGGTCATAATAGGAGTCAAAATTTTAAAAAAATTACCCTTTTATTTTCTTTTTTTTTTTTTTGCTCGGCATACACCTCCAAACATCCGGGCAACGCCAGGCTGAAATGCTAGTAGATATATAGATTGATTCTTGTTTTTGGTTTATTTTACTTCAGTCTCAATTCTCAGACTCAAAGGACGCCTTTCTTGGTTAACGCGTGATTTTTGTATGAGATACAAAGATATTCGATTATTGTTTGAATGCTCTCTTTACCTGTCATATGTTGAGTAAGTAGAACGGTTAAGAACATTAATTTTCTTCTCCCCAATTGACCAGTTAACTGTGTCAGAGTTCATCTTTCTTTTAATCTGTTTGTTTACATTGAACTTACAAACAACCATGTTATAGTCAGCCTGCGGTATTGAGTTCCATAGACGGGTAGTTATAGAAAAGAAATTCACTCCTGGAAGTTTCGTTACGGAAGGCCAGAGGCTACATCGGTCAAAACCTTGTGAGAATAACATTCAAGCTGAGAACAGTAGTTCGAATGATACAACTTGCACACATCTAATTCATTGCACTTATTAGGGGATCATATTTAAAATGAACTATACTATGACTAACCAGCAAACAGAGTACAAAATAGATTTCGTGGCTTAGTGAGGGTGCCCTTTTCTCTTCCCTGCAACCTCTCTCCCACTTTGTGAGCCTATCTTTGTTTTATCGTTATTTTCATGGCAAGTGCTCGTCTGAGCTCCAATCTCTGGTCCCCCTCGCCAAGCTGAAACCACTGTCATTAATTTTCCCCACTCTTTATCTGTGCCTAAACCAAAACGTAGATTCCATGAACAAAGCTTCTTTCTTAGAAGTGTACGCCTGTGGAACTCTGTTCCATTTGTGTGTTTCCCACCTGACTACAACTTGGATATCTTTAAGTCCAACATAAACAAATACCTGATGAACCGCCCCCTTAAGTAGAACACTTTATCAAATCTCCAATACTAATGATCACTACGATACTGTCCCATTGATTTCTGTACACGCAATAACCCTTATCACCGAGTAGTTTCTGGGCCTTGATAAGTGGTGACCTCCATGTAAAAAAAAAATACCTGGATACGTCAATTTGTGCATTTATGGGCATAGACAACAAACCGAAAAAGTGACTAAGAAGCAAATATATAGCAAATAAATGTTAGCGATGCCTCCGTTCAATTTCAAGATACAATGGATACACCCATTGTAAGGGTAGCTGCGCGTGTAATTGTGAGGCAAGGGTTGCGCAATCATCAACAACATTGCTTTTGAATCGGCGCATCTTGTGTCCAGTGCCAGGAGAAGTTCTAGACGACCGGAAATAACGTCGAGATAAGCCGATAGCACATACAGCACCTGGAATTCCGAAATAGTTACCCATTAAAGTACTGACCAGGCTCAACATTGCTTAACGTTAGTGATCTAATGGGAACCGGTGTGTTAACGTGATTATGCCGAATAATAATGTTACCAACACAAGATAAATTACTCTTCTACCTACCTGGATATGTTTTTGGTGTTTTAACTTATTTAAAAATGAAATAAAGTTTTAATTCGAAAAACAAGTAGTGTTGAATTGCTAAATTAGAATGGCAACAAGATGGCGAACAAATTCACCCAATAAATGTGACTGGGAAATTTCATGTAGATTTCTCTCATTACTTTGTTTTATTTTCGAGATTTGAGCAATTATCGAAACTCTAAATATGACAGCCTCATGTCTGCCACCTTGTTGTCGTCATAACTTAGCAACTCGGCTTGTGCTTCAGACATAATAAAGGCTTTAAAATAAGTTAGAACAGAAAAAGAACTTATCCAGGCAGGTATAAGAATAACTCATATTGCCTTTGGTAAGATTTATTAGTTACCTATTTGTTTCTTTTGTCTATATTAATAAATGTCCGTCTGACTGCTATATTAACTTTAGTGTGGCTAGTTACACCTATGTGTTATTTTTTTAAATCTATAGTCACTTAAGGACGAGAATGATAGATACACACAATAAAAAAGTTCTTTTTTTTTGTTTTTGTTTTTTTAAAGAAAAGCACTCGTTAACCTTTGATTTTTCTTAAGACTGTTTTATCTTTTGCTAGCGATTTAAAGGTCAGTGTTTGGCCACGGGACGGAGGAGGTTGAATCGTGGGGGTCTGCGTTTATCAATAAAAATCGAATGACGCTGAGGAAAACAATCCGGAATGTCACGTCGCCGGCTAAATATGGACATTGTTTACATGTCCTTAACGAGAAAAAGGCACCAGAAGAATGAAAGGCGTGTATATATATATATATATATATATATATATATATATATATATATATATATATATATATATATATATACGTGTGTGTGTATATATATATATATATATATATATATATATATATGTATATGTATATGTGTGTGTTTATATATGTGGGTGTATAAAGATATAAGTATATATATGCATATATACGTATATGTACATATATACTTACATATATATACACATATATATACACGCACATATATACACACATACACGCATATATATATATATATATATATATATATATATATATATATATATATATATATATATATACATACACGCACGTGTATATATATATATTATATATTATAGCTTTTACAATTTTAGCGACCACGTATCTGGTACGTCCTTTTCTGGGAAAATAGTCGTCATTTTGCGTGTTGTTATATTAGTGTCGCTATCAAAGAAAAGAGCTGACAAAAAAAAAAAAAATTAAAAATTAAAAAAGAAAAATTTTAAAATAATTATAATAAAACAGCATAATATATCAGATCGAGAAGAAAGTTAAGTTTTAAATTCAAATGAAAATATCTCGGATCAAACAATAATTTATTGATCAAAATGAGCACCATCAAAATAAACACACTTTTTCCAACACAACACAATTGTATTTATGCCAGTAACGTTAAAATCTTGCGTCCTGCTGGCGATGAAGTCGCTTAAGGCGTTTTTGATATCGTTGAGGTTTTTGGGGCATTTCTCATGCAGAAAGTTGTTGAGATGCTTGAAAAAGTGGTAGTCGGTAGGTGAGAGGTCTGGAGAGTATGGTGGATGAAGCAGAGTTTCGTAGCCCAATTCGTTCAACTTCTGCAAGATCGGTTTAACAACGTACGGCTGTGCATTATCGTGGAGAAAACTTGAACCTTTTTTGTTGACTAATGCTGTGTGTTGTTGTCGAAGTTTTTGATGCATTTCATGCATTTGTTGTCAGTATTTCTCTGCTGTAATGGTTTCGTCTGCTTTCAAAAACTGTAATTGATGAGATTTACTGCAGACCACCAAACAGTATGACCTTCTTTTGGTGCAACTTTCGCTTCGGGAAATGTCGTGGAGTTTTGTTGGCGTCCAACCACTGAGCTGTGCGTCGTCGGTTGTAGTAAAGAACCCACTTTTCATCGCAAGTAAAAACCCGGTCGAGAAACAGGTCATTCATGTTGTGTAAAAGAAGGGAAGATGACATTTCTTAACGCTGTTTTGTTTGGTAATCATTCAATTCGTGAGGCACCCATTTATCAAGTTTTCTTTTGATCTTTCCAATCTTTCTCAAGTGGTTAGAAAATCACCGTATATGTTAAATCTAATTCAGAAGCAAGTCCGCGAACAGTTGTGCGTGGATTGGCTTCGATTAACACTCTTTTGATCGTTGTCAACATCCAATGATCAACCATTAAACTTATCTTAAAGACTCTTGTAGCTGCCACGAACGTTAAAACTCATCAGTTACGAAGCGGTCCCGGTATCCATTGCTCTACGTAGACATCATCGAAATAACGTCTTGTTTTATTTTGTTTTGACCAATGCTGCTAGACGTGCATGCGTGGTTGCTGAAAGGATTATTTGTGACTTCGTTGTGTTTTCCATAACGAAAATAATGAAACACGTTATAATACATTTACAAGTAATGAACCCCCTCCCTCCACAAAAAAAAACGAAATTCTTTTAGTAATAGATTCGGCGGACGTTTATGTAATTGCTCCCCCCCACCCGTGTAAATTCAGCAATTTACATTTTTTATTGTTTAACGTTAAACTCATTGATTACAAACTTAACTTTAAGAAAAAAAAATACATATATAAATGAATAAACAAATTCCAATATGACTTTTATCGTCAGAGATCAGTATTCAATAATAATGTGGTACCAAACAGAACATGTACTTTGTGACCATCACCAAGAAAAATCTTGTCACAAAGTACGTGTTCAATTAAGTAGAACGTTATAATTGTAAACAGATCTCCGGCAATAAAAGTTATGGAAAAAAAATTATCTGGAAGGTAAGTCTGTAATCGCTGAGATAAACATGAACAAAATCCAAATTGCGTAATTTAAGGGGGGGGGGGATTTCCTAGACGTACGCCAGAGGCTCGTTTATATTTTTCATCTCATAAGTTTTGACAATCGATTCAACAGTATTTTTTATAAATCAAATGATTAGAGGACGGTTTAGTTTGTTTTTGTTTGTTTTCTTTTTGTTTTGTTTTTTACTACAAAAGACAAATGTTTTACAAACGATACCATAACATGTACTGTTAAAAAGAAAAAAATATAGTTGCCGCAGCTTTAAACTAAATTATAAATGATTTATATAAATGTGTGGCGAGTGAGCCACCATCTTGGTTAAGGGCTGATGTGTTCTTTTTTTTGTGTGATCCGGAATAATAGAATATCAAGGTGGCAGCCAATGAGATAAGGCGGAATGGTACTGAGGAGAAATCATTAATTTCGAATAGTGAAGTGTAAGGTAGTTGTATGTTTATGAGTGTTTAATCAAGTTAATAAGCGTGTCAGGTCAATATAGTGTTAATGGTTATATATTTCCCCGGTCTTGACTGGGAGAGTGGGCGGACTTATGAAGTAGACGGGAAAATACGAACTACTTCCTCTGTAGATATGGGCAGTAGTGATGATGCCTCTCCTATTATGTATATAATTATAACCAATAAATGTATATTAAACGACGTAGTATAGTTACATAAGACGGGTGTTTTAGGGTAAGACATAATTAAATTGTATGTGGCATCTGGTATTGCAAACCTATGATAATTTGATGCAGAAAGGAAATTTCTGCAATAAAATATTATATACAAGATTATTTGCTCACTAGTAGTCACGCAGGCTATCATAAAAGATTTCTCTTTGAGAACAACTTGTGACGTTCTCTGAAATCTTAGTAACAACAAGTCTCCTCAGATTTCCAGACCTCTCCAGCTTTTTCGATAACAATTGCAGAGGTATTTGCGATATCGTAACAGCCGCTAACCATTGATTTCTCGTTGGCAGCGACCATTGGTCTTCACTAGAATTTTGGTAGCAAAAAAAGCCTCTCCAAGTTGACGTCTGGATAGTGCTTTCTCTCCTCGATCCTTCCACCACCATTATTATTATTATTATTATTATTATTATTATTATTATTATTATTATTATACACTATTATTATATATTGTTATCATAAACTATTATACACTATTGATGATGAAGGGTGCTGAGAATGTGGTAGGGCTTTTGGAGACGAGTATGGTTCAATGGAAAACGGTGCTGACAGCAAACAGAGAGGTGATGGGGCAGGTTGGCATAAAACGTGCTATATTCCAAGGAGATTCGTTATCTCCATTTCTTTTTGCAATGATAATGATGCCACTGAGCATCCTCTTGAAGAGAGAAAAACCGGGGTATAATTTTGGATCTGGTGACAGACGCCTCAACCATCTACTGTTTATGGATGGTTTGAA
>NC_136493.1:95221622-95394122 GCF_053919585.1 Euprymna scolopes
TGATAACATTTATTTGTTATATATTTGTTTTTTGACAGCTTTTTCGAATCTATGTGTACAGTAATACAAACCCGGAAAACCATATAAGATTATTTTTGCTGAGGTGGTTGATTACTTCTCTATTTAACACATATTCTACCAACTTACTTATGATGCATAGGAAACGGATTGATATGTACTGAGAGGAAGATGAGCGATCACCTGAATTTTTTAATACGAGCATACAGATGAGATTTCCCAGAGTGTTGGGAAGTAATTCTCCTTAAGATAACGCTTAAACATCTTCGTAAGTATGAGAGCTAGTTCTAGTTGAAGCTTTTTCAGCACTATAATTTGAATGTCATCGGGGTCAGTTGATTTATTGGTATAAAGGTTTTTGATTGGCTTAGCAACATCATGCACAAATATATGTGTGAGGGCGGGGGGTCTTATCCTATAGGGTAGAATTAGTTGCAAAGTTCTTAGGAAAGAGTTTGGCTTTGCCAGATGCTGACAAGATTAACTCAGATCCATTGATAATGGTTGGGATAGAGCACACACTTTTGTTTAGTATTGTTTGTTATTCGCCAAAACTGATTGGAACTGCTCCGCTGCTCAGCTATTTTGGACTTTACGGACTGTGTAATTCTATGACCCTTTTAGGCTGTGATCATAGCGTAGTATCTGTGTTAACTGTGGCAAGCAGAGCCAAGGGTAAAAACATTATTATTATTATTATTATTATTATTATTATTATTATTATTATTATTATTATTTGATTGATTTGAGCAACGGATGGTCGCTGGATCAGTTATTATGATTAGTAGAATAAACAATTAGATTTGGGAAGAGATGATTGACGTGAAATCGCAAAATGAATGCGAAAATAGAAAATAGATGTAAACATTATTTTGAGTTTGGATAAACAAATAACTAGATGGGGACATTAGGTTGGTCGGAGACACGTAATGAGGTGACGTAAGAGAACACGTGATGTGCTTAGTTTTGGAGAGATTCACAGAGTTGAGATTTGACCACCAAAGCGGACAGACATCTAGACAGAGGTGGACAGACAGCTAGGAAGCGAGCTGTAAGAATAGAACATGTGGACGAACTGCAGATCCTGTGAAAACCATTTGAAACAACTGTAATAAATTTATATTATAAAAAATATGAAGAGTTGTTTTATGGTTTCACAAGTAAGAATAGATGTCTCAGTTGGATGCTGCTGATCGTTTCATGGTTCGTTATGGAGTAGCAGGAAGATAGAAGAACTCTTCAAGAAAAAAGGTATGGAACATATATTATTCTTCTTACATATGAACTGTAAAAAGATCCCGTGTGATAAGTCTGATACAACATGACTCAGTTTACACGTCAATGTCATATCCGCCTGGCTGCTTAGCCATAGTAACTCCGCTGTTGTGGGGGCGACTGACATACATACGATTTATATGTTTATTATCTGTCTATTAAAAGAACAATATCTTACATCCACTAGATTACACATGACACGTATTAATGTATGATCTCTTCCAATATAAATACAATATACAACAACTGAACATACAACTCTCTCCTTTTCTTTATTACTCTGTACAGTGGTTGTTGGCAGACCTGGAGGCGGCTTTAAGTCTCAGTACATCTATTTCATTGAAAGCAATAGAAAGTGATTTCTGTGCGCAATGGCACCAGCATATTCTAGAAAGAACCACGGCTCACTGTTAGGTTTTTGTTGGACTGTTATGGAGGGTATGAATATACCGACAATTAATTATTCCATTAGATCGGATACTATAGAAGACACATTCATTTTAAACATAGAACGCAGAGGTATGCCTGATATAAATGTACGGAAGCTATACCAGTCACCTATAAAATATCGACCTACCGTACAATGGAGAGGTACGTCTGAGAACTTATCACATTTTTTTTTTATCTTAACTGAGACAACCGAGTAATCGGAAGATCCCAATGGAAACAGAATGGAGAATGAAAACGGCTTTGGGCAAGTTGTAAGAAAAAGGTCCAGGAGACTTGCATACTCATCATCAGTGTCAGGCACACTGGTGGGTTCGTGAACAATTGAGTTAGGTCATAACAATGGAAAAATCGTGATAGAGCCTACCCTCATCATCTGTCTTATTTGAGTAAGCTAACCATACCATATTGTGAACATTGACCTCTTCAGAGACGGGAATGTTAACCTGGGGATGAGCACACATGATGTGGTCAATTTTCTCAAATATGCTCTTAAAGATAGTAACTCCGCTGTTGTGGGGGCGACTGATAAACATATTCATGGATTCGAAATTTATATTCGTAACACCCTGGTCTTGAATAGAAAACATAGTCTAGAATCAGGCTATCTTGCTTACATGCGCTTAACCTAACAGCACATATTTAGTTTGTTATATTTTATCTAGCGTCTTCCTTAACTGTTGCAATATTTTTGCCTTATAATGGGGTAGTGATTTAATTGCTGCTCACATCAGAAATATCTGGCACAAGGCCTAGAAAGTGAGAATCTAAAGCAAGCTCCCCTAAAGGAGGAGCACTCTTGCAATTGCAAAAATTGCCTGAGTAACCCATTCGGAATTCCCCGATTGGGGCGCCTCAGGCGACAAGCAATAAACTTGCCCCACCTGAAAGCTGGGTGGCAAGACCTGGGAAGGTGGACATCCTGAGTGATACCTCAATCCGGCAGGTGTTTGGCCTGTTCCCGGCCCCTCACCTGTCGGGCTGAGTGTCAAGAATGAATCCTTGACGTGTACTACTACCCTGTCTCCCTACAGCCGAAGCCACTAGGAGACACATCCCATCATAAGAGGCTTATAATGGGGTAGTTATTTATTTGCTACCCACCACAGTAAAATGTGGCACAAGGCCGGAAAGTGGACAACAGACGAGCTACCCTAAAGAAGAGGCACTCTGGCCTCAACAAAAATTGGCTGGGCACCCCTGTCGGCATTCCCCAGTAGGGGCGCCTCAGGTGACAAGCAATTAACTTGCTCCACCGGAAAGCCCAGTGGCAAGGCCTGGGAGGGTGGACCTCCTAGGTAGTACCCAAGCGGTGCACCTCAGTCCGACAGGTGCTGGGCCGGTTCCCGGCCCTCACCTGTCGGGCTGAGTGTCAAGAAGGAATCCTCAACGAGTAGTCTACCCTGTCTCCCTGCAGCCGAAGCCACTAGGAGACACATCTGATCATAACAGGGTTATAATAGGGTATGATCTCGCACAGCCGAGAGATTCTATTTATAAACGATGCAGCTAGGAACTGACGAATCGAATTAATTCACGTTCTGCTACCAACCAATCAGAAACCAGAATTGCTCCATAAATATTAAACCTTTTTTTTTTTTTTTTTTTTAATTACATTTTCACCCCAAACAAGGCAAATTGCCACTTTGGTGTAGGGGGCTACTATCAGGGGAAACAACTACTGGGGTACTATGTAGGGATTTGGGCAGCAAGGTGTCGGTTCACGTTACACTTGAACTTCTGCACGTCAGTACTGTTGGTGAAGCAGGGACCTGGAATGGAATTCCAGAGTCTTGCGGTTCTGGGGAAGAAACTATTGGAGTAAAAAGATCTTTTACATCTAGGGATCTCTACAGTGTGGGGGTGGGGTCTAGTAGCCTGTCGGGTTTTCTGTAGCAACTTTCTTCGTGTCAACACGGGAAAAATCTTTTGCTCTGGGGCTTCCAACTCAAGATCTGTCTACTGAGAACCAGTCACCTCCAGGACTTGTGTAGAACAACTAACCATCGGAAACTGTTCTGAAACTAAACATGGCTTACAAATCTAGATTAACCCAGGACTGTACCCTCCCCAACTTTATCTCTGGCAGCATATGTATAATATTCTAATTAGATCTGAGCGACTAGGTACGCATATTTGGGGATTTTAATGTCCAATGAGCTAGACAGACGAAGTAGATAACAGCAGGCATATATATTTCACCGATTGCAACTCTCCCGACCTGCCTCCCAGATTCTGAGGATCAACAAACCTCACATATAGGATAATCTCCGGTGTGAGTAATTTTCTAGCACGGTAGTGAGAGCCCACCATCTTCGCAGCAACCTTGGCAATATCTCCAATGTATTTTTTTCAATTCCTATTGCCTGTGAATAGTTAAGCGTAGGAGTTAATTTATCTCATGACATCACGCTTTATTCTCGACATGTGAGTAAAATTAATGCGTATATGCTCAATGCAATTGCTGAATCCTTAGAAAATATACTTCAGTTGAAGTAGCTGAATAATGACGTAAATAGATAGCGATATCTCATGCTAAGATTAGCTCATTGTCTTTAAAAATACAAGAAACATTTCCCCAAACAGATTACTATGTCTAATAGTACTTTACCCGAGAGCCGAACGTATAAACCTCTTGGTCTAACATCTCCGGGTAACGTGAAATGAAACAAATACATAGAGGATACTGTCAATACTGCTGCAAGGAAAGTAAGCTCCTTCTACTGTGCTAGAAAATTTCTTGACGCTGCAAGTATCCGATATCACTACAAAGCCATTAACTGCCCATGCATAGAGTATTGTTATCACATCTGGACTAGTATATAAACTGTTATATCAAATAGTATATATATATATATATATATATATATATATATATATATATATATGTGTGTGTGTGTGTGTGTGTGTGTGTGTGTGCCCCCCACTGTCTACCAAGCTCGAGCCCTGTCCGATCGCTGTAGTGTTCTTTCCCAGTTTTCGTCATTTAAAGTACTGACAAACTTGATGTGCTGGTACCCCTTTGACGTGAATACACTTAACAACCCCAAGATTCAGTTAAAACCCCCACCCATTCACTATGTAAAGTTGTTATTCTCTCTAACTGGCGTTGGCCGGCTCTCAATGTACGCCACCAAACACAGCTAACTCAATACACAGCACCAAACACAGATGGTCATAAATACACGGCACCAGACATAGTTGCCAGACCGGCCGGCCGGTCGACTCGTTTTCAGAGGAATAAGAGAAAGAGTCTCACAATCGTCACGCGTCTTTTTTCTTCTCTTCGCTTCTTCTCCCCTTCCTTCCGGTCTTTATGCCTATATATGCATTCCATTTCGTGTCGTCACGCCACGTCACGGTTTAAAATCTTGACTCGGCAAACGAGTCGTCATTTAAGAGCGGAGCCAGACTATGTTACCACTGTAGATATCTCCAGATGCTGAAAGGTTTTCTACTTGAATACCGTCTTTCCTTTGACTGCTAGCCTTTGGAATTTCTTTCATACTCCTTGATTCCACGACTGTACCAACATGCAGAAATTTAAATGTAATGTGAAATAAAATCTCGCTGCACACCTCCCCACATAAAATGCTCCTATTGATATGGCCCTTTATTAACAGCAGGTTTTATGTCTCAGCAGCAGTATCCCTCGCGTGATGTGAATCAAAGTTCTAAATAATGATCAAATCTCCCATCTCTCATTGAGTAAAATGGATTCAGGAGTTGCACTTAATAAATGTCGCTGCTTTGTTTCGTTGTTTTCAATTCGTTTCGTTCTCTGTCTCATTTGAAATGTGTTTGCATCTCAATCTGTCAAAATATTTCTGAGGATGATTGAAACATTCGCGAAAGGTTGCAAGATCGCACATCAAAGTTGACAATGATGTCACTTCATCAAACCTTCAACATAACTTAGATCACGTGTTTCATCTTTGCTTTTAAATAAGTTTTACTTTTTCGTTATTGTTAGTTATTTTTTGTTTTCGTTTTTTTTTTTTTTTTTCATAATTTTCTATAAACAAGCTTCATTAAAAAAATCGAACCGTAATCCATAATACACTAACTGGACACCTGGCGTTGTCCGGTTGTAAAATAAACGTATATATAATATTTAATTTTATGTAAATTTCGTAATTTATTATTATAGAGTTAATCCTTTATCGATTATTTTATATTGTACTGTAGCCAATATGTAGTAGTTATTTTAAAAGTTAAAAAAAATATATATGACTTGAGTCCCATCAGTTAGAATCGAAACCAAAGCTTATAACACTCCAGCCTGAGACGTTACCGACGAAAAATAATTTTTAAATGTATATTTGTGCACACATACAAGTAACACGTTTAGTAAACTTAAACCTGTCGAGTTGCAATTTTTTTCAATTTTTACCAACTTAACAATAAAACAACGATTAACAAAAAAAAATGCAATCATTTGACTTGCCTCATACCACTCTGCCCCCTTGAGTCTTGGAGGAGTTATACTTTGAGAAAATGGAGATATACAGGCACACACACGCACACGCACAGACAGACAGTGATTTTTGTAAAATAGAGTAGATTTCGCCTCGCCGGTCTGTCTGTCTGTCTCTCCGTACCACTTTTTCAAGAAAACTACTGAGCCGATCTGGCGGAAATTTTGTATGGGTCTTTGTAATGATAAAATAACTAAGTGTTACGGTATTTGTTTGATGCACGATTAGCGATTAATATGAATTAATAAGGATTGGTGCATAATGTAAAAATAGACCCAAATGTAACCATATTTAACTACAAATTTGGCATAAAGCACTCATTCTAAGTCAACGGACGATAACTTTTGCCCGATTTTAATGGGATAGAGAATCTAGTATCTGTATAACATTAGCCTAATGCATTGCATGTTCAAATGTACTTCATCACCTTTTACACAGCTTAAAATCATTTGATCAGCAGTTATGGTGATCGATGATTATTTTTTATATCGCTAAGGTAAAGAAAAAAATTCAATTAATTACTCATTTTTATTCAATTATATATATATATATATATATATATATATATATATATATATATATGAGCAAACAGTTAATAAAATATGTTAAGAAACACTTTAAAATGAGTTAAAAACATTTAATCTGAAAAGGAAACACTAGATAAGTGGATAGTCCTTAATCCGCGGAGTTTCGAAGAAATACTTTCCTTCTCATCAGAGGGTAGGAATTAGTAAAATGCGGGATCGGATTTTGCATGCAAAAGTATTTGATGAAAGAACAAGTAAGTCAAAGATCTTACTTGAAAACAAAAAAAGTGAAGCAGAGGGAATATGGTGAAGAAAAAGGTGATAACACATGAATGGATAGTCTGGTGGAAGATAAAAATCCAGTGACGGTAAAATCCAAATGTAAAACTTCAAGAAAGTTAAAAGAATTTCCATTTGTACAAGTAAAATCCAAGGAAATCCCGTAATTGGAAGAATATGGTCCATAAAAATCCAAAGGCAGAAATCCATGGAATAATTCACAAAAATGTGTACAAGGAAAAAAGAAAAGATTCCAATAATATTAATAAAAGAAAAATAAGATATGCTTTTCACTCTACTTCCGAGACATAAATATATATATATATATATATATATATATATATATATATATATATATATATATATATATATATATATATACATATATAAAGTGAGAATGTGTTTATAAAGACCTCATCCTATATACTCAGCGAATTTTTAATCTACAGATTTGAAAATTTGTGTATAGGATATTCGGAGATGTGGAGAGCTTTTTAATCGGTTTTCATCCAGAAATAAAAAGGTTGCAAAAAGGTCAAAATTAAAAAAAATGGTACATGGAGGACATCGGATTTTTATCTGTTTGCTAACTGTTTCACGAATGCGCATGCATGAATGGTTATAGAACATAATACAGATTCTACAATATAATATAATGCAGGTTCTTATGTTAAGAAAAAGTTGGCTTACAACAATTCTTAAAGATCATGCCAAGCTAGCCTAATGGTGATCGTACTTAACTCACTGTCTTTAGTTTTTGGTGTCATCTCAGCTCAAGTATTTTTTTTGTTTTTTTTTTACTAAGAAGACTTGAACTGTTTAGAAAAAAAAACCATAGTATCGCGTGCACATGTCTCAGTTTATTTCCGTTTGTTTTTGTTTGTTTTTGTTTGTTTGTTTTTTTACTTCATTGTTTTTAAAGAAATTTAACGTTACGTTTGATATCGGCTAACGCCGAGTACATCTTTTAGTCAAAACGCTTAATAGAATATAATTATTGATAAAAACTAGAAAAATCGTATAAAATATCCAAGAGATTGTGAAAAATTACTGAGGAAAAAAAAAAAAAAACGTTCTAAAATACCATTTTCTCCGATAATAACTGTTGGCTAAAATACCTATGTTATGAGGCACACACAAACACGCGCGTGAGCATCCGCACATAGACACTCGCACGCATGTGTGTGTATGAAAACATACGCTCTTGCAAATATATACTCTTTATATACACCAATCCTCTTCAAATCAGAAGCTCGATATCTGTTACTATATAACAACAGAGCGCGCACAAATGCATAACGATATTGCTATGTTCCAAATTCCAAGATCTTATCTGTCTTACCATTTTTATTTGCAAAATAACTTCTGTATATTTTACAGATCTGTTTCGTATACGGAGAATAACTGATATCTGTATGTCAATACTGACTATTTCCTTTGTAGAATACAAAAAAAAATAGAAAAAGCTCCTAGATTAGAAAAGTGCACAACGATGTAATACGTAAAATTCAAAAGGGACCAAAACAACCCACATCTGCCCATTTCCATGGCAGCCTACTGGAATTAGATATTTCTTTGAATCTTATTTCAGTAGAAGCTGATTAATCTCATCGAGACCGAATATTACATCGTGGCATTAGCAAAGTGAGGACTATGATTAAAATCAAACATATGAGAAGTAGATGCGTTTTTTTGTTGTTTTTTTTAGTTTTTTTTATTACATCACCTATCTTTGCTGTTTTATTATTGCACATAGATCGTTTTGTCAAGGGAACGCTAGGTAACACCGATAGAGTGGTTGTTAAATTCACTACACATCGCCGTGTAGTAGGAATAGTGTAGGTATAGTATATCGATGTATACATATGTATATGTATGTGTAGGTATAGTATATTTATGTTTGTTGGGAAAAGTTTTCCATTGTTAGTGAAATAAATTGAACGGCTCTTTAGTCACATTTGATATTTGTTGTACAAGTTTGTAAGATCATTTGGGCATAATCGGAACCTCACTTAAAACGTTAAAAAAAGAAACATTTTGTCCGTAGCCAAAATAAAAGCGCTCAATATCTTTCACGACGAAAACGGGAGTCATTCCTACTTGCACACCAGGTACATGACATACTCTCGCACATTGCTGCCTACTTTTAAACGACTTGGATTCTTTTCTTTTCAATTGACTTGTCCTTTTGTCAACATCCCACCTCAGCTAGTCGCTGTATTTTATATCACACACTCACACAACTTTTCGGCACGTTTTTCACCATTTGCATTCGTCTTTCTCCCTACTCATATAAATGTATCGTCGGTAAACTAAACAACTAAATTATATTCACTAAAAAAAAAAAAAAACAGGCGATGTACTTATTATTAGCGGGAATTAGCCTAGTGGCAGAGCTCTAAATCTCAGACTCTGGGGTCCGGATTTCGAATCTCACTGAGTTCAGCTACGCTGATTAGTCGTATCACGACGAAATATGTTTTCTTGAATGATGGGGCATCACATTTGCAAGGTGAAATTGTTTCCTTTTTACCTAATATATAATCTTTTTGCGCACAGAAGTTATTACAAATTACCGCTCCCTAAAGTCTGAGTGACATTAAGTTCCCCCAGGTTTCCAAAACTGTCAGTTTATGTCAGTCAACGCTAGAATTTATTTTGCTCTCTCGTTTGTCATAAATTTCACGCTATTAACCGTCGTTAGTTTTCTCTAAAATTTGAGTTACAATAAACCTGTAAAAAATCTCAGTATTCTCAGTGCTCTGCAATTGGAGTTCTGGATTGTGCTCTCTTTATCTCAGTTGCTCCATCTTTCTTGATCCTTCATGAATATTTTCTGTCGCATCTAATTCACCTGTTTGCACCTACTCACTGTCTTTAGATCTTCCGAATAGCTGCAGTCGAATAACGTAACTTTTAATACAATACAACGGTTGATCTGTTACACTTTCATCCTCCTACATGGCTGTCCAACGTCCTACTGCTGATGTCATTAGAGTTACCTTCTCCTAGATGCATCTCTTAACTAAGACTAGCGGTGCATTTCCCCCAGTACAAAAAAATGCGCCTCCAGATACCAACCTGAAAATTTCTTATGATTCGGCGCAGTGCATACAGCGCTCAGCCTTCCCAAATGGTCACCCATCTGGTACTGGTCAGGCTCAACGTGGCTTAATTTCGGTGATCTGGCGGGAACCGGTGTGTCAACGTGATTGTGCCGTATACATAGTTACTTACCTGGCACTTTTACTGGGATCAGAGTGTAGTATCTGTTTCGGCAGATGTTGCACTTTGTGACCATTGCCCTTGTGCCAATTGGTTATTGGTACATGGAGGGGCAACCCTATATGTATCACCCTCTTTCCTCCTCTCCCCTTAACCTCAGATAAAAAACCGACCTTCTGTCATATTTGCTTACGTGGGGAAGCAAATAAATACCTACATAGTTACCAATGCGCAATGATTGATGATTAGTCGTCTCGGAACACCTAGCCATAAATTAATAGAAATATCTGCTCTATGTTCTCTAGTATTGAGTACCTGTATATACAATCATGCTATTTTCCAAATTTGCCTCAAGCATCCAAATTTGGTAATACTACCCTTGGTAGTGTTTATATAGATATGATATTGCCATGGATACTTGGAATTGATTATTTCTGAAATATTTAGGCCGGCGTGACCAGATAACGACCCCAAGAAGTGCCCCCATTCGAGTGCCTCACTCTAAGGACTGTGTCGAAGAGGCTCCTTCAATCTAACATTTCTTTTCTTAATTGCCCCCTCCTTTACGAATCCTCTATCCCCTCTCACTACTATCTCTGTTCCGCCTTCTCCTATTCCCCTTTCCTTTATAATCGTTACCCCCACCGCTTTTAGCCCTTGCCCCTCTGGCACCGAGCGTACTTTAATGTTCGACGACTTGGGGGCGTACGAGGGCAGGTGAAAAACTAAAAACCAAAAAAGGACACGCACACACATACATATATATATATATATATATGTATATATATATATATATATATATATGTATATATATATATATAAATACATACATATATATATAAATACATACATATATATATATATAAATACATACATATATATATATAAATATATATATACATATATATAAATACATACATATATATATACATATATATATATAAATACATACATATATATATACATATATATAAATACATATATATATACATATATATAAATACATATATATATACACATATATATATATATATATGTATATATATATATATATGTATATATATATATATATATATATATATATATATATATATATATATATATATATATATATATATATATATAATTCCACGGTATGAAATTTTGTCGCTATAACCTTTTCTTCGACCGTTCAGTAAAATACATATTTTCCTTTCCTTATTTCGTTTTTGCCTCCCCTACCCCGTTTGGAAGTGATTGAGTTGGGATGGGGATAATACCTCAGATTACTAAGCGAATGTCAGTTGATATTTAAACTAGATTCACTGATTTGTGACCCGGCTTAGAAATACCGACTTAGTAGATAGCATAGTTTTGTGTGTATGTGTTTTTTTTATATATACTTGTGGGGGTCACCGCTTGTTAAGATCCGGAGGCCACTCCAGGGTAAGGGTTAATAAGTATTAGGTAAATGATGAGACAACACTGATCAGTAATGGTGGAACTTGGGTGGAGCTTGATTATTTAAGAGGGCCGCTCAACAAAAACTTATTAAAATTAGAGTTGAAAATGACCATGTTATAATCATCTGGGAAACAGCCCCATGGTATTGTGTTCCACGGACGAACGGTTTTAGGAACTACATCATGTTCATTGTTCAAATAGGCTGTGTCATTTATAGCATCCGGCTTAACAGTCGGTATATACAGTTTACTACCCCTCCAAAAAAAAAGTCCAACTGAAACGAAATAAGCAACGTTGGGACACTCCTGAATGCACCGTTGCAATTGCACGTAGAAATCGCCATTTTAATATTTAAACGAAATAGATGTTCAGAAACTAAAGCCGGCTTCAGGATTATCAGCAACCATAGGGGCTATATAGAAAACACGAGAGAGGTTTTTTTTTATTTTTGTTTGCTTATTTTGCCTGTTTTTGTTTGTTTATTTGTTTGTTTGTTTTGTTTGTTTTTGTGTTTTATTTGTTTTTTGGTTGTTTTTGTTGTTTTGTTTGTAGTTTGGTTGTTTTGTTTGTTTTGCTTGTTTGTTTATGGGGTTTTGTTTGTTTTGTTTGTTTTGCTTGTTTGTTTATGGGGTTTTGTGTTTTGTTTGTTTTGCTTGTTTGTTTATGGGGTTTTGTTTGTTTTGTTTGTTTTGCTTGTTTGTTTATGGGGTTTTGTTTGTTTTGTGTTTTGTTTGTGTTGCTTGTTTGTTTATGGGGTTTTGTTTGTTTTGTGCTTTGTTTATGGGGTTTTGTTTGTTTTGTTTGTTTTGTGTTTTGTTTGTTTTGTGTTTTGTTTGTTTTGCTTGTTTGTTTATTTTTGTTTTGTTTGTTTTTATTGTTCTTGTTGTTTTGTTTGTATTTTGTTTGTTCCATTTGTTGTGTGTGTGTGTGTGTGTGTGTTTTGATTCTCTTTTTATGTGTTTCAATCATGCCAGTAGTAGATGGAGCCGACGTTGCTCGGGTTTGAAATAGTGTGAACTCACTTGGTTTATTCATAAAATGTTATAGCAAGGAAATAAAGCATATTAAACGGACATGCATGTACATCAAATAGAAATAAATGAAACACTAAGGAATATTAGGCATGCCAGTTAACAAGTGCTAGTTATAACACAGAGTTTACGATATTTTATGATAAAATATTCTTATATTTATAATTTTATGAGAATATAAATGTAATTTGCAATTAGTAAATATTTATTCATGAAAACTTATGTTTAATAAAGAAAGTTCAGTACTTACTAATAAAGCTTATAGATGTGTATGTCAATATGTTCATATTTACTTGGCTCCCTACGAGGGCAGAGTTAGACACGGTTTTTAATATGGGGAAAATACAGTTACCCAAAAAGGGGGTTCTCTGGATAGGAACAAAAATTCAAATTGTCTCAGTCATGAAGGATTTCTCCTCCACTGACAGAAGACAGAAAAGGTGAAGTGTAGTATCAGAACAGATACTAGATTGTGATCTTGGCCCGAATGTCCGTATGTTTATAGTGTAAGTAAATTTAGTAAGTAATATACGCGCATGAGCATTTGGCAGCGTGGCACTATTTATGATTGTTAGTTTATCTTTTTCTTGTTAGTGCGTGCATAGCTGTGAGTAGTAATTCGCTTCTGTGCGCTTGATTCTCGCTAGTGTGCAAGAATCTGTACGCAGAAATTAAGAAAGCTTTGTGCGAGTCATTAAAGGTACAGAGGAAGGGGCTGGGCATATGTTGTTGGGTCCTTTAGTATGGCCTGCTTGAGAATTCTGATGAGATCTGATCTTGTTGATCAAGTAACTGTCTTTAGAGTTGGAGTTTAAAAAGATTTTCATTGGTTAACACGTTCTTGTCAAAAATGACTTGCCTTTGAAAGTGATGAGAAGAGTGAATTCTAACGAAGCAGGAAAAGAAAGTGCGTAGCAAATCGATCTAGTTACTTTTAATCGTTCGTTTAAATTCCATTTCTATTGATTATATTATTCAAGAAACCAATGCATTTATTTTCATTTTTTTTTTCTTTCTTTCCAAAGACAGTACTTCCATAGTTTACAGATCGTGCTATTTATTTGCGTATTTATTTATTTATTTATTTATGGTTTTCGGTAAGATTCTCGAAGTAAATGTAATTTTTACAGCATCTTTCGTTTATTAAATTGCAAAGTTAATGTGTAGAATAGTTGCAAAAGAGCACGACAGAAGCAATGACTAACGTATGCAAAGGACTGAACCGTGTGCGAGCTAACGTCACAGGGAAAGAAGAAGGAAAGAAAAAGATTATTTAAAAAAAAACGTGGTCATAGAAGGAGAAAAATAAACGTGTTACACACGTGGACCAGGAGCGACAGAAAAAGACGTGTCCTAAATATGGTCGGACAAAAACAGAATACCGCGTGTTCGACACGGCAAATTCTTGTTAAGCACATTGGAGCACAAGACATTTGAACAAGAGACATGGCGTTACTTTAGAAGTACATGTAAATAAATGCCTGCTGTTTCCACTAGAGAAATGGCGAGTCGAATTCTTTTCTTTGTCTTTGTTTCTTTTCGACTGTCTGCATACGGAGTATGGGTCCCGAATGTTGACATGTAACGACTACATTACATAGTTTAAAAAGTCCTCCCCCTCCTATAATAAGAATGGGTTTCTACATAATAACGTTATTATTTCAGAACACAGTTCGTATTCTTCACAACTATCCAAAAGACACTTTAATTGAGTTAACCTTTCGGCTAAGAGCAAAATGTCTCGTATACTACATTTAGTATTTAATGTTATGAGACAGTGAATAGTGAATCTTTGTGGATTAAGACAATTTTTTTATCCCAATCTTAAAATGTTTTATGTTTTTTTTTTATCTATTAAGAACCAACCTTGTGTCTAACTTTGTCCTGATAAGGACGCAAGTAAATAAGGACTCGTGAAGGTTTCTTTTTTTTTTTTTTTTAAATGATCGAACACACCAACTTTGACACTTTTGCAGCCAAATTAAAAGGTTAAAACGACAATACGATGGCCAAACACGCGCTCGCGCGTGCCTGTGTGTGTGTGTGTGTGTGTGTGTGTGTGTGCGTGCGTGCGTGCGTGCGTGCGTGTGTGTGTGTGTGTGTGTGTGTGTGTGTGTGTGTGTGTGTGTGTGTGTGTGTGTGTGTGTGTGTGTGTTTACCTCCCGTTTTCCAAAATTACGAATTATGTCTTGTAAAGCCTTCCGTAGTTTCTTAAAAAAAAAAAAAAAAAAAGGAACGTTAAATTTGTGGAATTTCGACATAGGATTTCTGCCATATTGAGAAAAAAGATAAAATTATTTGAAATTCCAGTACTCAGGTTATAATATTTTTGCATATTCTTATAGCAAATCATCCTAAATCTTATTTAGACATAAAGAAAAAAAAAACTAATTGATTCAAAAAGCTTTTAAACAACTATTTAATTGTATATCGCGGTGAATATGGTTTTATTTTTTTATTTTTTTATTGAAAATTAAAACTTCTAAAAGCCATTCAATAAAGTCAACTTTGGCTTTGGGAACTAGCACTCTTCTCTACAGCCACCAGGAATTAGGATTTAAATCAATGTAAGTATCCTGTACCTTTACAAGGCCACCATTCGCCCATGTATGGAGTATTGTTGTCACATTTGGGCTGGTGCATCTGCTACTTGTCTCTCACTCCTGGACAGGGTTTAAAAGAGAGTCGCCAACCTGATAGGTCCTGAACTGTCGTCTAGGCTTCAGTCTCTGTCTCATCGACGAAATATTGCATTCCTCTGCCTGTTCTACAAGTATTTTAATGGTGAGTGTTCCGACGAACTACAAGCACTTGTATCTACTCGATGTGAATACCCCGACAAACCCGACAAGCAGCTAAATCACACCCCTTCACAGTAGAGATCCCTAGGTGTAAGAAAGCCTTTTCTTCCAATAGTTTCTTCCCCAGAACTGCTAGACTTTGGAACTCCCTTCCGAGATTCTGTTTTCTTAACTGTACTAGCATGCAGAAGTTCAAGTGTAATGTGAGCAGACATCTTGCTACTTATCTTCCTTCATAATATCACTGCCACTTATGACCCCGTAGTAGTCCTTACTTCAAAGTCGCACTGTGTCATGTTTGGCGTTAAAAATTGAATTAAAAAGGGGTTTTTTATTCGTTGTTGTAGCGAAATCTAATAGCAGAAAAATGAGTTTTCATTAAACAAAAAAATGATAACTACTTACTGGTTTTATGAGTTTCAACAATAACGAATTTTATTTACCTTATTGTCATGTCATAATTAGTTAAATATTTCTGGAATATTACATAAAACTCGTATTTCATTATTCAACAAAAAAAACATGATGTCAATCATGTTTGTTTTGTCACGTGACACGTGACGTCAACACAAAGGAAACAAGGATGAACCAAATAAGAAAATGTAAGCTAAAATTGCAAATTGGTTCGAAAAATATTTCCTTTAATAATTAATTTTCTACCTCATCGTTTTTCGTAATTTTTGGATATTTCACTGCTGCGGCATGACAATTAAGAAGATAGCATTGGTTTCACTTGAAATTCAATATTTCACTTTTCGAATTTCGCTATAAAAACGAAGACCCCCCCCCAATGCAATATGTATGTATGTATGTATGTATGTATGTATATTTACGTTGGCATACCGGTTCTCGCCAGATCAATGAAGTTAAGCATGGTTGAGCCTTGCTAGTACGAGATGAGTGATTATTTGGAAATTCTAGGTGCTGTATATGCTCCCCGCTTATCTCAGCATTGTTTACAGTCGTCGTTAACCTCCACTTCCCACTGGTATTTAACAACGCCGACTCAGGAGAGGTGTCGTTGTAGAATGCGCAACTCTTGCCACATGTATGTATGTATGTATGTATGTATGTATGTAAACTTGAATTTAGGAAAACTCGTCCCGGGAAAATTCGTCTCCGGAAAACTCGTCTCCGGAAAACTCGTCCCCTTTTGCTAGGTAGGAAAACTGGTCCCTTATTGAATAAATATCGATTGAAAACACATTTTATGATCGTTCTTGAAGGAGATATTGTTTTTAAAAATAAACTTTACCCCCCCCCCATAATATTTTTAAAAAAATATTTTTACTTGTTTAATGTTTTTTTTTGTTTTTTTAATAAAAGCGTTTATTATGTTCATAAACGAGACCGCATATTTTTTTTATATTAATATAAAAAGAATTTACTTATATACTGTTGTTTATAAGAGGATAAAATCGATTTTTCTACCTCGCCGACTATGTTGTTTATTTAATTTATTTGGAATCGTTTATTTGGTAAAGAAAAAAAACAGAAAACAAACAAAAAACATGTCGAGCGTTACGGGAGAACGAGAAATAATGTCCGGTGTATCACATCTTAGGGGATCTTGATAATCGCTAAAAAATAGAAAATTAAAGAAATTACTGCGGGAGATTTGGTTTTAAAAAGAAAATAATAAATTTTAATATTTTTTAAAATATAATTTAGAGAGAGAGGGGGGGGGGATAAAACCTGTATCTCCCTTCGAAAAACAACCAACAAAAAATGAAATTAAAAATATTCTTGATAAACGATAGCGGAGTTTTCAATAAAATTGATTAATAAATTTATTTAGTGATTACTTTTTCTCTTAATGATTGATTTTAAAAATTTTGAAGTAAAAATTTAAAAAATTAAAAATGAGTTAACGAGAGATTGTTAGCACATGGCATCTCTCGCGCCAAAAAATATTTCGTTTTTAATTTATAAGTTAATTACATTTTTTTTGTTCGTATTTTAACGATGTTTTTTGGAGTAATAAAAACAATAATAAAAACAAAACAAAAAAATTTTAAAAAAACAGGGAGCGATTGATTCTTCGTTACATTTTGTTTTGATTTTTTAATTCTGATAGTTTTTTTTTTGTTGTTGTTGTTATGTTTTTGTTTTCTCTCATACCAAATGCACTCATGCATTATTTAAAATTATAATTTGGGTTTGTATTACTGTACACATAGATTCGAAAAAGTTGTCAAAAAACAAATATATAACAAATAAATGTTATCAAAGGCAAGATAAGTTACTTTTCTACCTAACTGGATGTATTTTTTGTGATTTTATTCAATGTAGCATATTTATTCAGCTCGAAAAACATACAGTGTTTACCGATGTATTCGAAAATTCAAGATGGCGTCTCACACCCTCTTTAACACCGTAAGTATGGAAAAAGGCGTTATAAATAAAAAAACTATAAAAATACTATTAAAAACCCGCCGAATATATGTCAATCTATGTCACAGTAACACATATTGAGCGAGTTTTTAACAGTATTTTATCTGGTTTTTTATTTATAACATCTTTTCCCACACTTACCGTGTTAAAGAGAGAATAAGACGCCATCTTGAATTTTCGAATACATCGGTAAACACTGTATGTTTTTCGAGCTGAATAAATATGTTACATTGAATAAAAACACAAAAAATATATCCAGTTAGGTAGAAAAGTAACTTATCTTGCCTTTGATAACATTTATTTGTTATATATTTGTTTTTTGACAACTTTTTCGAATCTATGTGTACAGTAATACAAACCCTATTCTTTTATTTATTATTATTATTATTGGTAGTAGTAGTAGAATAAGTAGGAGTAGTAGTAGTAGTAGTAGTAGTAGTAGTAGTAGTAGTAGTAGCTGTTCTGATACTACACTTCACCTTTTCTGTCCTCGGTCAGTGGAGGAGAAATCCTCTTGACTGAGAATTTTTATTTTTGTTCCTATCCAGAGTGCCCTATTTTAGGGAGCTAGATTTTCCCCACATTAAAAATCGACTTTGTACCTAACTCTGCCCTAGCCTAACTTTATAGTGTAGTATCAGAACAACTACTACTACTACTACTACTACTACTTTTGGCCAAGATCAAAGTGTAGTATCTGTTCTTATGATGCTGCACTTCCATTTCTTGTTCTCTTTCGGTGGAGGAGCAGTTCTTCATAACTGAGACAATTTTTTATTTTTGTACCTTTTCTCCACGTTAAAAAAAAATGACCCTGGTGTCTAACTCTGTCCTGTGGGGAGGCATTGTAAATAGGTACTACTACTACTAATAATAATAATAATAAATAATCTCCCTCAGTAATTTCTTTAATTTTCTATTTTTTAGCGATTATCAAGACCCTCTAAGATGTGATATACCGGGCATTATTTCTCGTTCTCCCGTAACACTCGACATGTTTTTTGTTTGTTTTCTGTTTTTTTTTTTCTTTACCAAATAAACGATTCCAAATAAATTAAATAAACAACATAGTCGGCGAGGTAGAAAAATCGATTTTATCCTTTTATAAACAACAGTATATAAGTAAATTCTTTTAATATTAATATAAAAAAATATATATATGCGGTCTCGTTTATGAACATAATAAACGCTTTTATTAAAAAAAAAAAAAAAACATTAAACAAGTAAAAATATTTTTTTTTAAATATTATGGGGGGGGGTAAAGTTTATTTTTAAAAACAATATCTCCTTCAAGAACGATCATAAAATGTGTTTTCAATCGATATTTATTCAATAAGGGACCAGTTTTCCTACCTAGCGAAAGGGGACGAGTTTTCCCGAGACGAGTTTTCCCGAGACGAGTTTTCCCGAGACGAGTTTTCCCGGCACCTTTAAGAACTTATATGGTTTCGGCCATATATCTCATCTGATTAAAATGCTCTTACAAGAGCATTTTCGCTTTGACGTCTCTATTACTAGGTTGAAAGCTGCAGTGTAGTTTTAAGTCTTAAATGATGAACTAAACAAAATACATGATTTGATTCAAAGAAATTTCTATAGCGAAGTGAGGTTGCCGAAGACGAGAGCAATGCAGAGCTGGTATTTAAAAATAAAAGGAGTAGGTTCACATTTTGACGCTGAGATTTTTTTTTTTTTTTTTTTTTTTTTTTTTTGCTAACGCACTTGATAATCTCATAGAAATGGGTTAGAACAAAATGGAACACATTAACGTTTTTTTTATGGGCAATCAGGCGATTAAAAATTAGCCCAGTTGGCAGCTGGAGCGTAAGTTACTTCTGACTTGGACAACCATGCTTGAAGTACAAAACTTGCATGACAGAGTGATTTATAAAGAAACACTTTATGGGATGCTTTATTTCTAAAGAAGACATGAAAATAGTTTTGTTTTTAATGTAAATATAATATCACAAATATTCTTTTATGAAAGTAACTCCAGACGATGTATTACGTCACTTAATAGAAAATGGCAAAACGAAATATAATGATGATCGCACAGGCAGAAGTCTCGAAAAGACGTGTTTGAAAATTACTCACACCAGAGAACATTTTACATTTTTACAAAACCACAATTCGCCCATGCATGGGGTATGTTTGTCACATCTTCCACTAGTCTCTCACTTTTAGACAGGGTCCAAAAAGAGTCTTAAATCTAATAGGTTTCGCACTGTTGGTCAAGCTCCGACTTCTGTCTCATCACCGCAGTGTCGCACACCTTTGCCTTTATATATAATGCAAGGCGCTGATCAACTCGTGGTCAACTCGTGGGCCTAGTCGAAGTAGATACTCCCAATTAACCTGACAATCATCAAAATCGCATCTCTTCAATATTGAAGAAAAACCTTCTACTCTAACAGTTTCTCTTACTTGAACTATAGACTTTGGAAATCCATCCCTGTTTCCTGCTTTCCTAAGAGTAATAATTTGAAGTTTAAATCTAATGTTAACAGATATTTAGCTGTTCAACTCCTTACAGTCTCCTGCCAGTTACGGTCTATAATAGAGCATCTTAAAAAGTCATGATTCGTCCATGCATGGAGTACTGTTGCCACATGTGGGTTGGTACATATACCATTAGTTTCTTCCTCTTAGACATGGTCCAAAAGGAGTCTCAAATTTAATTAATCACTACTGTCGGCCAAGCTACAACTTCTGTCTCATTACTGCACTGTCGCACTCCTTTGCTTTTTTTTTTTTTTGAAAATCATATTTTTTCTAGAAATTTACGTATAAAACTCTCTCTCTCTCTCTCTCTCTCTCTCTCTCTCTCTCTCTCTCTCTCCCTATATATATATGTGTGTGTGTGTGTGTGTGTGTGTGTGTGTGTGTGTGTGTGTGTGTGTGTGTGTGTGTATAGTATATTGTGTATTAGACAGGGTCTAAATGAGCAAAATCTCAATAAAACATATTTAAAGGTACTGTGCTCAGACTATTGCAGTTATGAAAAGCTCAATAGGTGTAATTACCTTCAGCTATATAAATAGACAGAGTTAGAGATTAATAATTCTGAAATTGTCAATTACGTTTTCGTGCTGTGAAAACATGACAAAATCCAATTTATATGTGCGATCGTTTCGGAAACGATATCCTTTAATTCATTCGATATTTGTAAATGAAACCATCGAGAAATAATTAAAATGTATCTGGATATCGTCTTAATGCTGATGAGGAGACGATATCCAGAAATATTTTTATTATTTCGCGGTGGTTTTATTTACAAATATCGAATGAATAAAAGGATATCGTTTCCGAAAGGATCGTACATATAAATTTGATTTTGTTGTTTCCCCTATGAAAACTTTAATAATTGTGAACTTATTAATCTCTCATCATTTATATATATATATATATATATATATATATAGTTAAAAAAAAACATGTTAGAAAACATTTTGAAAAGAGTTAAAAACATATTTAATTTGAAAGGGAAACACTAAATAAGTGGATAGTCATTAATCCACGGAGTTTCGAAGAAATATTTTCCTTCTCATCAGAAGGTAGGATTTAGCAGAATGCAGGATCGGATTTTGCTTGCTGAAGTATTTGATGAAACTACAAGTAAGTCAAAATCTTACTTGATAACAAAAAGTGAAGAAGAAGGAATACGGTGAAGAAAAAGTGATTTCACGTGAACGGATAGTCTCGTGAAGGGTAATATATATATATATATATATATATATATATATATATATATATATATATATATATATATATATATATAAATAAGGGATATATGTATGTGTGTGTGTGTGTGTCATCCACATACGGTACTGTTTCGCTGTTTTACAGCTCAACAGTGCGGTTAGACAAGCAACAACCTCAAGCCAGGATCGAGACCCGATCACCCAAATGACAGTCGGAGCTTCTAACCGTTGCGCTGCTATGGGGGCAGTGAATTAACAATTTTTTGATATTGTCCAAGTACCTAAGCTCAATTTGTTTACACAAAGAGCATCGTTTCATGTGCTAATGGTAATTTACACGCACAATTACGTTGACACACCGGTCTACGCCAGATCACCGACGTTAAGCAGCATTTGGCCTGGTCAGTACGAGATGGGTGACCACTTGGAAAGGGTATACCCTGTATGTACCGTGTCAAGTCGTATAAATTTCCAGGTTGGGGTGCATTAATTCACTGGGAAAGATGTGCCCCTTAGTAAAGTCATGCATCTAGAAGCAAACTCTGATGAAAAAACCTCCAGTTTACTGTATACTCTGTCCCGTGGCAGTCGTCTGCACCGACAAAGGTTGGCAATAGTACCAAAAAGTGTGGATGGATCGGCACAAAGCCTTCACCACTTTATGGTATGAGAGCCATTTACTGTTTGATTTTCGTATGTAAAATTGGATGCGTTTTGGGTCTAACCACTCTCAACGATGTTTAACTTTGGTGATCAACCAGAACTATTGTGCCAGCGTGATAATGCCGAAAATCCTATTGCTAACCTCAAAGGGTCAATTTCTTGTTTAAAAGACAAACCAAAGTAAGACGACTTTTCATAAATCGTTTGCGGGTTATGTTTTTGTTTTTTTTATTTGTTTTTTTTTATTTATTTATTTTATTTATTTATTTATTATTATTATTTTTTTTGTAATCCCACAACTATTTTCCATCTCCGCAAATTTATCTCCCGAGGCCATCAAAAACATTTTCGCTTTTCTCCCGCACCCCACCCGACGCGATACTAGAATTCTCAACCTGTGGCCTTGATAAGCCTCTTAAATTGATAATTCTCCTCCTCCCATTTCCTCCAAGACTCTTTAAATGCCAGTTCATGTTTAGACTCAGCGGGTGCGACCAAATTCTTCGAGGTTTTCGCCCTTAAGATCTCGATGGAAAGAAGGATTTGAAATGCTCGCCATCTTTCCAGAGGTTACGGTTCGAGAAGCAATAAAATAATAACAACACGTTCACTACTTAATGACAGGAATATATATATATATATATATATATATATATATATATATATATATATATATATATATATATATATATATATATATTAAATTTATTTATACAAACATTAATGGCTACATATGTGCATACATGTTTCTGTAATCACCCGCGTTGGGGGATTACGTCTTCAGGCCAAGAATAACCGTCGAAAACTCACGAAAACTTTCGACGGTAATTCTTGGCCTGAAGATGTAATCCCCCAATATATATATATATATATATATAATTGCATCGTTGCAGTTTCCTAGACGTAAAACCCTTCAAACTCCGGTGTATATTAAAAAGTGCCCAATGACAAGAAGATCGTTATTATATTATATTTATTTCTATAATTATCATTGGTTACATATGTGCATACATGGTTCTGCTGTAACTCTTTTAGATAAACAGTGTCTTAAAGCATAATCTTCTTTTCTTTTTCTTTTCTTAAGAAAATTAGACCTAGAAACGATGCATAAACATGTAAGCACATCTGTAGCCAATATATATATATATATATATATATATATGTGTGTGTGTGTGTGTATATATATAACTACTTCATTTACTCACATAGATTAATATACGAAAGTATAAATTTATGTATAAACTTTTAGTATTTACTTCAACAGTGCTTAATACGTAGGTAGAGCTAGTTAGTAAGTTATAAAATATATGGCGATTAAGCCACACTGAATATTCTGCGTTTCATCCACTCTAGGATTCTTCAGGCTTATGCGAGAATTTTGTGGTTGTCTCACGTTTTTATATACGCACCTTCTATTGGGCCTTTAGTTAACCAATCATATTTCTAGTATCCACCGAGCCCTTCCTAATCAGCCAATGAGCAGGCACTAACAGGACAAATATCCGTTTAACCTCCGGTTGACCGGTTTCTTTGTGTGTGCTATTGCCCGCAGATATCTAGTGTCTTGACCTGTTTTAAATCTAGGTTAAATTTTTTTTATATGTTAGTTTTTATATATATATATATATATATATTTATATATATACATATGTGTGTGTGTGTGATAATTTATGTATATGCATGTTTATTTATTTATTTGTTTGTTTATTTTCTATTGTGTTTGTTAGTTTTAAAATTATTTTGTATCTCTATCCTAGAGTAAATTTTATCCTGTGAACACAGTTGTTTGCTATTTCTCTTCAACAGTTTAATAGATGTTGGGGTTCTTTAAAATATAGGATAGCAAATTTTTCATGAAGGCATAATCTACATGGATCGTCTATGTCTCTACATGTGTTTGCTTGTCTTACTATTTTCCATTCGACAACCGGCGAACGTCCGCTTTCCAAGTATTTGTTTGCTAGCGTTGTTTTCATACGGTGTTTTTATTATTGAATGTACTTTTGTGGTTTTGAGTTTTGAAATCTAAGGACGTCATACCTACGTAATATTTCTTATTATTTGGGGTTTCTTTTGCAAATATTGTGACCTGGTAAACTATGCATTTGGTTAGACATTTATTTGCAAGTGAGCAGAGTGTGCGGTATCTACAGCTGCATTTATCTTAGTTGTTATTAGTATTTTTATTTTTATTTCTAGTATGGTTGTTGTTGTCCGGCGTTGGTTTATTATTATTATTATTATTATTATTATTATTATTATTATTATTATTATTATTATTATTATTTCTACTAGTTAAATATCTGTCTTTTGTGTTACTTTTATTTTTGTCATGGTGTCAACATTTTTATTGTTTATTTTGTTGTTGTTTCATTGCTTTTATTTTTAATATTTATATATTGTGCTTTAACTATCATCTCTAAATTTTCGCAGCAGCTGTAGGATAACTTTAGGGTATTTTTATCGAAAATTTTGTGTAAGGGGTTGATTGCGGGAAAATGCTTTTCGATAAAATCTAGAAATTTCTTGCCAAGTTTTGTTTTTATCATTTGATTGTATGTCGTATACCAGATAATATTTCTTTTTCTTCTATTTTTAATTTTATTATAGTTATTGGTGTTTTGTTGCTTATATTTGATGTCAGGATTTTTGTATCCACTATTTTTTAAGGCTGTTTCATAGATATTGGTTGACCTGTTAAATACATTTTCATCGCTTGAGTTACGGCTGAGTCTACTTACGATCGAGTTAGCAATCTGTTTTATACTTGATAGTGGGTAATTGGACTTGGGGATTAGAGTTATCTTTTAAGTAGGGTGCATATGTGTTTTTATCTAAATTTAACGTGACGTCTGTTTGTTATTTTTATGTTAGCTAAAACGTCTACTTTTATTTTTATGCTAGCTAAAAACGTCTAATTTAGACCTAATTATTTTCATTTCCTTGTGTATGATTTTCTTAAAGTTATCTCCCTTGACTTTGTTGGAGTCTTTTATTATAGCTAGTCCATCATTTCTATATAGGCCTATATCCGTCGTATCAAATATGCTTGTGAGAGTATATAGAATAAATAACCCCACAATATCTGATGCCTCTGCAGAGTCCAAGGAACCCATATATATATATATATATATATATATATATATATATATATATATATAAATGTGAAATCTTTTTATCGTTTTTCTTTTACCTCCTATTCCCCTTACCTCCCCCTTTTTTTTAACCAAGTAAGATCCTTGACTTACTTGTGGTTTCATTAAATACTTTTACATGCAAAATCCGATCCCGCATTTTGCTAATTCCTGCCCTCTGATGAGAAGGAGAGTATTTCTTCAAAACTCCGCGGATTAAGGACTATCCACTTATCTTTTGCTTCTTTTTTTAAAATTAAATATGTTTTTAACTCTTTTTCAAGATGTCTTTAACATGTTTTATTAATCATTTGTTCATATAAATATATATATATATATATATATATATATATATATATATATATATATATATATATATATATATCAGTCTGATGAGTCGTAGACGATGAAACACGTGTCAGTGGATAATTATATTTTTAAAACAAAACAATATATATATATATATATATATATATATATATATATATATATATATATATATATATACTTATTCTAGCCGATAGCAACGAGCAAATACTAACACGTAAGGAACTTTTTCAGCATAACTGTATACTCAAATTCATAACAGAACTAAATGTTAATAGCAAAATTCCTTTCCTCGACGTTCTCATAGATACTTCTAACACATTCAGGATCTCCAAGTACCCATCCCACCCCCAAATAAAAACCAGCCTAAATCCTTGCCTTCTAAATTTAAGAGCGAATGTCCTCACCGTTACAAAATAGCCACCAAGAAAAACCTTCTTAACTCACCAATCTAATCTGCTCTGATAAAAAAAAGCACTTCTTATCAAACTAAAAAATATTTACCAAGTCCTTATCAATAACGGATTTCCAAAGTATATTGTCGACCAGTAAATAAAATCCATGCTCCAGAAAATAAAAAAATACCACCACATATAGTAATATCCACAACAGCAAAATCCTGATCCTATAAACTTATCGGGGTGGGCTCCTTCAATCTTTAAACAGACCATGGATACCCACGAAAGGGGTGCCTGCGCGTGTAATTTTTTTGGCAGAGGGTGCGCAATCTCTAACCAAACCTCGCCAGGATCGACATTGTAAAATACCAGTGGCAAGTGAAGTAATATCAGTAAAACTGGAAACAAATCCTGAAATACGCGAAGAACACATACAGCGCCTTGAATTCCCAAATGGTCACCCCTCTGGTATTAACCAAGTACAACATTGCTTAACTTCGAGGATCTGACCAGAACCAGTGTGTCAACGTGATTATACCGTGTGTGTGTGTGTATATATATATATATATACACGGTATAATCACGTTGACACACTGTATATATGTGTGTGTGTGTGTGTGTCTGTGTGTGTGTCTGTGTGTGTGTGTGTACCATTAACCTATTATACTGTAACCAAATGCAACCTAGCTTTAAGTTATAAGAAAAGGCCAGAAAAATATTATTTATAGATAGGTTTTCCCCATTGATAACAATAAGATAATATATTATACAAAAAATTAAAACCACCCAATAAATGTTACTATGATATTTATTGGATCGGTTTCTAACACAATGTTGTTTTATTTCTTATTTTGAAATGAATATCGTGTCTTCACAGTCATCGTTTCTTGTTCTACGGAAGCCTTCGATACTACTCGTTTTTTCGAACCGAATAAATATTTTACATTAAGTGACAACACAAAAAACTTATCCAGTTATGTAGAAAAGTAACTGTCTTTTCCTTTGATAATATTTATTTGTCATTTGTTTTTTCAACAACTTTTTCGAATCTATGTATAGTAATACAATATATATATATATATATATATATATATATATATATATATATATACTTGTATATATATGTATATATAAGTATATATATGTATATATGTGCGTATGTATATATATACTTACATATATATATATATGTATATATATATATAAGTATATATACATATATATATACTTATATATATATATATGTATATAAATATAAGTATATATATATATATATGTAGCGGAATCGGAAAAATTCAAAAAATGATTCCTTCAAAAACATGTTGAACTTAATTGTACATTGTTGGTACTGAAGATAAAATGAGGAATATCTACTGTTATTAAGCTATTAGTGCTATCAAAATCTATACATCATAATAACATTAAAACGATGTAAATTTATTTTACTGGTGTCAAAAAAGAAAAAACGTTTTTGCCTGGTCCCTCAACATTGACAAACTTGAAAAAACAACTTCAATAAATTAGTGGACTTTTTTTTCTTTTTTACAAGGTAGTCACCACTTATCAAGGCCCAGAAGCCACTCGGGGATAAGGGTTATTTCGTGTATGGGATAGTAGCGTAGTAATCGTTAGTATTAGAGATTTGATAAAGTGGCTTACTTAAGGGGGCGATTCATCAGGAATGTGTTTATGTTGGACTTGAAGACATCCAGGTTGTAGTCAGGTGGGAATCAGGCAAACGGACTAGAGTCCCACAGGGCGTGCATTTCTAAGAAAGAAGTTTTGTTCATGGAATCTACGTGTTGGTTTTGGCACAGATAAAGAGTGGGGAAAACTTTTGACTGTGGTTTCAGCTAGTAGGGTGTTTATCGTGAAAGATTGGCAAGAGGGGAGCAGAGATTGGAGCTCAGACGAGCACTTGCCATGGAAGTAAGGATAAACCAAAGACAGGCTCGCAACTTTTTTCACACTTCTATGCCAGACACATTCTGGCACCCGCGTTTCTTTGATTTCGGTATCTCTTGTTAAGTAGTTTTTATTTTTCATAAAAGAAAGTTCTAAATATAAAAGGACATAAACTCAAATCAAGTAGTAACCCATTCATGGTTTTAATAATTGAAGCAATTTTGTCGGTTAAGTTTATATTTCTTTCCACTAATAAGACGCAAACACACAAATGAAGACTGAAAATGTTTGACAACAAAATGTAAGCGCGTATCAAATATATTTGGAAGAAATTTAAAATATATTTTACGAAAATGTTTGTCTTATATTTCATTTTATATTTAAACTTATATTTTCATGTAAATATAGAGGTTACGTGTATTATTTTACTATATAAAAAAATTATTACTGTTGCAGTGACAATCTTAAACGAATCCCTTCTAAACTAATCTGTGATTCTAGTTTTATAGGCGATTATGTATAGAGACCCTAAAAAAAATGTCGAGAAGGAAAACATGAATTCTTTTAAAATTTAGTTTCACATATGAATTTAACGTAAAAGAGTGTTCAAACATGTTTTCCCTTACATATACACACCCACATGTACGCACGCACGTACACGCACACACACGCACGCATATACACATCATCATACACACACTCACATTCATGCGCATACACACACCCGAGCTGTGACGTCACTTCCTTTTAAGTGAAAACCAGACATGCGCACCCAGAACACTAACTCCAGTATAAAAGTCAACAAAACCTGTCAACTTCCCTTTTTCGTCTGGACCAGCGTTCGAGCAGTTTAGTCGACGAACCGACCACACATTCTAACGTCACCTTCCTTACTACTGTAATGTGGGGCAAGCGCAAGCACACTTTATACGCTTTCCTCTCTTCATGAACTGGATTGACTTACTCACTATCTCCCCGTCGCGTTTGGCCCATCGACACAGACATGTGCGCGACGCTCTACTGAGCTTTACCCTTTCTTTCTACAGACGACTTGCCACTTCGCGTTTCTCTATTGCATTCCCCTTTCCTTCCACGCGCGTAGTCGTCAACGACTGAATGAACACGTGTACACCGAAGACTTTCATTTCTCAACAGAAAATAAACGACATGTTTATTTTACTCCAGCATTTGAGTTCTTTGTTTTCTTCATTCAATTCGTTTCATTATTTTTTCTTGTAGCGAGTTAGGGTATTTTATATCCTGGTCCCCAACATGAAATGGTGACCCCTTTATTTAAATGAAATGAATGAGAGTGAACGAAACACGCGGTCTAAGCTAAACCCTTCCACACAAATTCACGGCACGCACGAAATATAATTTTTCTCTAACAAAAAAACTTGTCGACCACGAGGAGGAACATTTTCAAACTGCGCACAAGAAATTGAAATATAAAAATTTCAACACAAAACAAAATGGAACTTCAACAGACAGACTCCTGAAACGAAACCATGGCATTAAATATTCCACCCTTCAACCCGACAAATACAAAAATATGGTTCATCCAACTTCAAGCCATATTTGACGCTAAATGGATAACGTCACAACAAGCACGTTACTGTTATCTAGTGGAAAAACTGCCGTTGGTGGTGGTAGAGGAAGTTACAGATTTCCTCGAAAATGTACCGGTGGAAAGACCATACGACACGTTGAAGCAAGCAATCCTGCAACGAACCGGTGTTTCTAACGAAGCCATGCTTCGTAACTTGTTCACACAAGTTGAGTTAGGAGACCGTACGCCTTCTCAACTACTTCGCCACATGAACGTCTTGCTGGGAGACAACAAAATGTCGGACAGAATTATGAAGAGTTTATGGTTGGGTAAATTACCCCCAACTACCAAACAAATCCTTGCTCTGATGCCGGCGGAGACAGCAACAGAAAAGCTCGCCGACATAGCCGACAGAATCCACGAAAGTTCCTGGAGCCGACAAGTATACGCCCACCAACGGAAACCTGACCAAAACCGAGACGAGGAATTAGCAGAATTAAAGTCGGCGGTTGAGAAGCTTTCGAAGCAGCTAGTCAACGCACTTCAAACGCGTCATCATTCTCACAGAAACCACGACGACACGCGGCGAAATTACAGGCGAAGAAGTTCAAGCAGGAACCGATCTACGTCACGACATAGACAAGTTGTGTGTTTCTACCACAGGAGATTCGGCGTCGACGCGAGAAGATGCACTAAACCCTGCGCGTTCAAAAAACCGGCACAGGGAAACGAACCTTCCAGCCAGTAACGACGACGACTGTAGCTGGAGCACACACAAAAGGTCGTCTATTTTATATCCGAGATAAAATTCACGGATATAACTTTTTAATAGACACCGGAGCGGAAATCAGCGTCTCACCGACACCGCATGGCCACCCAACAGGGACCCAATTTTTCAACTTACAAGCCGCCAATGGTACAAAAATACCCACTTTTGGCGAAAAAATCTTTAATTTGAACCTTGGAATGCGGAGGAATTTTTTATGGAATTTCACCATAGCCAGTATGACCACTCCAATTTTGGGGGCGGATTTTTTTAGCCCATTTCAACCTGTCTGTCGACATGACTCATCACACGTTGACAGACAAGGAAACGAAGATTTCAGTGGGAGGAACTACCTCGAAATTTTTAACCACCGGAATCAGTACTGTCCTACCCGAAGATTTACACGTCCGCCGGTTACTCCAAAAATTTCCTCAACTTTCCCAGCCATTTAAAAACACGGACCCCATCAAACACAACGCTAAGCACTATATTAAGACAACAGGACCGCCCGTCTATTCAACCCCCAGACGTTTGAAACCGGATAAATACAAATTGGCAAAATCCGAGTTTCAAAACCTACTCCACATGGGAATAATACAGCCCTCGAAAAGTGCTTGGTCATCACCACTGTACATGGTACAGAAAGCTGACAACACCACATGGCGACCGTGCGGAGATTTTAGACGCTTAAATGCAAAACCTTTTCCAGATAGGTATCCTATTCCCCATATCCATAACTTCGCCAATGGACTCCAAGGCGCCACAATTTTCTCCAAACTGGACCTCGTTAAGGCATATTTTCAAATTCCAGTCGCGGAAGAAGACATTCATAAAACCACACTGACCACACCATTTGGCCTTTACGAGTTCCTAAGGATGCCTTTCGGATTGAGAAACGCCTGTCAAACTTTCTAGCGTTTGATTGACGAAGTTTTCAGAGGTCTGCCATTCATATTCGCTTATGTGGACGATGTTTTAATCGCCAGCAGAAACCTCGAAAAACACCGGCTACACCTGGAACAAACATTTGAAAGACTGTCACATTTCGGTCTTAAACTAAACACCGATAAATGTGTTTTTGGCCACCAGGAAGTTCAATTTCTCGGTCATTTAATTGACAAGGGTGGAATCTCCTCTTTGCCTAAAAAAGTATGTGCTATTTCGAATTTCCCTCTACCGACATCTGTCAGACAAGTACGCCGTTTTGTAGGCATAATTAACTATTACCGACGTTTTTTGCCTAACTCGCACCTTTAACGGACTTGTTAAAAAACCGAACCAAAAACCAACAGTTAGTTTTGAAAGGACCTGCACTACAGGCCTTCGAACAATCGAAAACTGCTTTGGCAAACTTCACCAAACTCAGTTATATCCAAAACAGCGATACAACGGAACTCACTCTTACGACGGACGCATCGGAAATAGCAGTAGGAGCTGTCAGTAACCAAATTTCTGACAACAAAATGACCTCTATTTCATTCTTCTCTGCCAAGTTAAACAAAGCGCAGACTAAATATAGTACTTTCTCGAGAGAGTTGCTTGCAATTTACCTTGCAATTAAGCACTTTAAACATCTTCTCGAGGGCAGAAAATTTTCCATTTATTCATAAACCTCTAACATTTGTTCTACACACACATGTCGACAAATATGGTCCACGAGAAATTCGACACCTGGACTTTATAGCCAACTATTCTACCGATATACGGTGCGTAAAAGGACAGAAAAACGTTGTAGCTGACGCTTTATCTCGCGCAACAATTGCTTCTGTAAATTCCACTCCACTAATATGGAAGTAATAGCACAAGAGCAATTAACCGATACCACGCTCCCAGCTATAATGGACAAAACTTCACTGAAGCTGAAAGAAATGCCGATACAATTCGGAACAACAACTTTCTATTGCGATGTTTCACAAAAACACCCTCCTCCTTATATTTCACCCAGCCTCAGACGACAAGTTTTCCAGCACTTCCACAATTTGTCTGACCCAGGAAAACATGCCACCGTGAAATTAATAGCGGAACGTTTTGTTTGCCCAAATATGAATACGGACATTCGTAGTTGGACCAAAACTTGCATTCCTTGCCAAAAAAAAAACAAAGTTCACAGGCACACAAAATCACCTTCAGGAACTTTCAGTTTACCAGACGCTAGGTTTACTCATGTGCATATCGACTAGGTTGGACCCTTGCCCACTTCAAAAGGAGATACCCACATCCTTACTATAGTCGATAGATTCAGCAGATGGCCGACAGCAATACCAGTCAAAGACACATCAGCCTCAACAATAGCCAGAGCGATTTTACAAGATTGGATAGCGATTTTCGGAGTGCCCTCCGTAATCACAACGGACTGGGGCTCACAGTTCCAATCAACACTTTTCACTGAATTCAACCATTTGTTGGGAACAAGGCACATTAAGACATCTGCCTATCATCCTTGCGCAAACGGTATGGTGGAACGATTGCATAGACAAATCATCTTTAGCTATGAACGAAAATAAATCGGACTGGTCAGACAATTTGCCACTCATTCTCTTAGCAATTCGCAACACTGTGAAGGAAGATTTGCAGAGCACACCTGCAGAATTAGTTTTCGGATCAACACTGATTTTACCAGGACAGTTCTGCGAAAACAATACAGACATTTCCCCAACGACAACTTTTGTGGCGGACTTAAAACACAAAATGTCACAATTAAAATTAAACTACAACCAAAAAGCCAGACACGAACATTTTCATTCCAAGCGATATTTACACGTGTAAATACGTTTTTATCAGGAACGACGCAGTAAGAAAACCACTATGTCCAAACTATTCCGGATCTTATTTAGTTATCAACAGGAGTAAAAAGTATTTTACGATATTAAAACGAAAATAAAAAAGACACTATAGCAATAGACAGACTTAAACCTGCATTCATAGACGAACAATTACACGTTTCTCCTACTCCAATAAAAGAACATACACATTCAGAAACGGACAAAGAAATTACAAAAAAACAACACATAACAAACAAAAACTGGTCGAAAAGTTCATTGTCCAAAACATTTCAAACAATATATAACTTATTAAAAAAATATATATACATAAAAAACAAAAACGAAATACGTTTCTCTTGTATATACATATATTTTTTTCTCCCCAGGAGGGGGAGTCTTGTTCGAACATGTTTTCCCTTACATATACACACCCACATGTACGCACGCACGTACACGCACACACACGCACGAATATACACATCATCATACACACACTCACATTCATGCGCATATACACACCCGAGCTGTGACGTCACTTCCTTTTAAGTGAAAACCAGACATGCGCACCTGGAACACTAACTCCAGTATAAAAGTCAATAAAACCTGTCAACTTCCCTTTTTCGTCTCGACCAGTGTTCGAGCAGCTTAGTCGACGAACCGACCACACATTCTAACGTCACTTTCCCTGCTACTGTAATGTGGGGCAAGCGCAAGTACACTTAATACGCTTTCTCTCTCCATGAACTGGATTGACTTTACTCACTCTATCTCCCCTTTGCTTTGGCCCATCGACACAGACATGTGCGCGACGCTCTACTGAGCTTAACGGCTTGCCACTTCGCGTTTTTCTGTTGCATTCCCTTTCCTTCCATGCGCGTAGTCGTCAACAACTGAATGAACACATGTACACCGAAGACTTTCATTTCTCAACAGAAAATAAACGACATGTTTATTTTATTCCAGCATTTGAGTTCTTTGTTTTCTTCATTCAATTCGTTTCATTATTTTTTCTTGTAGCGAGTTAGGGTATTTTATATCCTAGTCCGCAACAAGAGCATCCGAATTTCTGAGTTATTCTCGTGTTTTTAAGGCAGTTTTCTGGACGTTTTTTTTTTCTTTTTTGGAGGGGAGTAATATGAATTATTTAAAATGATTGAGTGCGGTTTTATAATAATTCCAGTCAGATTTGGGGTTAACCGTCAAATTTAATTTACAGAAGAAACTAACCCCCCAGAAATGGTTTAGTTACAGGTGTTATATTATATGTCATTATATATACTTATGTTCTCGGTGGGGCAGATTTAAACACAAGGTTATTTTATAATGTACAGAATCCAGCTCTCCAAAAAAGGGCATTTTAAATTGGGATAAAATTAAAAATGATCCGAGCCTAGAAGGATTTTTTCGCTGACTGAGGACAGAAAAGATAAACTTTATTATCAGAACAGGTATTTTACTTTGAATTATTTATTAGCTAAAAAATATAACATAGAACAAGGTCAGCAAAAGTGTGGAGAAGTGGAGACCGTTGATCATCCTATATCTTACACTATCTTACTCTTAGCTAGAATCATTTCATTCACCACAATACGACATTTACTCCTATTCAAAATATGTATAAATATATAAAGTACTTCCTGGACACTCAATTGTTTGGAACTTTTATGCATTTTGTTCACCGTATATATTCGTCAGGTTTATTTATATTTTTAGTATTTATCCTATAATTACTACAATGATCAAGATCTTTCTAATATTCTTTTCTTCTTTTTTCAAATTTTGCATTTAGTTATCTAATTTCCAGCTCTATTCAAATCAGCATCAAGACCGACATTTCGTATTGCTTGAAGTTATTTGTAACTAGCAGGACCCGTGTACCGGCGTTGCCTGGTGGAAGTATGCCTTTCTCACTCTACCTGTAACAAAAAAGCAATTAAATTAGGATTGTTAGTGGGAGCCACTGCCGGACCAGTAAAATAGTGGGCATTGTCGCACGTGGCCAAGGTGAATGTACAGTGCCAAGGTAACAACGTTAGCATCTATAAACCCATTATTAACATGGAGATTTGATGATATGCTGTGGTTATTCTATACTTTCACCTAACGTGTCGAAAAAAAAGTAGGATAGTGTAACCATTAGATAGTAGTTTTTACTGTCCACCTATGATAAGTAATAAAAACAAAAGAATGAACAAAAAAATAATTATAACCCAGTGCATTTATTCCGAAGGGAACACTGTATCATGAATAAAAGAAACAATCAAAAAAAAAACATTGCAGCCGACAGGAACAATGATTCCCGTAGCTTTTAAAATTTTCCTTTTAATTTTGTCGTAATTTTTTACTGCAGTTATCATCGAGTACAGGCTTAATATTCAGATTAAAAAAGAAATTTAATGTAGTATTTTTAATGACTGTGATGGTCGGGGATCAATTTGTAATGATAACCTTCTAATAAATGGAACACACTTTCTTTGCCACGTCAGTTATTAATGCTGCTCCTTGCCTTTAAATGTTTTCCTTTTCTGTTGGCAAGGTGTATACAATTTTTTCCAAGGTATTTTGGTAATGTGAAATCCAAGCGGGTAATCTATGATAAGCGCCGTAGAAATTTATGAAAAATTGAAAAGGAAAAATGTAAATGCTAGTGGCAGCATTAACAACGGGCGTGGCCAAAAAAAGGTGGGTGTTTTTTTGTTTTTGTTTTTTACACGGTGGTCACCACTTATCAAGGCCCGGAAGTCACTCAGGGATAAGGGTTATTGCAAGTACAGTACGTTAGTGTGGAGATTTAATGAAGTGTTTACTTAAGAGGGCGGTTCATTAGGAATTTGTTAACGTTGGACTTGAAGACATCCAAGTTGTAGTCCGGTGGGAATCAGGCAGACGGAACAGAGTTCCACAGGCGTGCAGTTCTAAGAAAGAAGCTTTGTTCATGGAATTTACGTTTTGATTTAGGCATATATAAAGAGTGGGGGAAATTTTTCACAGTGGATTCAGCTAGACGGGTGTTTTTCGTGAAAGATTGGCGAGGAGGGACCAGAGATTGGAGTTCAGACGAGCACCTGCCATGAAAATAACAATAAAACAAGGATAGGCTCGCAACGTCTCTTCTGTGGGAGACAGGTTGCAGGGTAGAGAAAAGGGCATCGAAGTCTATTTTGTACTCTGTCAAGGCAGGATAGGCTGTTTTTAGCAGCTCCTGCCCAGATATGGCAGCAGTATTCCATCTTTGGACATACTTGGCTTTTATATAGATAGAGAATTGCGTCAGTAGTGAGATATCTACTGGAGCGGTAGAAGTATCCCACTTTCTTTCCAGCGACCTTGGCAACAGACTTGATGTACGTGTTCCATTTCAGATCAGGAGTAAAGGACAAACCCAGAAGCTTGTCAAAACATGGGGCTTCTCCTAGACGAGAGCCATCCATTTCAATTGATGCCAGATGGGGATCAGAGCGTTGATGATGTGAATGATTGGGGCAGCAATGTACACGTCCACCAATTCTTTTGTTTGTTTGCTTTTGTTTTTTATTATTATTTTTCAATCTGAAAGTTATGTGTGTTTTAAAGGTTCTAAAAGGGTAAACGTGTCCGATAGCTAACCCAAATTAGTTAGCCAGACTCTACCAAATATTTGAAGCCAAATTTTTCAGAAAAAATGCCAAAAAGAAAGTCAAATTGATAACTATAGCCAGATTCTCACAAACAAAAAAAGCTAAATTTAAAAAAAAAACAAAGATTATGTTCGTAAATATATAAATGCTTATGTATTTTACTCGTCATTATTGTTAATTTTTGTCTGCCTGTCTAGGTATATCAGAATTTTGGGGAAATTTTCGACACTCCTAACACAAAACTACGAATAAAATATTTTAAAAACTCGTAATTTCTCTTTTAAAGTGTTTTTTTTTTTTTTAATTTTCTTTATGGAATATACTTCCAAAATAAACTATTAAAGTTGTTTAAAAAAATAATAGAAATATTATTTTTTGTTTTAAAAGAACAGTGTTTATAAAATGCCAGTGCGCGTTCATGCAGCCATTTTTTTTACGTATGAAATCAATTGAATTTTACGAGTTAAATTTTATTCAATTTTTAAACTTTAAAAATCTATCAAAATCTGTCTATTGGTTCAATTGTTACGATATTTTCAGGGTCAATGTGAAATTTGATGCTCTTTCCAATAAACCTAATATAATATTTTAGACAACCGTTTTTTTTAATCCCCCCCATTTTGAAATGTCTATTAAAATTTTAATAATTAATTTACTCACCAAAGTTTTATATATCACAAATTGAAGATAAAAGATCAAAAATAAAATATTCTAATTTTACAAAAAAAGGAAGTGTAATTTGGAAATTTACCTGTAAAGTCCAAAGTGTAAAACCTTTTTTTTTTAACTCGTTGATTTTTTTTAAGTGAAAGCGCATGTTATGCTTAGATTGTCAAGTAAATATCGCACGCTGACGACAATTTTTCAATTTAATTCAATGTTTTCTTTTTTTAGATATTTCAAAAAAAAAATCACCCGATAAAGAAGAAATAAAATATATTAATCAAAAACTCATTTATTTCATTAAGAGAATTAAAAAAAATCGGTAGAGTGGATTATTTTTAACGGCAAAACCTGATAAGTGAATGTGTTCACTTTAACCTACGGTGGCCCCAAAATACTAATTTTTGTTTACAACACGAAATAGAAAAAGACATTAATTGTGGCGCTTCAAAGCCACCGGAAGATAAACTCGAAGAAAAGCAGATATTTGTCTCCCTTTATTTCAACAGTGAAAGATATCTGAGTTCACGGTTTTTTTGGAATTCTTGTTTAAAAAAGTATTCTATTTAAAAAGGACATGGAATATAAGTATAAATATGGATAGATTCTTAACAATCAGCAATGGAACTACCCATTAAATAGTATTTTTTATAGGTAAGTAATTTTTGGGAATTTATATATATATTATAATCGAAGTAAGTAAAATTTCGTTGATTTCTTTAAATCTTTTTTAAAGAAAACTGATTTAAAAAAATTGCATAATTTGCCATGAAATCTGTTATTTTTTTTTAATTTGGTCTTTTCTCCTTTAATTAAAAAAATTAGTTTTTGAATTACGTTTTTCATGTAGTTATAAGCTTCGAAAGATAGTAAGTTGTGTTACATGATAAGGGCTGTCCCCTTTTCATGTAAGTAAAAAAAAAACAGGGAATTAGTTAAATGTAAATATGAAATAGGATAGTCAAGGATTCGAACTTGCGAAGCTACATTTGAAATTGAAAATTCTAATCACAAGTTAAGATAAATACAGAATGTTATTGAAAATAAGTAATGTGGAATCGCAATTATTTAGCTCACACAAAATAGTTAGATATCTGTTTATTGGAAAAGGAATGTAGTGATGAAATCTGTTTCTGTGAAAATTAAAATAAGGAATTTAATTGTCAATTGAAATTGTAAGCATATTTTGTAAAGATGTTATTTGACAAATAGGTTACTGAACTCAGGGTCATGTCAAGTTTTTCAATGTGACGCATGTCAAGGCAACGTGCTCGATGAGTACAGGTTTAATCATGCGATGATGTGACGAGTTCTCAATATAGGTAGAGTTTTAGATGCAGTCTGAGAGAAAAAGGGGAGAGAGGGCCGAGAGAGAGGTCAGAGACAGCGGCTGACATCAAACCTTGGAAGCGAAGGTTAGAGAGAAAGGCCATGTAAAGAAACTTTGAATTCCTCAAGCGAAATCAGGACCGGTCATGAAATAAAGGACGTCATCATGTGTTTTTATATCTGCGTCTTCGTGTTGTTATTCAACAGAAAAGGTATTGTCCATTTATGTTATAAGAACCTTTGATAAAATCATTATCTAAAAAATATGTGTTAGAAAGTATATGTGTCAAAGTATAAATGTTATAGAAACACTCCCGTTAACAGAACTGTCAAAAGTATAAACGCACAATCTCTCAGTCCATCTATCTATATATCAAATCTCCTCTCAGTGTGTATTACAAGCTGTCGGCTCTCCTGTATTATATGTATCCTGTCGTTATATATAGGAACTGTCTCTCTTTATACATACCTGTCTATATCTCACCCATATCACCATCTCCCAAGAATATGAACACTCCTTAGACTGTCTCTAGATATCACACTAAGACTTTCTGATACTAACATGAACAACAATACAAATATATACGCCATCTTAATAATAACACCCACCACGTAATAGTTGAATTATTCAACTTCTTATTAGGCATTTTTAATGGCGGCTTCTGAGACTGCTAGTGCTTGTGTAGATTGGCGATGTTTTAAAACGACGCATTTTATATATATATTTTTATATATTCAAGAGTTTTATTATTTCTTTTTTATTATGTCTTTTTTTATTACAATTTGTTCCGAGAAAAAAAAATTAAAGAATTTGATTAAAAGAAATATGTGGCGGAAATGAAATTGTTGGCAAAAAATAAGTTCGTTTTACTTCGTTCAACAAACTTCAAACGCAAATATTTGGGAGCTAACCTCTTCAATTTAGTCAAGAGTTAACATCTTCAATATAGCCATATTATCTATATAGCATTAATAAATGTAGTTTTCAAGGTTTTTAAAAAAAAGTTAAATTGGTTGTTTTTTACTGCCTTTCACATTCACTTTTAATTGACGCTTTTTATATGTTTTCAGGTAATCTCTAATGAATAACACATGCCAAATTGTCGTTGAGAAATAGTCTTGCCAGAAGCCAAACAATGCACGTTTGAATGGCCGTCAGAAAGCATAACATTATTATATTAAAAACTATTTGTCTGCGACAATTTTACATGCGATATTCATTATCATAATACCAGAAAAATGTGGTCAAATTGCATGGAAAAGATAAAATGAATTACAACGTAATACGGCATAAAAACTTCACGTAATACGGCAAATTTGTAATACAGCATAATCACGTTGACACACCGGTTCCTGTTAGATCACCGAAGTTAAAAAACGTTGAACCGGGTCAGTAGTAAATGGGTGACTTTTTGGGACTTCCAGGTGTTGTATGTGCTCTCCACATCTGTCCTGGACTCATCTTTGCCACTTGACTCAAGCAGTGCCGATTAAGGAGAAGTGTCGTTGGAGATTGTGCAACCCTTGCCTCACAATTACACGCGCAGCGCCCCTACAGAGGCTATCCTTTGTCTTTCGAGACTGAACGGAGGCAATGAAACTTTCATATTTTTAAAAAAAATTTTTAGGGAAATCTTAATATAAAAGACGCAAATATTTAGGAGCTAAACTATTAAATATATAAATTTACATGAAATGCATCAGTTTGAAACATCACCAATATGCACGAAATATGTTTAATGGTAAAAAAAAAAACTCGATCGTAAGGGCTGTGTATTTTTTTTTTTTTTTTTTTTTACGACGATCAAGGAGATTCTTATAGTGGATTGCGTGTTTTAAACTTTGTAAAAGAAAGCAAGTAAACGGGTTATTTAACGTTCGTTTAATGATTTTTCTCTCTCTTGTACTTTTTTTTATCTCACAGGACTGAAATGACATATGCATTAAATGAACTTGACGGCTGGCGAAATAATATGTCTCTTAGCGGCGCCATATTTTAATATACGTAAGTGTTCGTTTATAAAGCGAAGACCTGGATTTCAGAATATGAGAATTTTCAGAGTTCAGTCAATCAGAATGGATGAACTTTGGTAAGACGATCTTTACTATTTATGAATAAAAAATTGGAAAGATTATGTTAGGTCTATGTACGTACGAGCCAGTGTCGGTCGGTGTAATCACAGAATCTGTAGAACGTGTAGAATTCGTCTCTGGTGACAACTGGTAGCAATGGTAGGACTAAATATTTAGAGAGAAAAATAGGGACTCCTTCCTCTAAAGATGTTGCAATTGTGATAGTGTTGCCCATAGGATGAAATGTAGCATTTTATTATCACGATTGAATGTGTCTAAAATTGTGTTCGAAAGCTACATAAGATAGTGACTATTAGCCTAGATGTATTGAATTTGTACGTGGCATCTGTTGTTGCAGACCAATGATACTTTTGTCCAGAGAGGAATTTCTGTGGTCATTTTATTATATATGTGGAGAAAAACGGAAAAGAAAGAACTTTGCACGTTTAAAATCTGATTACTCTCAAGTACAACAGCTGGTGCTCCAAACTAGAATCGATGATACGTTTAGTTTCGTTGTTACGCCGCTTTGGTTTCAGTATATAAATCGATTTCAATATGATATTTTGCATGCTCTCTCATTTTAAACAGTTCACTATTCAATTTTTTTTTAATATGACGTCACATTTGGAATGTTTTATTAAAGGAACATCTTTAACTGAGAAAAAATTGCATTGATTTAAAAAAAAAAATTTATAAGTGTACATGCTTTGTGAAAAGTTTTGGAGATCATCTGAAATAAATGAGAGCAAAAACAAATAAAAAAAATAAAAACGCAAAAAAGCAAGAAATAAAAATGCCCCTCCCCATTAAAATAAAATAAAATAAAATAAAAACTTCCCTTGCGTGGGCGGTATACTCCTTCAGCGATTTCTCTCCGATCCTCTTAAAATAAAATTTTGGAAAATAGAAAACGAAATCGGGTTTACTTGTTTTCGAAAACGAGGTCGGATTGACTTGTTTTTTCATGTAAACAACTACACGCCGGCGACAATTTTGAATGTGATATTCGTTAAAAACACCCACATACACCTAAAAATAAAATTTTTAACTGTAAGTCTCCATTTCATCTACCTAACATAATTGTTTTTTTTTATTTGTTTTTTTTTTTTAATTATGATTATTGTTCGTTTTCTTGTAAAACCATCAATCCAAATTTAGGTTTAAATAGTTTTATTTAAAAACTAGCTGGCAGCCCGACGTTGCCCGGTCGTACAATACGCTTAAACATGATAGTTTAATTTATGCAGATTGCATGTGCATTATCACAGAATCAATCCTCTATTGATTATTATATATTACGATGAATAATTTGCCCGGTGGACTAATTCGCCAAAAAAGTTTAAAAATAAAAAAAATAATAATGATAATGTCGTTCATCAAATTCTGTCTGCGTTGGTTTACAATATCACGTTAGCTGATATTTGAGTTTGGCGATGTCTGGGAAAGACACCTCTGATTAATGGTTATTTCTAAATATGCAAACATATGAATGATTTACGGCGATTTTAAGTCGTACCTCATCTTTTATCGTAACCTCAGCTCATTAATAAGAAAATATTAAAATAAAACGGGCTTGAACACGGAATCACTCGATCCGCAGTCGAACGTTCTACCACAAAGCTATATGTCTAGATTATAATAAATCTGAGTTTTTTTTTGTTGTTGTTTGTTTGCTTGTATTTTTTGTTGTTGTTGTTGTTTTTTTTGGGGGGGGTTAAGTAGAAATGATTTGCTAAGATTTTATTATCTCCTTTGGACGGTGTAACGTAAAATATTCCTTTGCAAAAATTATTCTCTTCTAAGAGAGAAAAGCTATTCTAAAATAGGATTTTTCCCCCGATTTCCGATACTCATAGATGAATTTCTGTACAAAACACATCTAAGAACACTGCCAGGTATAAATTAGCTTTATGTGAAATTGGCAAAAGTTAGGTTCGGCCGTTTCGGAACCTATGAGGAAGGAACTCGCGCGCGCACACACACACACACACACACACACACACACACACACAAAGTGACTTTTATATAATAATAGAGATAGAGAAAGCGATAGAGATTTTCTAAATATATAAACGCACTCTCCAATATTGGCCCCGAATAAATACTATAACTACTATTTCTTCTTCTTCTTCTTCTTCTTCTTCTTCTTCTTCTTCTTCTTCTCCTCCTCCTTCTTCTTCTTCTTCTATATATATTTCTCTCTCTCTTTCTCTCTCTCTCTCTCTCTCTCTCTCTCTATATATATATATATATATATATATATATATATATATATATATATTAAATTGTAATTCAATGAATTTCAAAAAACTCTCATTGAAATGAAATGAAGTGGTTGAGTTTCATATCAAAGAATTTTTATTATTCTAAGCAAGACAAAGAATGTTTTAGAAAGTTTATCTCCTTAACCTATAGGGTTTCGATGTCTACCATCTCATCAGAGGAGTGAAAATATTAGCAAATAGTTATAAAGGTATGCACCCTATTTGCTAAAGTCAGTGAGACATGGAAAGTCAAAGTGAAAACATTATATTTATCAGAAGTTCTGTGGCAGGAGTATTTGTAGGGTGCATACCTTTATAACTATTTGCTAATATTTTCACTCCTCTGATGAGATGGTAGACATCGAAACCCTATAGGTTAAGGAGATAAACTTTCTAAAACATTCTTTGTCTTGCTTAGAATAATAAAAATTCTTTGATATGAAACTCAACCACTTCATTTCATTTCAATGAGAGTTTTTTGAAATTCATTGAATTACAATTTAATTTATTTGCTCTATCTTGAATATCGAGCAATTCTTGTTTAGATGGGATAAATTATAGAATATTACCGCCAGTAATATTTTGTAAACCTACAATCTCACGTTTACATAACCACTGATTGTTAAATAAAAACTACTCCGAAGTATATATATATATATATATATATATATATATATATATATATATATATATATATATATATATATATATATATATATATATATATATATATACATGATTACTTCATTTAATCACATAAATTAATATACGGAGATATAATTTATGCGTAAATTTTTCAGTATTTATTTCAACAATGCTCAATATATAGGTAGAGCTAAGTTAAGAAAATATATATGGCAATTAAGCTACTCAGAATATTCCGCGTTTCATTCTCGTGAATATATATATATATATATATATATATATATATATATATATATATATATATATATATATATATATATATATATAACGAATTTAGGAAACCTCGTCCTCGGCAAACTCGTATCGGGAAAACCCGTACCCGGAAAACTTGTACCCAGAAAACTCGTACCTGGAAAACTCGTACCCGGAAAACGCGTATCCTCCCATTTTTGCTAGGTAGGAAAACTGGTCCTTTATTGAATAAATATCGATTGAAAACACATTTTATGGCCGTTCTTGAAAACGATATCGTCTTTAAAAGATAATACACACCAATAATATTTTTTTTTTAAATATTTTTAACCGTTTATTGTTGTTTTAAAAAAATTAAACAGATTTTTGTAAGTGTTCGTGTTCTATCTAGCTTTGAAAGGTTTTGTGGTTCAACTTATTTTAAAGAGTTTATTTAGTTTTTAAAAAAAAGAACAAGTAATGTCGAGTGTTACTTTTGAACAAAAAATGTCCGACTTGATATAATCACATCTTAGGAGTCTCGATAATTGCTCAAAAATAGAAAATTAAAGAAAATACTGAGGTATATAAAGTTTTAAAACGAGCCCCCCCCCCTCCAAAAGAATATAAATTTGTATATTTTTAGGTAATATCCAAGATCACTGCTCGTAAAAAAAATCAAGCTACCGGAAGTGGATACGGTTGATTATGTAACGAAACCGAACGGAAGACACGAAAAATTAGACCATATATATATATTTTTTTAATTACTTCAGTTTTTAACATTTCTTGTGGTATTACGAAAAAAAAAAAAGAACACTTCTTGTAGTATCAAATAATCAAACAAATATTTTATTTAGAAAATTTGGAATGGTGTTTTTATTTCATTATTACTCCCTCAAAGCGCATGCGCAAGGTGTTCTTTGGTTTATTTAATCACAGAAAACGTTTTTAGGGTACTATTTGAGGCAAAAGCATTATTTGAATATATATGAAAAAAATAATTTAACAAAAAATAATATTTATTGGAGAAAATAATTAAAAAAAATGAAATAAAATAAAATAAAAACAAGCACGAAATAAAAGTATGAATCAAATTTACCCAAAGGAAAAAATAATTCAAAAAAATAAAATAAATGCACACACCATAAAAATAAAGTCAAAGAAAGTGAAAGAAAACGCTTTGAGAGAGCAATTCTTGAATAATAATAATAATAATAATAATAATAATAATAATAATAATAATAATAATAATAATAATAATAATAATAATAAACACCGTTTACGCTGGGTCCACGTTCCCCATGAACTACCGAACTTTTAACACTTTTTGTGTACACGAAACAATAAAAGGCACTTGTGCAGTATGAGGACGGCAGCCATATTTTCTTGGCGCATTTCACTAAACTGTCGCCAGATGGCGCTTCTCGGTCAAAAAACATTTAAATTATTAATTCGTTGTTGACCCTTCAAAGTCGTTTTAATTTTAAAAAATGTTTCATTTAAATTATTTATTTGTTCGAAAAAAGAAAAAAAAAAGAAGCTATTTTACTTTACAAAAATCCAATATTGTTTTTATTTCGAAATTGTTTTATTAAAATTATATTTTCTTACGCAGACTTTTAAGGAATTTTTTTTTACAATTATATATTGACACATTTTTATGCAATAAATGTTTTGATTTTCAAATATTTTTCTGTTCGGAAAAAAATTTTGTTTGTTACTTATTTGCTTCGTTATTTGACCAAGAGGAAATTGGAGATATCACCCCCTAACAATAGCCGCCGTTTGCATACAGCACAAGTGCCCCTGAAATGACTTTTAAACGATACTCTCCCCTCCCCATATTAAGAATAGTTTTCTAAATAATAACGTTATTATTTCTGCGCGGTACCAAAAATACATAAGTACCGTGTTTTCTTTTTGTTGTTTCGTAATAACACAAGAATTATTTAAACTGAATACATACATACATACATACACGCACATACACACACACATACATACATACATACACACACATACATACATACATACATACATACATACATGCATACATACATTTAAACAGACATGTGAGATTTATATAATAGAAGAAGAATTTGATTACATCTTGGCCTTTTGGTCAAGATCAAAGTGTAGCATCTGTTCTTCAGATGCTGCACTTCTATTTCTTGTTCTCTTTCAGTGGAGGAGAAATCCTTCACGACTGAGACAATTTTTATTTTTGTACCTTTTCTCCACGTTAAAAAAAAAAGACCCTGGTGTCTATCTCTGTCCCGTGGGGAGGCATAGTAAATAGGTACATAAAGTATTCGTTCAGTAATACCGTACGATTTAATTTTCATGAGAAGACCATCGTGCCATACTCTGTCTTGGATATATCAAATATTACTGCCCTAACTTTCCCTTCCTTACTCAGTGCATGGTATATATGTTCAGGAATTATAGTTAGGATATTTGCAGTAGCACGAGCTTGCCTAAATCCGTACCGTACCGCTAGTCGGGGAAAAGTTTAGCATCTATGGACCCGTGCTTGATTCATTAAGGACTTAAAGATTTTGACGAGGAGAGGGAGGGGACTAACGGGGATTTACATAAAATTTGATTGATTTATTGAAAAACGGAAAAAGACGCCGTTGTAATAGAGAGGGGAAATTAGAAGTAGAGGAAAACGGAGCTAGGAGAGAGAGAGAGAGAGAGAGAGAGAGAGAGAGAGAGAGAGAGAGAGAGGAGAGAGTCAAGCAGGCAGGCAGAGACAGAGGGAAGAGGTGGAAGAAGTAAGAATAATAGAAAGGGGAGCGGTATGGAGAAGGGAGAGGGTGGGGAGATTCCATTGAGAAAAGGTCGAATTTGATGTTTTATTGAATAAAAAAAGAAAAAGAAAGAAAGAAATGTGTCATTAACGTGTCACCAGGAAATCCAAAATACATGAAACAAAATAATTGTCTACGTGAATGACGATTAACACCGGATGTGTATTTATTAATGACGAGTTGAACTCTCGGCGTTACCCGGGATTCATTTTACTTTTTTATTTCTCTTTTGCTAATTGTCCCGTCTCAATTAGTCCCTCCCCATTGGGGCGGGGCAGAATTAGACAGAGTTGTTTTTAATGTATAGTCTAGAAAGATTTTTACATCAGTGACCGAGGACAAAACAAATATAAAGTTTAATATCAGAACGGACGGCACTTTCTTTTCTTTTAACAATATTACATTTTAGTAAAAAAAAAAAAAAAATTTTTAATGAAAAAAAAAAAAATAAAAAAAAAAATAAAAAATGAAATAATAATAATAATAATAATAATAATAATAATAATAACATTAATAATAATAATAACATTAATAATAATAATAATAACATTAATAATAATAATAATAATAATAATAATAATAATAATAATAATAATAATAATAATGAATACCAATTTAAAAATAATTGTGCTTTTTCGATATTAGAGCGAAAGTCGAAAATCGAAATATTGAATTTCAAGTCAAACCGATTGTACATTCTCAATTGTCATGGCGAAATCATGAACATATCCAAATATTACGAAAACCGATAAGGTAGAAAATTAATAATAGAAATAGTTTTCGGAGAAAATTAGCGAAAATTGAGTTTTGCTAAAAAAAAATTTTTTTAATCGAATCGGAGCAAGGGAGGTAATTATTTCCTTAAAACTTTGAAAGTCTGAGGAAGTTTTCGAAACATTCTAAACTATGTGTCATTTCAGTAAAGCTTGAAAAATTTTTTTATTTAATTATACAGTAATCTATATACTTATAAAATTAAATTTTTTTTCACGCTGACATTGATATTAAAAGCCTACTTTTTCTATTGTAAAATTATAAAAACGAACTTCTTTGTATACTCAGTCATGGATATGCGAGCAACTGCGTGAAGATCAATTAATTTGCATATTTCTTTGAAACAACGAGCATTAATAAATGACATATTCGTTTTTATGGTTTCTTATTAGATGCTTGATTTCATTTCACAATTTCACTGAATTCTATTTATGCATAGTTTTTACATTCTGCATAATTGCGTAGAATTTAATTGTGAAAATTGAAGCCTCCGCAAACGTGAATACTTGCAGAGGAAGAAGCAGTCAGAATGAGGTAAATTTCCTCAGAAATACCCTTAACGATAATAACTCCGTCGTTGTGTGCACGATAGAGGGTAAATATTAATGAGATGCAATAAGTGCTATACTCAGAAGCGCATATAAGACAATTTATGATCTTCTGTTGGCGATGTCTCTGGCACATTAAAAAAAAAATCATCTCTTATGTAAGCAAATATTCCAGGTCCATGACGATCTTGAGACTCGGATCTGATGTCAAGTTTTTAGCATCTTTTAATAATGTGGAAATCATCTAGGGATACAGTCGGGCTAATGCCAAATTTGCGAAAGAACAATGGTCTCTTGTAACTGTATTTAAACCTCTGGAAGTTTGTAACATAGACCCCTGATATCGGAGAAGTTTGTAACATAGACCCCTGATATCGGAGAAGTTTGTAACATAGACCCCTGATATCGGAGAAGTTTGTAACATAGACCCCTGATATCGGAGAAGTTTGTAACATAGACCCCTGATATCGGAGAAGTTTGTAACATAGACCCCTGATATCGGAGAAGTTTGTAACATAGACCCCTGATATCGGAGAAGTTTGTAACATAGACCCCTGATATCGGAGAAGTTTGTAACATAGACCCCTGATATCGGAGAAGTTTGTAACATAGACCCCCTGATATTGGAGAAGTGTGTAACATAGACCCCTGATATAAAAGAAGTATATGACATAGACCCCCTGATATCGGAGAAGTATATGACATAGACCCCTGATATCGGAGAAGTTTGTAACATAGACCCCCTGATATTGGAGAAGTGTGTAACATAGACCCCTGATATAAAAGAAGTATATGACATAGACCCCCTGATATCGGAGAAGTATATGACATAGACCCCTGATATCGGAGAAGTTTGTAACATAGACCCCTGATATCGGAGAAGTTTGTAACATAGACCCCTGATATCGGAGAAGTTTGTAACATAGACCCCTGATATCGGAGAAGTTTGTAACATAGACCCCTGATATCGGAGAAGTTTGTAACATAGACCCCTGATATCGGAGAAGTTTGTAACATAGACCCCTGATATCGGAGAAGTTTGTAACATAGACCCCTGATATCGGAGAAGTTTGTAACATAGACCGCTGATATTGGAGAAGTTTGTAAGATAGACCACCTGATATCGGAGAAGTTTGCAACATAGACCCCTGATATCGGAGAAGCAACTATGGTACTCACTACCATAGTTGCTTCTCCGACATCAGGGGTCTATGTTAGGAGTTAAAGGTTAAAGATATCAGGGGTCTACGTTAGGAGTTAAAGTTCTGGGTTTCGTCTTGCATTGTTTCTTGAGATTTGTCATGATGGGATAAAATAATTTGTGGAAGAGATCAGCGGAGTTGTTTGGGGCAGGGCAGATATAGAGGAGAGAAATAGTATATATGAGGACGTCGACACCTCCTTGCAAAAAGCGTAAAAATTTTACGTTGTCCTCTCCTTTGACGGTGATATACATACGACTGGGTGCCGTTTATGAATTTAATAATCTTTTGTACACTTCCTCCTTAGGAGAAAGCCGGTTCAATCCACCTAGCATAAGTTCGATATATATATATATATATATATATATATATATATATATATATATATATATAATCTAGACAATGTCAAAACATTGTTAATTCACTGCCTGCATAGTAGCAGCCGTATAACGCAACGGTTAGAAGCTCCGACTGCTGTTTGGGCGATCGGATTTCGATCCTGACTTGAGGTAGTTGCTTGTTTAACCGCACTGATGAGCTGCGAAACAGTACTGTATGTGGATTATATATATATATATATATATATATATATATATATATATATATATATATATATATATATATATATATATATATATATAAAGAAATTGAAATTAAGCTCTGTGAAATAAAATTTATAAAAAATTATTATTCGACAAGGAATACGAGTTCAAAACTTTAAAATCTTCCTTATTCTATGGAGTTACGAAAAATGTCTCTCATCCTTAGGGGGAAATTAGCAAAATGATAATCATAGGCAGGCTATAAATTTTTCTACTCAGCACATAAATGAAAACCTATGAAAATTATGAAAGAAGCCATTGCACGAATAATAATGCAGACATGCATTAGTTAAAAGAATATTTGCAACATTTTTTTCAACTTTTTTCAATATTTCAACTTTTTTCAACTTTTCTTCTTCGAGCCTAGACTTCCTTTGGAATATCTTTTTTATTTAGCCTAATGAAGAAAATGTTCGTTTCATTTTCCGGTTCATTTTAAGATCAGCGTTTAGCTTTTTACATCAACAAGAGGTAAGCGGTGTTTTCGTTAATCAATTTATAGTTATTTAAAGTGTGTATTTCGCGCTCAAAATGTGTATTTCGCGCTAAAAATGATTTTAACTCGAAATAACTCCTCGTGTAATAATGTTTAACACAGACTTATTTTCTCGCTATCAACTCAATACGGTATTTAATATTAACGTAATGTTTGCGCCCGAATTGAGCGTTTACTAATTACTAGCAGATGTACCCAGTGTGCCCGGTATTAAACGTAACGTTAAATTCCTTTAAAAAAAAAAATGAAGTAAAAAAATAAAAATAAAAAACGGAAAAAAAACTGAGACGTGTGCAGGCGAGTATTGTTTTTTGTTTTTGTTTTTTTTTCCTGAGCAATTCGCTGCTTGTAAAAAAAAAAAAAAAAAAAAAAAAAAAAAACTCGAGTTGAGATCGAAACCAATACTTAAAACACGGTCTTATGTAATTTTGGTGAATTTAGGAAAACTCGTGTCCGGAAAACTCATACCCGGAAAACTCGTCCCCTTTCGCTAGGTAGGAAAACTGGTCCCTTATTGAATAAATATCGATTGAAAACACATTTTATGTCCGTTATTGAAGAAGATATTGTCTTTAAAAGAGAATACACATCCAATTATATTGAAAAAAAAAATATTTTTACTTGTTTACTGTTGTTTTAAAAAAATTAAATTAATTTTTCTAAGTTTTCGTTTTCTACCTAGCTTTTGGTGTTTCAACTTATTTTAAAGAGTTTATGTAGTTAAAAAAAATAAAAGTAATGTCGAGTGTTACTTATGAACAAAAAAATGTCCGACATAAGACGATCACATCTTAGGAGTCTCGATAATTGCTCAAAAATAGAAAATGAAAGAGATAGATATAGTTTTAAAACGGGCGCCCTCCAAAAGAAAATACATTTGTATATTTTTAGGTAATAATGCACATCCCATAATATTTTTAAAAATATTTTTACATGTTTATTGTTTTAAAAAAATTAAATTGATTTTTCTAAGTTTTTGTTTTCACCTAGCTTTTAAGTTTTTGGTGTTTAAACTTATTTTAAAGAGTTTATTTAGTTAAAAATAAATAAGTTATGTCGCACTCGACATTACTTAGTAAATAATTTTTAACAAAAAAATATCCGAAAATTAAAGAAAATAATGAGGTAGATATAGTTTTAAAACGAGCCTCCCCCACCTCCAAAAGAAAATAAATTTGTATATTTTTAAGTATTGCACAAGTGCCTCCGAAATGACTTTTAAACGATACCCTCTCCTCCCCATGTTAAGAATGACTTTCGAAATAATAACGTTATTATTTCAGCGCGGTACCAAAAATTACATAAGACCGTGTTTTCTTGTTTTTTGTTTTGTAATAACAAAAGAATTATTTAAACTGAATTAATTCTTCTAAATAAAATAATTGCTTTCTTTGATAATACGTGTTTTCTTTCTTTATTTTTCTTTCGTAATGACACAAAAAGTGTTAAAACTAGAGTATTTTTTTTAAATGAATATTTGGTTTCGTTTTTCGTATCTTAACTCCATAATCAAGTTTATTTTTTATAAGCAACGGTTAAAAATAATTTTTAAAAATATTATGGGGGTACATAGTCTCTTTTAAAAACAATATCTCCTTCAAGAACGGCAATAAAATGTGTTTTCAATCGATATTTATTCAATAAGGGACCAGTTTTCCTTCCTAGCAAAAAGGGGGGATTTTTCCGGGTACGAGTTTTCCAGAGACGAGTTTTCCGGGTACAGGTTTTCCGGAGACGAGTTTTCCCGGGACGAGTTTTCCGGTCACCATATATATATATATATATATATATATATATATATATATATATATATATATATATATATATATATATACGTTTTATTTTTTATTACCGTATTTTTCTGTTAAGTTACATTATTGTTTCGGCTACACGGCCGTTTTTCTGTAAAAGTCTGAGGAAGCTACATGACGTCCAAAAAATGGCCGTGTAGCCGAAACAATAATGTACCTATATACTATGCCTCCCCACAGGACGGAGTTAGACACCAGGGTCGTTTTTTTAACGTGGAGAAAAGGTACAAAAATAAAAAATAAAAAATTGTCTCAGTCGTGAAGGATTTCTCCTCGACCGAAAGAGAACAAGAAAATGCAGTGCAGCATCTGAAGAACAGATACTACACTTTGATCTTGACCAAAAGGCCAAGAAGCATCATTCGAAACAATAATGTATCTTAATAGAAAAATATGGTAATAAAAAAAAAACGCATATTTGCTCTACAACAGTATTGAGCACTTTCTTCAGGTTTTTATTAATTACCATTTCTACTAAATACATATATATATATATTATGTATATATATGTATATATGTATATAAATGTATATATATATATTTATGTACATAGATATGTATGTATATATATATGTACATATATAGATAGATAGATAGATAGATATAAATATATATATATATGTATATATAAATGTATATATGTATATATGTATATATATGTATATATTATATATTTGTATATATTATATATATGTATATATTATATATATATATATATATATATATATATATATATATATATATATATATATATATATAGTGTGTGTGTGTGTGTGAGTAAATGGAGTAGTTATATATATATGTATATATGTATATAAATATATATATAGAGAGAGAGATAGAGAGAGAGAGAGAGAGGGGGAGAGAGAAAGATGGAGGTGAGAGGGATAAGCGAGTGATAAGAAGTGAAATTGACGAGTTATTTAAACAGACATGTCACTGAAATTAATATCAATTCAGTGTTTATGGCGAAATTAACGATACTTTTTTTAGGTTTAGGGTTTGGAACGAACGCGTCATTTTTAAATTCAAAGTTGTTAATGAAACGGGAAAATTAGAAAATCGGAAGGGGAAGGAAGATAGAAGAGATAGGTGGTCGAAGGGTGGAAGGAGGAGATTCAGACAAGACCAGAGACAAGACAACATAACACAAGCAAGACTCGAGAAGGTTGACGTTTATGATTTAATTTTTTGTTTTATGTTTTAAAACAAAAGGTGAATGAGGGGGGGGGGGGGGAGAGAAAGAAACGTCATTAAGTTAAAAAAAAAAAAAACTTTCAACAAACACGTGAATTGATGAATAAAAAAGCGAATTTCATTGACACCAAGATTTTTTTTAATCCGTTAACCCCACCTTCAAGGAACAAGCTTCCTGGGGGGGGGGGGGGGTCTTTTCTGGCCTTCGAGGCCCGGATCAAAGTGTAGTATCTGTTCCAGCAGATGCTGCAATCAAAGACCATTGTCCATGTGGCAATCATTTGGTCCATGTAGGGCAACCCTATATACCAAATGGACTTCACTGTCCAGCTCCCATTTCCCACCTCTCGGGAGCTGGGCCCCTTTTCCCTTCCCTCTCTCCACATTAAAAAACGGCCTTGTGCCTAATTTGCTCAGTGGGGAAGCAAATAAATCCAGCCCACGTTCAGGGAACAAAAATAGGTTGGTCAGCTCGTCGGCATTCTACAGGCAATGTAAACGCACATTCCAAATGGAGGAGATAATGTCTATGGGGTTGAAGAGATTTGATCTTAATCCGAAAAGCGAATAAAAATGTTAGCTAATCTTGACTAATTGTTTACTCGCTTCTACGTTTAAAAAAAGAAGAAAAAAATGAAAAAGAAAATAGTTCGTCAGAAAATTGTGTTAAGAAGCAGAAGTTGAGTAAGAACAAAGACATGGAACCGGTATTGAAAAATGAAACGAAATAAAATGAAACTTTAATTTCTTGTTTTTTCTTCTTTTATTTTTTTCTTCGTTTCTTAATGTTATTATTAAGAAGAAAAAATAAAAACAAAAACAAAACAAATTAAAATTACACACACACACACACACACACACATTTTCACTTTTATAGATATATAGATAATACAAGAAATATTTTCTTTCTTTTATTTTGTTTCGTGTTAAAAACTAATTTTTTTTTTAAATATATGGTTTCGTTTTTCGTATCTTCCGTTCGGTTTTGTTACATAATCAACCGTGTCCAATCCTGGTAGCTTGATATTTTTCCGAGCAGTGATCTTGGACATTACCTAAAAAATATACAAATTTATTTTCTTTTGGAGGGAACTATATCTACTTAAGTATTTTCGTTAATTTTCTATTTTTGAGTGATTATTGAGAACCCTAAGACGTGATCCGCTCACGTCGGACATTTTTGTTTAAAAGTAACACTCGACATTTTTTTTTAACTAAATAAACTCTTTAAAACAAGTTAAACCATTAAAAACTTACAAATCTAGCTAGAAAACGAACACTTAGAAAAATCAATTTTATTTTTTTAAACAAGTAAAAATATTTTTTAAAAATATATATTATGGGATGTGTATTCTCCTTTAAAATAATATCTCCTTCAAGAACGATCATAAAATGTGTTTTCAATCGATATTTATTTAATAATGGACCATTTTTCCTACTTAGCAAAAATGGACGAGTTTTCCGGGTACGATAGAATTTAGGAAAACTCGTCCCGGGAAAACTCGTCTCCGGAAAACTCGTCTCCGGAAAACTCGTCTCCGGAAAACTCGACATCAGAAAACTCGTCCCCTTTCGCTAGGTAGGAAAACTGGTCCCTTATTGAATAAATATCGATTGAAAACACATTTTATGATCGTTCTTGAAGGAGATATTGTTTTTTTAAAATAGACTATAGCCCCCCATAATATTTTTTAAAAATATTTTTTCTTGTTTAATGTTTTTTTTTTTTTTTAAATAAAATCGATTTTCTAAGTTTTCGTTTTCTACCTAACTGGCTAAGTTCTTAGTGCTTTCACTTATTTTAAAGCGTTTATTATGTTCATAAACGAGACCGCATATTTTTTTATAAATATTTATATAAAAAAGAATTTACTTATTTACTGTTGTTTAATTTATTTGGAATCGTTTATTCGGTAAAGAAAAAAAAACACAGAAAACAAACAAAAGTGTTACGTGAGAACGAGAAATAATGTCCGGTATCACATCTTAGGGGTCTTGATAATCGCTAAAAAATAGAAAATTAAAGAAATTACTAAGGGAGATTTGGTTTTAAAAAGAAAATAATAAATTTTAATATTTTTTTAAATATAATTTTGAGAGAGGGGGGGGGGTAAAAACTATATCTCCATCCGAAAAACAACCAACAAAAAATGAAATTAAAAAGATTCTTGATAAACGATAGCGGAGTTTTCAATAAAATTGATTAATAAATTTATTTAGTGATTACTTTTTCTCTTAATGATTGATTTTAGAATTTTGAAGTAAAAATTAAAAATGAGTTAACGAGAGATTGTTAGCACATGGCATCTCTCGCGCCAAAAAAATATTTCGCTTTTAATTTATTAGTTAATTTTTGCAAAATTTGACAGGACGACATTAAATGTTGATAATTGATAAAAATTATAATTTTAAATAACGCATGAGTGTATTTGGTGTGAGAGAAAACAAAAACATAACAAAAAAAAACTATCATAAATAAAAAACCAAAACAAAAATAGTAACGAAGAATCGAATCGCTCCCTGTTTTTTAATTTTTTTGTTTTGTTTTTTTATTGTTTTTATGACTCCAAAAAACATCGTGGGTTTGTATTACTGTACACATAGATTCGAAAAAGTTGTCAAAAAACAAATATATAACAAATAAATGTTATCAAAGGCAAGATAAGTTACTTTTCTACCAAGCTGGATATATTTTTTGTGTTTTTATTCAATGTAACATGTTTATTCAGCTCGAAAACCATACAGTGTTTACCGATGTATTCGAAAATTCAAGATGGCGTCTCACACCCTCTTTAACACCGTAAGTATGGAAAAAGGTGTTATAAATAAATAAAAAAACTATACAAAATACTATTAAAAACCCGCCGAATATATGTCAACCTATGTCACGGTAACATATATTGAGCGAGTTTTTAACAGTATTTTATCCGTTTTTTTTTAATTTATAACACCTTTTCCCACACTTACCGTGTTAAAGAGAGAATAAGACGCCATCTTGAATGTTTCAATACATCGGTAAACACTGTATGTTTTTCGAGCTGAATAAACATGTTACGTTGAATAAAAACACAAAAAATATATCCAGTTTGGTAGAAAAGTAACTTATCTTGCCTTTGATAACATTTATTTGTTATATATTTGTTTTTTGACAACTTTTCCGAATCTATGTGTACAGTAATACAAACCCAACATCGTTAAAATAAGAACAAAAAAAATGTAATTAACTTTGTATGAACATAATAAACGCTTTAAAATAAGTGAAACCACTAAGAACCTAGCCAGTTAGGTAGAAAATGGATACTTAGAAAATCAATTTTATTTAAAAAAAAAACAACAAAAAAAAACATTAAACAAGTAAAAATATTTTTTTAAAAACATTATGGGGGCTATAGTCTATTTAAAAAAAAATATCTCCTTCAAGAACGATCATAAAATGTGTTTTCAATCGATATTTATTCAATACGGGACCAGTTTTCCTATCTAGCGAAAGGGGTCGAGTTTTCCGGAGACGAGTTTTCCGGAGACGAGTTTTCCCGAGACGGGTTTTCCCGAGACGAGTTTTCCCGGGACGAGTTTTCCCGGGACGAGTTTTCCGGGCACCAGTTTTTCGAGTACGAGTTTTCTTAAATTCACATTGAATAGGGAGACCCGAGGATGAATTTTTCACACTCTCGTATTTCTATTGTCATCAAAATTGGTCAGATCATCCATTTTTCAATTAAATCGATTGATTGCCTGCTCTAGTTGGGGGTTCATCGTGGTGCACATGAAGGAAAGTCACATGCCAACCCCTAGTGACTTAAGTCACAATACATCGTATTCTAAATTGCACTGTAGAGAACCTACTGTTGATTGTGCACTTATGATGTTAGGCTGTGGTAAAAGTCGTCTGTTTCTTCTTTCATCGGATATTTTTGATTATCGATACTTGTTGAAGACATTCCGATTAAAATTTAAAAAAAAAAAAAAACTATCTACGAACACTGCCAGATACTTAAAGTTCATTTGTGTGACATTTCATAAAAATTGGCCCGACGGTTGCGGAGTAACTAATACACACTCACACGCGTGTGCGCGCGCACACACAGAATATAGATAGATAGATAGTAATTATTTTCGATTTCTCAGATACGTTACGTCGTTGCCAAATTTAAATTTTTTTCTTTCCTTTTTTTTTTTTTGCACGATTAACAAAAGAAAATTTAGAAAATAGATTAAAATAAAATAAACAAAAAAAAAGAAATGATAAAAAAAAAAATAACTAAATAAGGAAACCGCTACGGGTCGGGTGGGGGGTCAGAGAGCAGACAGACCAGGATGTGTCCTTGAGACATGAACGAAAGAAACTCGTTCGTCTTGAAGCGTCGTTTTGATTGCACGTGCAGCCACGTCATTCACGCAATCATCTCGCTTGACAGCTTATCCGGACTGCGGTGGTCGAGAGTCGTGTATTTAAACGTCGGTTCTTTCGTACAATAGGGACGCTTCTGAAAATGCCTTCATTCATTTCTTCCTTTGGCTATACCATAATAACTTACGTTTTTGTTTAAACTTTTTTTTTTTTTTTTTACATGGGTGTCACCACTTATCAAGGCCCAGAGGCCACTCGAGGATAAGGGTTAATAGGTATACATTAGTCATTGTGATTTTTTTTTATTCAAACTACAAATTACTATCGGCATGTATATATTATATGTATAAAAATGTATCAATATATAATTGAAAAACATTTATTTAAAATCTGCATAAGAAAATATAATTTTAATAAAATAATTTTGTAATGAAAGCAGCATTGGATTTTTATAAAATAAAATAGCTTTTTTTTTTCGATTAATAATTTAAATGAAACATCTTTTTAGAATTAAAGCAACTTTGAAGGATCAACAACAAATTAATAATTTAAATGTTTTTTGACCGAGAAGCGCCACCTGGCGACAGTTTAGTGAAACGCACGAAGAAAAGATTGCCGCCATCCACATACTGCACAAGTGTCTTTTGTTATTTCGTTAACAAAAAGTGTTAAAACTAAATAAATTTTTCTATATAAAATATTTGTTTTATTATTTGATTATACAAGAAGTGTTTTCTTTCTTTTTTTTTTTTTTTGTTTCGTAATAACACAAGAAGTGTTGAAAACTAAAGTATTTTTTTAATAAATATATGGTTTCGTTTTTCGTATCTTCGGTTCGGTTTTGTTACATAATCAACTGTATCCACTTCCGGTAGCTTGATTTTTATTCCGAGTAGTGATCTTGCTCATTACCTAAAAATATACAAATTTATTTTCTTTTGGAGGGGGGGGGGCTCGTTTTAAAACCATATCTACCTCAGTATTTTCTTTAATTTTCTATTTTTGAGCGATTATCGAGACTCCTAAGACGTGATCCTCTAATGTCGGACATTTTTTCTTCAAAAGTAACACCCGACACTACTTTTTTTCTTCTTTAACAAAATAAACTCTTTAAAATAAGTTGAACCACTAAAAACTTACAAAGCTAGGTAGAAAACGAACAGTTGGAAAAATCAGTTTTATTTTTTTTTTGTTTAACAACAGTAAACAAATAACAATATTTTTTAAAAATATTATGGGATGTGTATTCTCTTTTGAAAACAATATCTTCTTCAAGAGCAGTCATAAAATGTGTTTTCAATCGATATTTATTCAATACGAGATCCGTTTTATTACCTAGCAAAAATGGACGAGTTTTCAGGGGTCGAGTTTTCCGGGGACGAGTTTTTCTTAATTAAAATAAATGTTATCGAAGGCTAGATAAGTTATTCTTCTACCTAGCTGAATAAGATAGGTTTTATTTTTTTACTTGTATTAAAACAAATAGTGTTGAGCGTTGGATAAGGATAGGAAAATTGGTTTAGAAGTGACACTTAAATATTTGAATCTTGCCAATGACTTTTAAAAAAACATACGAGGTGCCTTAAAGAAATATCCGGACTTTTTTTGTAGGGCATTTTAAATTGTCGTTGACTCTTGAAAATTCACTATGTTATTGGTATACATCTTATGAAATAACTGATCAATTTTTATATAATTTCATGTTCAAATGAACAGCTACAGCGGAAAGTGGAATACACCCTACTAAAGCCTGATTGTCACAGCTGGTGAATTTCAAAAATGCAATCTGGAAAATAATGATATGCAATAAAATTGTTTTAAACTTGGAAAAAATGCCACATAAACGTATGGGATGCTTCAGACTGGTTTTGCTGCATCTTGCATGAATCAAGCATCGGTTTTTGAGTGGCATATGAGATTCAAGGAAAGCAGGGAGTATGTAAGGGATGATGAGAGGTGTGGGAGGAGTAAGGAAGTCAGAACACCAGAGTTGATTGGTCATATAAAGAATTTCATGGATAAGGACCGTCGTCTGTCTAAAGAGACAATAAGTGGACAGTTTGATGTCAGTGTGGGAACTGTACACACAATTATTCGCAAGGTGTGGAACGTTTGGGTGAAGTTCTTCCCCAAGGTTGTTCAGAGAAAATCAGAAGAAAAGACATTGTCATGACAGCAGGGAGATGGTTGAACTGACCGATTCAGATCCGCAGTTCTTGATACTCTGGTGACCTGCGATGAAAGCTGGATCTTCTGCTATAACCCAGAGACCAAGAGAGAGTTCCAAGTGGAAGCATGCTGGTTCTCCCAAACCCAGGAATGTCAAACAGAGCAAATCTATCCAGAAACTTATGATGATCCTTTTTTTTTTTGAGAGCAAAGGCATGATCTACATGCACTGCGTTCTCACTGGTCAGACAGTCAACAAGGAATACTATGTAGATGTTTTAAGAGAGTTCAGGAAGATATTCCATCGGAACGGGCCAACACTCTTCCTTGCAACGTTTATCTCACAGAAGAGATGTTGCGAGTTTGTCTCTGATGTATCGTTATTTTCATCGAAAGTGTTCGAATGAGCTTCAATCTATGGTCCCCCCTCGCCAAACTTTCACAAGAAACACTCGTCTAGCTGTAAACACTATCAATAATTCCCCTCACTCTTTATCTGTGCCTAAACCTAAACGTAGATTCCATGAACAAAGCTTCTTTCTTAGAACTGCACGCCTGTGGAATTGTCTTCCGTTTTCCTGCTTTCCGGCTGACTACAATATGGTTGTCTTCAAGTCTAACATAAATAAGTTCTTGATGAGCCGTCCCATATAAGTTATCAACTTTACCAAATTTTCATTACTAATGATTACTATAATGTCCAATTTTTACTGTACACTCTTTAACCCTTATCCTTGAGTGGCCTCTTGGCCTTGATAATGTGGTGATGCCTATGTAAAAAAAAAAAAAAAGACCTTGCTTCCTGTGACTTTTGATTATTCCCTAAGCTCAAGGAAAACCTTAGAGGCTGACATTATGAGACACTTGAGGAGATGAAAGAGGCTGTGATGTGGGTCATTGACATGCTCACGCAAGAGGAATTCCATGGGGCCTTCCAGAAGTTGTTGGAACTGTACACGTTCATTGCAGCCGGAGGAGATTACTTCGAAGAGTTTCATGCATGTACTATTAATAAAAGTGTCCATACGAAAAAAGAAAAGTCTGGAAACTTATTGAAGACACCTCGCACTGTTAGAAATCTACCCAATATATGTTACGGCAACATTTATTGGTTGGGTTTCTAACAGTATTTTGTAATAGCTTTATTTTTCAGTCGTTATCGAAACTTTAACTAGGTGTCAATTCGCGGCCATTTTTTTTTCTCTCACCTAACATTCGAACCGAGTGAACGTTTTAAGGTGAGAACACTAACAACTTTTCCATATAGATAGAAGAGTAACTTCATTTGCCTTCGATAACATTTATTTGTTATATATTTGTATTCTTACCAGTTTTTCGAATCTCTGTGGATTATGAAACAAACCCAAAAAGGTATACTAATATATTTATTCAGGCCCTATACAGTAGTACGTTCAAGTTCCGCCTGACTTGAATATATTCAGTTAAAGATTTTATAAAACTTAAACCTGTGTGTGAAGAAATATATAGGAAAAAACAATATTATTGTTTGGAAAAAAAAAATGACTTTTATCATCTGAATGAATAAATGCGAACACTGGGCCCATTTGCCGCACTAAATGTAAAGTCAAAACGCCTTATTTTATTTATTTATTTTTACTATCAAGGCCCGAAGCCACTCGAAGATAAGGGTTAATGAGTGTAAGGTGGTAGTGTAGTAACACTTCATGGTGTAAATTGGGTAGAATTTGATTATTTATGGGGACGGTTCAACAAATACTTATTTACATTAGATTTGAAGGCAACCATGTAGTATTCAACCGAGAAGCAGCCCAGCGGAAGAGTGTTCTACAAACAGGTAGTCTGGGAAAGAAGCTTTGTTCATGCTGCGTTTAACTTTAGGCACAGATAGAGAGTGGAGAGGGGATCGTATATAGTGGTTGTAACTAGTCAAGTATTTTTTGTGAAAGTTTGCATTGTAGACATGCCATCTTTTTATGCAATATTAGTGTAAGGTAAACTAATTTGCATATTGTTCTGAAAAGGGGCATTTTATTAATTAACTGCCAGCAAGACCTGTGGAAATTCCACAAGGGACTCATTCATATGTAATATATTATTGTTGTCATTCTGTAGATGTTCAGTGTAAATGGAGACGCTCTGATATTATTGTAGTTTTTTTGTTAAATTTGCAAAAGTATTTATCTAACCTAACAGGGACGTCCAGAGCGCAGCCCGGTCGTAGAGTACGCTTAAATATGATGTTTTAATTCTTGCAGATTTCGTATATATTATTAGAGAGTTAATGTTGTATCGATTTTTTTTATATATTATAAAGTTGCAATTTCCAAAATCAACAAGGCCGATAGCCATTAGTCGTGTGCTCTCGTGTAATGATTGATACCATTCGCAAATTAATTTACGTTATCGCAACAACCATTTACCATTGATTTCTCGTTGGCACTGGAATTTGTGTGACAATAAGTCTCCCCAAGGTCACAGTCCTCTTTGAACTCAACCAGCGGAGGTCTGGTTAGTGCTTTCTCTCCTCGGTCTTTCCATCCTCCATGACCCTCATTCATTTGGTGTGGTGCTAGTTTATGGTCACACACACGCACGCACACACACACACACACACATACGCACACACACACATACACACACATACATACACACACATACACACACATACACACACACACAAGTTATACCGTTTATTCTATGTGATGTTCATTTGAATTTTACATTTGTAGTCGTTTCTGTGTATCCAATTTGTGTCTATAGTTCGTGTGTGTTAGTCACCAAATTATAGAGGTTTCCTTAATATTCCTGCCTTTTTTTTTTTATTCTTATCCTTTGTATCTTCTCAGCCATCCCTCTGATTCCAATCTCTCCCATTCTTTTTTTCAAATTTTTTTTGGTATCGTTCCTAGCGCTCCCACTATTAGTTATGTTATCTTAACTTTCGTAATTTTCCAGACTCCTTTGAGCTCTCTGGTAAGTTCTGTGTATTTGCTCCGCTTCTCTGTCTCCTTGATCTTCACTCTGTGTCTGCTGGAACGGCAAAATCTACAATCTAGCAGGACTTTTCTTTCTTGTTAACTATTATGGCGTCCGGTCTTCTTGCTTGGATGGTTTATCCGTTTGTATATCCATGTCCCATAGAATCTTGTGATTTTCATTTTCCAGTACCACTGCCGGTTTGTGCTTGTAGCATTTCTCTGGATGTTCAAGATGCAATCGTCTACATAATTGTGATTGTATTGCATTCCCCAATTGATCGTATCTATTTTTATATTCATTTTTTTTTTTTTGCTAGTTTGCTGCATTAATTTATTATGTGGTTTAATGTTTTTTTTTTTTTGTTGTTTTGTCGAGCCTTGCTTTGATGTGGTTAGTTCTAATTGTGTTATTTTGTGCAGCTGTTATTAGCGATTCAGTTTCCTTGTTTAAGTTTCAATTTTGTAGCCATTTCTAAGTGTTTTTGTTAGTCTCATCTTTTGAAATCCTTATGAATCGTCCCTGTAGCTTTTTCTTTCCCCATTTTTCTTTCCCCGTCTTATTCCTCGTCTCTTTTTTCTATTTTGTTGTTTCTTCCGTGGCTCTTGCTGCATTAATTATTCTTTCGGTGTTTTGCATTATCTATTTTTCTAATTTTTTTTTTTTTTGGTGTGTATTATTTACACAGTCTTCAATACAAAACAGCCCTCTTCTTCTGTCTTTCCTTTTCACATATAATCGGTTAGTATTATCCCTTTGGTGTAGTGCATTGTGCATAGTGATGATTTTCCTGGTCTTCGGATTAAAATTCCTCAGTTCTTCTTTGAACCAGCTTATAAACAGCCCAGAGTATCTTACTAGTGACACTGCTCACGCATTTATTCCTTTAATTAGATTTCTACTATACAGTTAAGTTTTAAGGAGATTTCATGTATTCGTTTCCCGTGTTCGATTTCATTTCTGCTGCTTTGATGGTTTCTGCTTCCAGAACTTCCAAATATTTGTACCTGTCATGTTCACCTAGTGCCCTCATCTCTGGTTGGGTAGTTTCTTCCAGTGTTCCTCTCCTTATATTCAGCAGTGCGCACTTTTTCATACTGAATTCCATCCGGATATTCTGGCTAAATATCCTGGTTGTGTTTATTAACGTCTCTAGTTCTGTCATCGTTTTTCGCAAATATTAAAAGCAAGGGTGCAACTACACTATTATAACAAAATTCGAAAATTTTAATATTGAATTTCAAGGCAAACCAATGACCTCTACGTAATTTACATGTTATAGTAATAAATATATACAAAAATACGATAAAGTAGAAAGAAATTATTAAAGAGATTATTTTTTGACGAAAATTAGTGAAATGTTTGTCTAAAAAAAAAAAAAAATGGAGTCCCAAGGGGAGATAAATAGCGTGTAACTGTTGCCAATTCTGGAGATTTAATAAACAAGAACCCAAGTTAGCCCAGCTGGGCAAATTTGGGTCTTTGTACCGGAAGAATATCCAGTAAATAAAACGTTGGTCGGTAAATCGTTATTTTGGGGGGATTTTTTGGATTTTTTTTTTTGTTCTTTTTTTTTGCATTTCCATACACCAAACATGGATATAAATATCACTAAAATATCTGCTGGGTCATAAGCTTCATTTCGGTACGTAACTTGCCTGGGTGGGTTGCCTGTAGGCTGAGATAAACCGCGTCACACACACACACACACAGAGTAGAAAAATGTATAAGATTTTGTGTTAATAATGACAAACATACCATACTTGGCCTTCGCGTCAAGATCAAAGTGTAGTATCTGTTCTTCAGATCTACACTTCAATTTCTTGTTCCCTGTCAGTGGAGGAGAAATCCTTCACGACTGTAACAATTTTTTTTTGTTCCTTTTTTTTCCACATTAAAAAACGACCCTGGTGTCTAACTCTGTCCCGTGGGGAGGCATTGTAAATAGGAACAATGACAAATGTGATTACAACAGAGTTACTTCCCATGTGATTTAGTCACGTGTTTCCATAAAAAAAAAAAATGGTGTGCTTTTAATATTCCTTAAGAGTCATCCGTTGATACTAGTGTATAATCGTCAAATTGCGCTAATATTTAACTTGGTACGCATTTTTTTATGTGTAGAAGAAGGAAGCTAGACAAACTATTAGTTGACTTTAATGGTTTTGGATCAAATAAAGAACACCTCCCTCCTACTCATCGTGCTGAGGGAGAACCGAATATTTTATTTATTTCTGAAGGTAAATATGAGCAATCCATTTCGTAACCCGATAATTTAGCCATTAAAGAAACTGCTTTTTAATTACAGAACTTCCGATGATTTATAGGAGAGGTTGCTAGTAAAAAACAAAAAAAAAAAAAAAACAATGAAATTAAAGCAATGGACATGACATGTCAACAAGTTCGTCAGCTAAATAACAGATATAAAGTTATCTTGTGAAATTTTAAAAGTTAGACCTGAATAGCTTTTTAGCTGACAGATCAAACTTCGATTCTGAGTGGCCGATTCTTATTTGTTACTGTTATAGCCGGTAATTCTTTTTTGAGACATCAGTTCGCCAACTTTCAGTTCAGCATTTTGCTACGCCAAAAGTTGTTAGGTATCATGCGACTTATTAAAAAATAATGCAAAAAACAAAATATCTTTCTACAGAAAAAAAAATTTATTTTTACATTTTTATCTGGCGAATAAACATAACATTAGATATGAAAACCCACGTTTACTAATTTTTAAAAAATCCCATTCATGCAACGGAGATAAATTTAAGTTTTTTTTTTTAATTCTAAAACTAACTTTTTTTTATGGATCAGTATGTGTGGCGTACCGGAAAACTATTTTTACTAAAGAATAGAAGTGAATAAAGTTTACTTTTAAGAGAATCTTTATAGATTGATCTAGCGAATAAACATAAAATTACTTATAAAAATCTACTTTGATTAGTTTTTAGTTTGTTTTTTCTTTTAATTTTTTTCTTGAAAGAGCATTAGCACAGTAGCAGGAGTCCGTCAAGCCGCTGGTGTTTTTTTTAAATCTATATATAAAAGCGAAAATGTATGTATGTATGTATGTATTATGTATGCGTGTATGTTTGTGTGTCTGCTAAAAACTTTCAACAGACTGAACAAAAATTAACAAACTTGGTCTCATATGAAAGCCCCATCCTTCGCCCGACAAATATCGAAAAATTGGCCAAAAATTGGTCTCATGTACGTTGTGTTAGCTCAGTTTGTTAGAACTTTGGGGCGTTATCTAAACGTTTTGAGTTCGAATCGTAATGTGAGATGACTTCTTTTTTTTCGATTTTTTAAATTTTAATATTGAAGCAGGGTTATTTAAGCCATTTTCACGTAACGTTCGTTTTTCTGTTGTTTTTTTTTTTCGCTTATTCTTAGGTTTTCATTAACACCCCCCACCCCGACCGACCACACACGCCCAAAAACACCCGGGTACCCACCGATTTTTTAAATTTTAATATTGAAGCAGGGTTATTTAAGCCATTTTCACGTAACGTTCGTTTTTCTGTTGTTTTTTTTTTTCGCTTATTCTTAGGTTTTCATTAACACCCCCCACCCCGACCGACCACACACGCCCAAAAACACCCGGGTACCCACCGATTTTTTAAATTTTAATATTGAAATAGGCTTATTTAATCATTTTTCACGTGTTTTTTTTTTCTTTTTTTTGGTTTTTATTTTGTTTTTGTTTTTCAGATTTTTACATTTAACACGTTCGTTTGCCTTACGTAAGTTATTTTTGTGTTTTTTGTTTTGCTTACCCCCCCCCACACACACACACCGCCCGGGTACCCCCCGCTTTATTTTTCAGATAAGTTTTAACGTTCGTTTTTCTGTTTTCTTTTTTTACTTCGCTTATTCTTAGGTTTTCATTAACACCCCCCAACCCCAACCGACCACACACACCTCCAAACACTCGAGCAACACCGGGTAGCCCCCCTCCCCCGCTAGTTACATAATAAAAGATAATGAACGTGGTTTTTCATACGTAATTTTATGTTTAATCGTTAGATAAAAATGGAATAGAATCTCTCGACCAGCAGGAATTGTCATCCTACACTGGTGATTGCGTAAGCATGAGACACTGGTGTGCGTAGGTATAACAAGAATTATATATATATATATATATATATATATATATATATATATATATATATATATATATATATATATATATATATATATATAGATTTCGGCCTTTTGGATTATTTTGGACCATCTTCCAATTACGTGATTTCCTTGGATTGTGAATGGAAATTTAATTAACTTTCTTGGATTTACATTTTTGGATTTTACCGTCATTGGATACTTTAACTTTCACTAGACACGTGAAATCACGTTTTTCGTCACCATATTTCCTCTTCTTCACTTTTTGTTATCAAGTAAGATCTTTGACTCACTTGCATTTTATCAAATACTTTTGTATGCAAAATCCGATCCCGCATTTTGCTAATTCCTACCCTCTGATGAGAAGGAAAGTATTTCTTCGGAACTCCACGGATTAAGGACTATCCACTTATTAAGTGTTTCCTTTTCAGATTAAATATGTTTTTAACTCTTTTTCCAAGTGATTTTTAACATATTTTATTAAATGTTTGTTCTTATTATAAGCTCTGTCTCCTATTTGGTTTTATCGAGCTTGTACATCTGGTTGAGATTACTTTATAAATATTAATTCTTTAATATTTATAATATACTTTTTGAATCATTTTGGTAAATTATGATTGTAATTTTTATTTTATATATATAACTACGCTGACGAGAGGTAACGACCTTGAAACACGCGTATACGTAGATTACTGTTTTTAAAAATAATAAATAAATAAAAATGTTATATACGTCCTAATTAAAAAAAAGGGTGACTTTCTAAGTAAATAAAAAAATGAGCTCCGAGGCGGAGCCAATATTAACCGTATGTATCGCTTGAAAAACTACAACAATAACAAAAAATCTCTCTCTCTCTCTCTCTCTCTCTCTCTCTCTATATATATATATATATATATATATATATATATATATATATATATATATATATATATATATATATATTCACGGCTTTACCTTAAAATTGAACAGGTATTTTACGTCAAAAAATTCTTTCCATTATTTAAGAAAAAAAGATGCCGATTCGAAGAAGGCTTCTTCTTCTTATCATCATCATCATCATCATCATCATCATCATCATCATCATCATCATCATCATTTATTTATTTATTTATTTATTTATTCATTTATTTATTTATTTATTTTCATTAATAAACGTGCATCCGGTCCTACCGTGGCTACCGAAAAAGAAGGCCGACGCACATGACAGCGTAACGTCACTTCCTGATTAATTTATTGGTAGAGACAGCTTCCGGTATTCAACCACGTGGTCATGCTAACTGGCATGAAGAACAATTCTCCATTCGGATATTAATTATTATAATTGCTCATTTGGGATAGTTTTAATCAAAATATCGTAAGTGAATTCGTGTTTGAACTTTTATTTTTATCGGAGAAAGTAAAATATTTCATTTTATTTTTTATTTTTTTACTGCAAAACAAACAATTTTTATATAATATTTTTCAGTCCGTTCTTTTAATAATAAACAAAACTTTTCACTGAGTATTTTCAAATATTTTAAAGTAAGTATTTTTCACGGCAGTTTTTTCATTTATTTTATTATTATTATTTTTGTTTGTTTGTTTTAGGATCGGTGAATTATCAATATTTTAGCATCAGGCGTAATTTATTTCTTTGAAATATATTTAAAACTTCATTTTTTGTTTTTATGACATTTTGACTGCAAATAATTTCCATGACGGGTTTGTTTTACTATACACATAAATTCGAAAAGGTTGTCAAAAACAAATATATAACAAATAAATGTTTTCAATAACAATCATCTGCACAAGTGGTCAAGAGGTGGAGAACACTGGAAATCTGGGGAGACTTGTTGTCACTTGGTCTCCAGGGAACACCACAGGTTACTGCCAGTGAGCGATCACTGATGATAGCATGTGAAACAACTAATACGCTACACATTTTGATGAAAAACATGGGGGGAAAATGGGCATAGAAGAACAAAAAATTCTAAACTTTAAATATAATTTCTGTATTTAAAGTAATAGTTATTTAAATATTTCAACATATAATCTTGTGGGGGAAAATCCAGCTTCCCAATAAGGGGCACTCTGGATAGGAACAAAAATAATCTCAGTCATGAAAGATTTCTCCTCCACCGACCGAGGACAGAAAAGGTAAAGTGTAGCATCAAAACAGATACTACACTGTAATCTTGTTCCGATGGCCAAAAAATATTTGTTTAATGTTTCTTCAATTGTTTGTTCCCTAAATTCATAATTCAGTTTTATCAGTATTAAATTGTATATTGCTTTAAAATTACTAAATTTTACATAGACAATATTTATATCTTATATTGAATAAAGTTCAGTTCAAGTATTAATCGAACTGTGTTCCTTTTTTCTTTTTAAAAATGTTTTATTGCTCTTTTTCAAATGGCCCTCATATAGACAGTCTGCTAAATCTTATCAACCTACATTGTCTGCAGACATTTTTCAGTTAAGAGGCCTTCTTTTTAATCTCGGTGGCCGTGGTCCCTACGCGCGAAGCACGTGAATATTTATACTTTGTTTTTATTTCTTAATGACACGTTAATGACACATTTCTTTCTTTCTTCGTTCAATAATACAAAACGTCAGATTCGACCTTTTCTCAATGGTTTGTCTGACTCTTCTTGTCGTTGGCCCGTCTCCCTCCACTCCCACGTCGCCTGTCTATCTTAACTGCGCCTTCTCCTCCCGCTTGTCATTAATTCAAATTTTAAAAAGCGACATTTTCTTTTCTTTTCTTTTTTTTTATTTTTAATTTAATTCTTTTCCTCTCTTCGTTTCTCGGCTTCATGTCAAAATATTACTAGATTTCTGCGAGTGAGAGTGATCGTCGCTAGGAGTTCGATAGTTAATCTCCGCCCCACAGGGGAGTGGGCGAAGGGGATGATGTGACACAAGGGCCGGAAAGTGAGATTGGAGAACCAGCACTATAAAGAAATATAACCACGGCAACCCGGTCAGCATTCCCCAGAATAAACGTCTTAGGCGATTAGCTATTAAAGGGAGACAGCAAAGCCTGGAAGGCCGAACCTCCTAGAACTGCACAGAACCAAAGCCAAACCTCAATCAAGGAACTAACCAGCTCAAAAATGGTCTCGAGGCTCTGCTTCAAGTGAAAATATCACGGCTGGGCTCCCGAGGCTGAGGGATTAAGGCGGACGGACCATAGCCGTCGTAATGTTCGTGGCCGAACCAACCACAGTTATTTAGCTACGAACAAAATCCACCAATAAAAAAATAAATTAATGTAAAATATGCTGTGTTTAAAAAAAAATTATCTTTTATTTATTTTTTCATATAATCAATAATATAAATCTCACCTGCCAGTTTAAATGTATGTATGTATGTATGTATGTATGTATGTATGTATGTATGTCTAAAACTTTCAACGGATTTTCATGAGATCGGTATCATTTTGAAGTTGATCCTTCGAACGACAAATATCGACAAATTAACTAAAAACATTAATTTCTTCACTCTCAACTGAGTACTTTTCGAGAGGAGGGGGGTCGCTTTTTTCGCCGATATTTTAGAAAGTCATCCTCTCTTTTCGATTGACTAGCCTTAATAAAGACGTCACTTTTTTTTATTCAGCGCAGTTAAGATAGACATCTTAGTGTATGATTGATACTGTGTGTTAATGTCAGTGTTATGTGACAAGCAGTTTAAGAGTTTAACGGTTAAATATTTTCACACACATGCATACATCTACTGTTTTGTTTATATAGATTGTACTGTCTTCAGTCGACGATACTTGAACTTATTTTGGTACAATTTCTTGTAAAATGTTTAAAATCAAAATTGTTATCCTTAGCGATATAATATCAATAATCAATTATGATGCTCATCAATTATCGACGAACGTTTGCTTTCTTTGAACTCCGGGTGATAGGTTTCTATTATTGTTGTAACTCGGCACCTTTTTCTTAAACGCCGAATAAATGTAGGGGCATATTACTAAGAGCTCAGGGAAAACGGACGCTCGCTAATAATCGAGTGGAAAATAGTACGACATATAGAAATTTAGACGATCCGTGTAAGTTATGTCTAAATGAGAATTTGGAAATTTTAAAATTTAAAAATTCTCAAAACTCGTTAAACTGTAGTAGTGAAGTATCAGAAAGGTGACGGTGGTCTCATGGTTAACGACACGGACTTGAGACCCGTGTGTTCCAAATGCGAATCCACAAAAATGACTTTCACTTAGGATGTTGGCAATCTTCTTGTGGTTCTCTTCCGTAAGTACTCGATGTTTTTCTAGGCAGAATTCTTAGTAGAAAATAATAAGAAACCAATGCCTACAGTAGAATCTTTAGATTCAGATTCAGATTCAAATGATGATGATGATGATGATGATGATTTAAATAGCAAACAACTGGGAGTAATAACATTATTATTATTATTATTATTATTATTATTATTATTATTATTATTATTATTATTATTATTATTATTATTATTCACTCAATAGAGGTTTTCACACAGTTTTCACATCAAATAATTCTCTTTGAGAACAACTTGTGGTGTTCCCTGGAGTCTGAATGACAAAACGTCTGTCCAGATTTCCAGAACTCTCCATCTCTTTTGATACCAATTTGCAAATCAATTTGTGTTATCCCATCAGCTGTTTACTATTGATTTCTCATTGATAGCGACCATTGGTCTTCACTGGAATTTGTGGGGTAATAAGCCTTCCCAAGGTTTCAGTCCTCACCACATTAATCCAGTGAAGATCTGGTTAGTGCTTTCTTTCCTCGGTCTTTCCATCCTCCTTGGCCCTCGTCCTGTAGCTCATGTGTATTAGTCTCTGGATTCAAGAGGTTTCCTTGCTACTTCAGCCGTTTTCATTATTGTTATCCTTTGTTCTTTCTCAACTATTCCTTTGATTTCAATTTCTCAGATTCCCTTTTCAAAGTTTTTCGGAATTGTTCCTAATGCTCTCAGTATTATTGGTATTATCTTAACTTTCTTCATCTTCCATATTCCTTTCAGCTCGCTGTTTAGCTCAACGTATTTTCTCTGTTGCACAGTCTCCTTGATATTCACCTTGTGGTTTGCTGGAACAGCGAAATCTACGATTTGGCAGGACTTTTCCTTCTTGTTAATTATTACGACATCCAGTCTTCTTGTACCGGTGTGTTTATCCATTTATACGCCCATGTCGCATAGGATTCTGTGATTTTCTTTTTCACGTACTGCTGCCGGTTTGTGCTTGTACTGTTTGTCAGTTTGTTCAAGATGCATTTACAGTGTACTATCTTCTCCACTCGACCCTGTCTGCTTGCTGGATTCACTTATTATATGGTTAATAGTTTCGTCTCTTTGTCCACAGAGTCAGCATTCGCTGTTTTCTTGTGTTTTGTCGGTCTTTGCTTTGATATGCTGGTTTTAATCGCATTATCTTGTGTGGCTGTTATTAGTTATTCAACTGTTTAGATTTTCTTTACGCAGCCATGTCCAAGTGTTTTCGCAAGTCTCATCTTTTGTTATCCTTATCGTCTTTTCTCGTCTTATCACTTGTTTCTGTTTTCCGTATTAAAAAAAAAGGTTTCAGTGTCTTCTTTCTGCAGTAACTATCCTTCTAGTGTTCTGCATTATGTATTTTTTTTTTATGTCATTCACAGTCTTCTATACAAACCAGTCCTCTTCAGCCGTCATTCCTTCGCACGTAGAGTCGGTTGACATATTTCTTTAGGTCTCGTGCTTGTGTCATAAGTTTCCTGATTCTCTGGTCTTTCTTTCGTCCAACCTATAAATGGTCCAGAGCATCTTACTGTTGATAATGCATAATATTTTCATAGCTTTTAGTAGGTTTCTACTATACAGTTTAGTTTTCTTATTGTTCTAAGGTATTCCTTTCCAATTTCTTCACTTATTTCCGTTACTTTGATGGTGTTTGCTTCCAGAACTTCCAAACATTAGTAGTTCTCATGTTCACCCAGTCCCTTGATCTCAGCTTGATTGGGTAGTTCCATGCCTTGCGTTGTCTCCAGTTTTCTCCTTCCTATAACTAACAACGTGCACTTTCCATACCGAATTCCATTCGCATATGCTAGTTGAAGATTTTGATCTTGTTTATTAGCGTCTCTAGTTTCTTTTTGGTTCTTGTAAAAAGTTTCGCATCATCCATGTACACCAAGTGGTTCATTTTTTCATCTGTATATGTGAACTTGTATTCGGCTTAGGGACATCATGGCTATGATGAGCAGAAGTGGTAATAGGGAAGCACCTTGGAAGATACCTCTTTTATTTTAATCTGAGTTGTGTATTGTCCACCAGCTGTCAGTTCAAGTCTCCATGATTCTCAAGCATTCAAGTATCCATGCTTGATAGATCATGTCGTACGCTTTCTTGTAGTTGATCCATGCCATGACTATATTCTTTTTCTACGTTTGATCTCCTTTAGGATCTTTTGGTCTATGTAGAGTAGATCATGTGTTCCTCTTTTTCCTTTTTGGCATCCTTTCTGTTCCTTGTCTGTAGTCGACGATTATTAAGTTAGTTATTATTATTATTATTATTATTATTATTATTATTATTATTATTATTATTATTATTATTATTATTATTGGCTCACAAGGAGCTTTCACACAGGTCTTCAGAGACTTTTCCCTGAAAAACAGCCTGTGGTGTTCACTTAAAGCTGAGTGACAAAAAGTCTCCCCAGGTTTCCAGTACTGTCCACCTCTTTCGGTAACATTTGCAAATAAATTTGCATTATCGCAACAGCTGTTTGCCATTGATTTCTCATTGGCAGCAACTATTGGGCTTTGCTGGGATTTGAGTGGCACTAAGCCTCCACAAGGTTCCATCTCTCTTTGCACTTATTCGGCTGAGGTCTGGTCAGTTCATCGGTCTTTCCTTCCTCCTTGTCTCTACTTGGTTATTTGGTCTCGCTCTTTTTTGGGGGGGGGTGATGTGGCTATGTGGGCAGGGTTGTGGTTAGAGAACTTGTAGATATGCAGTTTCAGTGTTCTTGGTTCCATGTAGTGTTTCATGTTTTGCCTTTGCTGCATTTTGTCTGGTCCGCACTTGTTGCTCCTGTCTGTTAGTTTCCACATTCAAGGGTTTTCTTAATATTTCAGCTGTTTTCATGATTGTTGTTCGCTATATTTTTCCAGTCATTCCTTTGATTCCAATTTCTCCCTTTTTTTTTTTTTTCAAGGTTTTTCGGGATTGTTTCTAGTGTTTCTACTATTATAGGTATCATTTTGATTTTCTCCATCTTCCATATCCCTTTCAACTCTCTGGCTATATCTGAGTATTTGTTCCGTTTCTCTTTTTCTATGGTCAGCTGGAACAGCAAAGTCTACAATTTGAAAGGATATTTTTTCTTGTTAATTATTATGACATCCGGTCTTCTTGCTTGAATGAGTTTATCAGTTTGTATGTCCATGTCCCATAGGACTTTGTGATTCTCGTTTTCAAGTACTGTTGCCGGCTTATGTTTGTACCGCTTGTCTGTGCGGTCGATATGCAGTTGTTTGCATAATTCCCAGTGTACTACCCTTCAAACTTGGTCGTGTCTGTTCTTGTATTCCTTTTGGGCCAGTTCGCTGTATTCACTTATTATATGGTTTATCGTCTCACAAGGAGTTCTCACACTGGTACTCATCACTGGTAATAACTTGTGGTATCTCCTCAGTTTTCAAGTCCTCTCCATTTCTTTCGATAGCCATCATGAGTGACTTCACGTTATCTCAACAATTGCTTACCATTGATTTCGCGCTGGCATTGGCCATTGGTATTCCTTGGTGTTTGTGTTGCAAAAAAGAAAAAAAAATACTCATCGAGGTTTCAGAAAGGGGTTGGTTACAGCTCCCCCTTTTCGATCCTGCAGGACCCTTCACAACTCAGATATAGACTTCACACATTTTTATTTTTTGTATTTCACTAGGAGTACCTGGAGTCTGAGTAACTACATATCTCCCCAGATTTTCAGTAGTCTCAACTTCTTCGATAACCATTTGCAAATAACTTACGGAAATGGAATCATGTCGTCTTTTCTATGGCGACAATTTTATTGTTCCTCCTTGTACATTTCTACTCAGTCGACACTGCCTGATTATAGTGGCAAGCAGAAGTTGAATGACTGAAAACAGTGCCGATATAAGCGGAGAGCACATACAGCCATCTTATTCAAAAATGTACTGATGAAGCTCAACGTTGCTTAACTTCGATGATCTAACGGGAATCGGTGTGTCAGCGTGATTATACCGTAAATAGAAATACAGCTAATGAATGCATAGTTTTGTTGAAGATAGAATTTTCGCTTGATTGGAGACGGTTTTTAGCTGTTTAATTTTCGATTTTTGGGCGATTATTTTTGCATGCCTTATTTGCTTTACCATTTTCAAACACTTCATAATAAATTAATGTTTGGTGTTATCCATTTCTAATTTTATTAGTGTTTCATCCATATGCAACTTTTGTTTATATTGAAAGTAAATTATCAAAGTGACAAAAATGATAAATTACTAAAATCTTTCTTAACATATAAGTTCATTCATTTTCAAGGGAGATAATTTAACAACGAACATAACAAAATCGTTAAATGGTGAAAATTAAGGAGACATAAAACGAAACCTTGTGCACAACATTTGCTAGAAAACTGAAAATGATATAGAAAATCGATATAATACCATTAATCATAGGAGCACTAGAATCTGTCACGAATGAAATGATAAAAGACTGGATAATTGGAATTAAAGAGACGATTAAGACTATATGACAAATAGCAATGATGAAAACGGTTGACTTCTTGAAGAACATAATCGCATGCGGTTTATTTTCGGTAGTTTCGTAACGCTCGCTTCCATTATTTTGTCCTTTAATCCTCACATTCCATACCAATGTTTCTGGCAAAGAGGGAATAATTGCTGTTTTCTTGGTCGCAATCTTTCAACACTTATCGTTGGCTCATTTTTATTTCATTTTATCTCTTCGCATAAAGTGGCTTCCTGTCTTGTCTGGAGTTATTTTGCATTAAAAAAAGCAGAACAAAAACAAAAAAAACAAACATAAACTGCCAACGCTTACTCATCACATTGAAGTTGCAATATAAATAAACAACAACCACGAAAAGAAGACAACTAAGTGAAACCAATATGATTGAAACTGCAAAAGTTCCCTCTCCCGAAAAAGCGAAAAAAAAAAAAATAAAATAAATAATAATAAATAAAACAATAAAAATTAAAAAAAAAAATGTAGTAACACAAGCCTCGGCTAATAGGACGCGGAGGGGTGGAAAACCGAGGAGGAAAAGCACTAACCAGACCTCCATTCGAAAAGAATAGAGGTTTATTTATCGTTAACTTATTTTAAATTTCAATTGACAAAATATCGATCAGGTGGAAGATGTCCACTCAACAGTAAGAAGTCTGAACTCCAGACGCCAAAGCGGTTAATCTTGTATGTGACTTACTTTCTATATTCTGAATCTTACCCTCCTTTCCCAAAATATATAACAGTCGGGCATGTATTCTATCTACGACAAATTTTTCTATACTCCCCTACTGTCTATAAAAACGAAACTTAGACACCAGAGTGCTTAACCTCAGACATCTTCTCTATCCTCGACACACGGTTTTAGTTCACCACTCTTTAGTTATCCGTAGACTTCTCTTCCCATTCGCACGGTGTGCCTTAACCAAGTTGAACAACTGACCCTGACTTCGGGTGTATCGGCATCTCGTTAGCCCCAATTATTTCGACCGGACAATTATCTCCCCTTCCAACCACAAGGTCATTTTCGGGGAGGGGATCCCTCCCCCCAATACACACATACACACTCCCTGCAAAGACTACTGTACGTTTCGATTGGCTTTAGTTATACACCTGTCCATCTCAAGTGTTTGATCAGACGTATTCACATGCCGCCTCCAAATACCTGTCGAGTCGCCAAACACGTCGCCAAATCCCACCCCCACCTCTTTCGTTAGGTGACCGCTTTTCTCTTTGCATTATTGTCTGGCCGAGAACACAGGTGGCTCAGATTCATGTGCACGCATTTTTCAGCCTACACACACACACACACACACACACACACACACACACACACACACATATATATATATATATATATATATATATATATATATATATATATATATATATATATAAGATGGAATACTGCTGCCATATCTGGGCAGGAGCTGCTAAAAACAGCCTATCCTGCCTTGACAGAGTACAAAATAGACTTCGTGGCTTAGTGGGGGATATCCTTTTCTCTACCCTGCAACCTCTCTCCCACAGAAGAGACTTTGCGAGCCTGTCCTTGTTTTATCGTCATTTCCATGGCAGGTGCTCGTCTGAACTCTAATCTCTGGTCCCCCCTCGCCAATCTTCCACGAAAAACACCCGTCTAGCTGAATCCACTGTGAACAATTTCCCCCACTCTTTATCTGTGCCTAAATCAAAACGTGGATTCCATGAACAAAGCTTCTTTCTTAGAACTGCACGCCTGTGGAACTCTGTTCCGTTTGCCTGCTTCCCACCTGACTACAACTTGGATGTGTTCAAGTCCAACGTTAACAAATTCCTAATGAACCGCCCCCTTCAGTAAACACTTCATCAAATCTCCACACTAACGTAATGTACTTGCAATAACCCTTATCCCTGAGTGGCTTCCGGGCCTTGATAAGTGGTGACCACTGTGTAAAAAAAAAAAAAAAAAAATATATATATATATATATATATATATATATATATATATATATATATATATTGTACTAGCTGTCCTGACTTGTCGTTTCCCCATTGTGTTTTAACTTTAATGTTTTTAGACTTTTCATTTTTCTATGCAGTTTGGTTGTAAAGTCTGGTTTTTTTTTGTGTTTTTTTAATTAAAATATTATTTTTTAAAAATGCAAATACAATAAACTACAACAACCCTATGATAATTTTCTTGGGGGTGCAGTTTTTGTAATAAAAAAAGCTATGAGGTGTTAGCGGTTGGGCTTTTTTGTCCGTATCGAAAGAAAACTATAGTATCATATGTTAAGAATTTGTAAACCAATAACATTCTAAATTTTAATTGCATGAATCTAAACAAATGCAGTTGTCTAATAGAAATTTATAAATTCTAAATCAAAGTAAATTTTTATGAGGACCTAAAGAAAAGCAAAAATTTCCACCCACGAGCGAAAACGCCACAATTCTAATCATCTACATAGCCGAACAAATTGTATACATTTTATTGTTGAAAAAAAAAACAAAAAAACTTTTTTCAGACAACACCGTGCGCAGCTAACCTGAAGCAAGGTTGTGCAAAAATACTTCCTTCGCGCCCCTTTTTTCAGGTTTTCTCAGGTCTTTTAATTACAAGTAACGAAGATGAAAACTCTCTACTAGTGAGTAAGGTTTTTTTACCAAATGAACTTTCCTCGACTAGTGTAAATATTCACCAAACTATCGTTCATCTTGGAAATTAGAAGAGCCTTCTCGATCCCAGCAGCTCCACTTTGGTAAGTTAGCTCCTTATTTATTACACTATTACGAGGTGGCCCTAATAAGTTTCCATACTCTTATTGTAAAGGCATTAAAAATTGTCGTAGACTCTTGAAAATTCAGTATGCTATTGGTATACATCTTATGAGATGACTGGCAATTTTTTTAAAAAGATTATTTCTGGTTCAAATGATCAGCTACAACAGGAATTGGAATACATCCTTCTAAAGCCTGATTATCACAGCTGTTGAATTTCAAAAATGCAATCTGGATGTGAGGACACTTTAGAAGAACGATATGCAATAACATTTTGGCTACATACCACAAGAACGTATGGAATGCTCTGGACTTCTTTTGGACCATCTTGTATGAATCGGTCATCAGTTTTGGGCGCATAAGAGATTCAAGGAAGGTAGGGAGTTTGTGGGGGATGATGAGAGGAGTGGGAGGTGAAAGGATGTCAGAACACCAGATTTGATTGGCCAAATAAAGAATTACATTGATAAGACCCATCGTGTGTCGATAGAGACAATAAGTACACAGTTTGATGTCAGTGTGAGAATTGTATAAATACTTGTTTGCAAAGAATTGGAGATGCAAAAGATTTGCCCGAAGTTTGTCCCGAGGTTGCTCAGCGAAATTCAGAAAGAAAGACGTTATCATGACTAAGATGGGCAACAAGACAGTTCCTCTCGCTTTCCCTATAGTCCAAACCATGCTTCCTGTGATTGTTGGTTATTCCTTACGCTCAAGGAAAACCTAAAAGGCTGTCATTATGAGACAGTTGAAGAGATGAAAGAGGTTGTGACGAGAGTAATTAACACACTTACACAATAGGGCTTCTAGAAGTTGTGTGAACGGTGCAACAAGTGCATTGCAGCCGAAGGAGATTACTTAGAAGGAAACTAGAGTTTAATGTGTGTACTATCAGTAAAAAGGCCCATACGAAAAAAGTTTGGAAATTAATTGAAGGCACGTTGTAAAGACGATAATGCAAACATTTTATGCTACATCAAATTATTGCATCATCCATAATAATGTGCAAGAAATATATAAAAAAAGCAGTTTAATGTTCAATATATATATATACATATATATATATATATATATATATGTATATGTGTGTGTGTGTGTGTGTGTGTGTGTGTGTGTGTGTGTGTATGTATATATATATGTATATATTGCAATCATAAAGGGAAGACGTTTATTGTTCATGAGTAAAAGTAAAACATGTAAAATACGTTTTAAAAAAATGAAAAAAAGAGAAAGGAGAGAAAAACGAAAAAAAAAGGGGGGGAGGAGAATTAGCTGACCGGTTTCGCCCTCGCTGTCTTGCCAGCTGAATCGACAGACTTGCGATTAAAAAGGGAAAAAGTAATGTAAAAATGCACTTTATTAAAATAAAACTGCATTGTGTGATATGTACGGGTGAAAAAATAAATAAATAAAAAGAAAAAACAGGGTAGCGATTAAAATAAAGCAGCGTTATGATCTTCGAAAATAATTTTATCATTTTTATTGTTAAGCACCCCCCCCCCTTTTATGCAACAGTTTATTAAAAAATATTTTATAAAGAATGAGAATGGTCCTGGAAAATAATGTGGCATGTAGCCAAAACGCTGTTTTATTAGGTTGGTGCAACAATGATGTCGTTTATATATATATATATATATATATATATATATATATATATATATATATAGTACTGTATGTGGATGACTATAATGCTCCTCACCTTGAGTTGAGCATATTGAGAAGTGATACACGAATTACCATTAGCGTATAAGCGACGCTCTTTGTGTAAACAAATCGAGCGGCGGTATTTCGGACGATGTCAATACATCGTTAAATTCACTACTCGTTCAGCGGCCGCCAATAGCGTAATGGTTAGGAGCCTTGACTGCCATACAGACAGTCGGGTTTCAATCCTGGCTTGAGGTGGTTGCCTGTCTAGCCGCACTGATGAGCTGTGAAACAGCGAAACAGTACTGTATGTGGATGACTATATATATATAACGTCCAAAAAACGACCTTATTTTTTCACCAACCTAATATTTATATAATATATACTAGCGGGACCCGTAGAAATTCCACAGGAAACTCATTCATATGTAATATATTGATGTTGGCATTCTGTAGATGCTCAGCGTAAATGGAGATGTTCTGATATTATTGTAGCTTTTTTGTTAAAACTGCAAAGGTAAGACTGAAGTTTTGATTCAAGACATCCGTGACACAAAGATTAATCCCAGAGAAGTACTCCTGAATGGTACCCCATTAGCGGAAGTTGAACAGTTCATCTACCTGGGCAGTACCATTACGAACACTTGAAAAATCGATGAAGAACTGTCAAAACGAATCCAAGCGGCTGCATCAGCCTTCGGAAAATGGAGAGACCGTCTGTGGAATCAGAGAGGAATCAGATTAAAGACCAAGATGACAGTGTACAGAGCTATTGTCCTACCATCATTCCTGTACAGCTCAGAAACCTGGACTCTCTACAGACGCCACTTCAAGAGATTAAACCTGAGACAACAAAGACACTTCCGTCATCTAGTGGGTATCTCTTGGAAAGACCATGTATCGCATTTTGAAGTAGTAGAAAAGGCTAAAATGCCCAGTGCTGAAGAAATAATCGTAACAAAACAACTGAGATTGACAGGACATGTCACACGCATGTCAGACAGCAGACTACCAAAAGCAGTTTTTTTTTTTTTTGTGAGCTCAAAGAAGGTACAGGACCCCTAGGCGCATCGAAACTGCGCTATAAAGACGTGTTCAAGAAACATTTGAAAAACACAAACCAACTCAACGACTGGAGAAGAAAAGCTGAAGATCGGATAGTTTGGAGAAGTGTTGTATCAGGCGCAGCCGATGTCATTAGAGATCAAAGCATTGCTGCTTGGGAAGCAAACAGAGCGCCACTACCCGGATTTCCTGCCATCAGGTGTCACATCTGCGGCCGAGGTTTCAGAGCTCCGATCAGACTCACATTGCACCTTCGACACGGACACTAACCGACCTCCGCGTCATCGTTGAAATCTACAGACTGCCAGAGAGAGAGAGAGAGAGAGAGAGAGAGAGAGAGAGAGAGAGAGAGAGAGAGAGAGAGAATTTGAGTTCGTTCAGCCATAATCGAAACCTAAACCAAAACTCATGAAGAATTCTTGATAAAATTATTTATATAAAAAAATAGATGACTTAAGTCCCATCAACTATAATCGAAATCGAAACCAAAATTTATGAAGAATTCTTGGTAAAATTATTTATGACAAGAAATAGAACATAGCAATTAAACGACACGGATGTAAGCGTGGCTCACAAAAGAACCCACGCGCTATATATATATAATCTACTCATTTAGAGTAATCTCTAAATCGTAATTAAATGTTTAGTTCACTTAAAGTATTCGAATCGATTGCTGTTCTACTCAATATACTTTCCATATCGCGAGGAAATTAACGTCCAAACATTCTGTAACATTTCCTCCCATATTTGCGCACATTGGTTCTTGATCGGTTGATTCGCGGCAGCTACTCACTTATAAGCAATTGTTTCAGGTGTCCTGCTGTAAACATTGTCTTTTAGAAATCCACACTAAAAGGAAATCCAAAGATGTTACATCTGGTGATCCTGATGAGAATTTAACTCTCCCTCTTCTCCGAATCCATCTGTTTTGCAGGTTTCCATTTCAGATAAGCTTGCAAATCCCGCTGAAAGTGAGAAAGTGCGCCATGTGTATACATTATTTTTAAGACGCCCCATATAGATAAGAAAGTTGGCCTAATTCTCAATCTTAACCCTGCATATCAGACCCAGTTTTTTTTTCTTTTGGAACAGAGCTGCTTGGCACAAAGGATATATATATATATATATATATATATATATATATATATATATATATATATATATATATATATATATATATGTGGGGGGGCTATATTTAGTTTCATTTAATTTATGCAAATGCGAATAAAAAAGTGTCAAAAATCAGACATCTCAGTTTTTTTTTGTTTTTGTTTTTTTTTAGAAATTTTAACAACAGGTATCTGATATCAATTAATAAATGCTATTTTTAAAATTTGGAGGGGACATAATATAACCATTTGAAAATAATATATTTGATTTGCATTGAATTGAATAAGTAAGTTGAAGCAAGTTTTTCAGGACAAATATTTATAAAATCAGCACAGTGATGCGAGATGGCACAGAATCTAGAGCTGAGACAGCGGGAACCTATTAGCTTAGAGACTTTTGTACCCTCTCTCATAGGGAGAGACTAGCAGCTAGCAGTTGGTGCACTAGTCCAGGTTTCATAGCAATACTCCAGGCATGGCAAGTTCTGGCTTTATATATATATATATATATATATATATATATATATATATATATATATATATATATATATATATATATACAGATTACTAACAGAGGTGAAAATGTTATGTAATATGTAATAGGTCGAACATAAGAAAGTATCGATCTATCTATTTAGTTATCTATTTCTGTATCTATCCATCTCGATCTATCTATCTATCTAACTGGAGAGATGGACAGGAAATGAATATAAATACTATTTATAAAATATGTCAAAATATGGTAAAATCACATCATAGACACGTTTACCGGAAGGTCTGGTCAGCTGATTGGATTTGCGTGTGAGTTACGTGATCAGGTTAGCTGGAGATCATAGAGAGTTGGAATTTGGACGTTGAGCAGGGCGGACGGTTTAACAGGTCGTCCTCCCTTCACTGGGGAGGGAGCTCACGTGTGTGAAAATAGAGACCTAGAAGCAAACCAGGCAAGCAAAGACATTCACTTTCCATTCTTCTGCGATCGACATCTGGAAGATAAATAAAAAATTATATAAAACCAATCATCGTCTTGGAGTGAATGAATATTCGTCCAAAACAGGTTTCCAGTCTCCGCTCCAAGAACGAGATGAATTCCAGGTGGACAAGATCAACGACGCATGAAGGTAAGGTATGTCCAAAATACATGTACCACACACACACACACACACACACACACACACACACACACACATAGAAACAATTAGATATGAATATATCATAAATAGACAGCAACCATATAAGCTAGGGTTCAAACAGTGAAGATTCACCAACAATAGACATTCAGTGACACGTATACACATCAGGACGAACCCTTCGTCCCAAGTACGCATATCAACATTTAGACGATTATACAACATACACTGTTTTGGTGCCTTCTGATACACAAGAATATAATTAAAAGTGTTCTAACCTAGTAGATGGAGATTTACTTCTTTGCAGCAGACTTGGCAGCATCTTCTATGTATTTATTTCAATTCATGCTGCATGCGAATATTCGTTTTTGGTTATTTAGCCTTTAGGTATAAGCGATGAGCATCAATTAGAAAACAGATGTTTTTTAACATTCCTTCTTATGGGAATAGAGTGATCAGTAAGAACGGAACTCGCAGGATATCGCATTTGTTTATCGACAAAAGCCGACTAAGAAATTCTCGTTATTTATTTATTCGTGGACTGTTATCCTCATCTTTATAGTTGTTGTCGTTTCACCACATTTTGGCGAATTATTCCTCTGGCCTTCTTCAGAAGGTTGTTAGAGGATAGGAATCCTGAATCTCTAAATTGTATTCTCAGTAATTACTGCTTTCCAAAGTCGTTTTTGCTAACTAATCCTCTGGCATGCTTTGGGTAGGATTGAAACCGCTATCTTCAGACAACGCTCACATGAAACCTTAGAAATTCAACACCGCTATCCACTGCGCCACGGGCACTGAACGACAATCAGCTGAAAAAGGCCAGAGTAATAGTTGACCGAAATGTGATGAAACAGCAATAACTATGAAGATTGGGATAACAGTCCAAAAATAAATAAATAAATAAATAAATATACAAATTACTCAGCTCCAAGGATTCCAATAAAATGTAATATATAATTCTCGTTGAGTTCGAGTTTTCCCTTGAATAAAAGTTGGTATTTATTTAGTTGTGGAGATGTTGATCTTATTTATGGAAGATGATAGCTCTTTTTTCCTGTTCAACATTTTATTTCAACCAGATGCGATCAGATAAAACTAATTTTACCAAGTAATGTTCTTCATCCTGACTTTCTCCCAACTAACCAATCAACCAACCAACCAACCAATCAACCAACAAACCAATCAATCAATCAACAAACAAACCAACCAATCAACTAACCAACCAACCAACCAACCAACCAACCAACCAACTAATCAATCAACCAAACAACAAACCAACCAACCACCTAACGAACCAACCACAAAACCTCTCCATCAAAAACCCTAATATGAAGGGTGTTCCAAAAGTAATGCCTCCCATATTTTTATTCCGCCCGAATGGATCAGAGGGAACCGCAGATTGCATTGCATTATTATAATGACTGAACATGCATTCATTATCTGAAAGTTTCATCTCTTTGTTTCTAATATTGACGGTGTGAGACTATAAGAAACCAACTTCTGTCAAAGACGCGTTATTGAATTCTCAGCAAAAGTACTTTGAGAATAGTTGTGACTATGTAGAAGATTAAATTATGGAGCGTAAGTGGTCACTCATTTTAATAGTAACAGTCCCGTCTTTATAGCTCTTCACAATTTGGGGTAAAAAATAAAAAATAGAAGGATTTTCTTTATGGAACGACTCTTGTATAACAAGGCGCTCTCTGGACGCTCATGGCCAGCAATCGTTCATCGCTGGCAAAAACGCATTAGGAATGGTAGTGACTATGTAGAAAAATAAATTCTGGACCCAAATGTCGCTCGTATTAAATGTACCACTTCCGTCTTTGTAGCTCTTCAACATTTTGAGTAAAACAAAAAAATAGGAGGCTTTACTTTTGGAACGACCCCCCCTCTCGTAGCTTCTACAGCCTAATTTTTATTACGTAACATGGAGAGGTGATAGTGTACGTTAGGTTTACTTCCGGGGATATTGTAGCACAATATTTTGTTTGTAGCGTAGTACACGTTTACACACACGTTACCATGTAGACGCCAGGGACCCAACACGTTGTAGCAGAATGCGTCGCAAGGAACATAGGACAAGTAATAACTCGACTCACATTTTCTTGTTGTAACACCCGCATTTACTTCCGGGTACGGTCCTGAATAAAACGTGATCGTGCTCCTTTGTCTGTACACACGTTCCCTTTTTTTTTTTTTTTAATAGTAATTTTCTTTTTTTTTTTTTCCTATCGTGACGTCACTTCGCACACGGCTCGGATTTTTCATAGGCATGTCCACGTTCTGTTACACGTTTCTAGCTTAAGGTGTTAGATGGAGATATTCTGGAAAGGAAAACAGCGATTCTTTACCCTTTGTCAGAAACATCGGTCGTGGAATGTGAGGACTAAGGGGCAAAATAAGTTAAATAAGAGTTACGAGGCTGTCATTAGTAAATGAACAAAATCAGTTTGAAGTGTTCAGAGGTTATTTTGGCAACCCCCCTTTATGGACTCGGGGCTGTTTCCAAGATTTTAAAGCTGGTTTTTAATTACCATAAATCACGAATAAACCCCCCGTTACCTTTTGTTTTCATCAGCTCTTAGAATACCTTATAAATATTTATTGAAGAAACCAGGCTTTACAAAAAATAAAATAAAGAAAAAATAAAATAAATAAATAAAATAATAAATAAATAAATGAAATAAATAAATAATAAAACCCGTTTGAATTACGCAGTCTCCGGTGTTTTTAAAATAGTTAAAGCTGACCCGGACTGCAAAGCATACGTGTACCCGTGCACCCGTACCAGGGTACTTATGAACGGAATTTCGGGACGATAACAGAAAAGGGAGTGGGGAATAAGCACCGGTAGTCTAAACATTTGCGTGGAGAACAGCGGACAGCCTGGACACCCCGAACTGGCATCTATTGACTGCTGAGCTTTAGAAGACACTTGATCAGGGCACCTGGCAGGTGTGTGGACGGAGAAAATATTAATTTGGACAACATCTAACTTCGGATTGGGTGCATAAAGGGTGGGTGGGAGGTTGGGGTAGACGGCGAATGGGAAAAGTTAACAGGAATGAAGGACGACAAAGGAATAAATGAGGAGAGATGTGATATAGGGGATAGGGGTGGTTCGAAAGATAAAAATAATAGGTAAACGAGAAGAGAATGAGTATATATATATATATATATATATATATATATATATATATATATATATATATATATATATATACATTGCTGCATACTTCCAAATTATCGCTGTCACATTGAATTCTCCCCATCTCCTCTTCCATGCCATCTCTGATGACTTTCTAGAGAGAGAGAGAGAGAGAGAGAGAGAGAGAGAGAGAGAGAGAGAGAGAGAGAGAGAGTAAGAGAGATGAAAAAGAGGTGCGGGAAGAAAGAGAGAAAAAGAAAAAGAACGCTAGAAAAAAATAATAAGACCAGAACAAGTGCGAACAAAAGTACAGGCTGGAACAATAAATTTGCCGCCCTAAAGAAAACAACACTACAAATTTATTTTAAAACTTTTATTGGAAAAATCAATTCAAGTAACTTGAATGTGTAGTAGAGCTGACATCTTCAACCTCGATCACCTCCTCAATACGGACCGGAACTGGGAACATGCCTTTTCCACAAGTGTCGATGGGGGCTCGGCGAATACTCGGTGAATACTCGGCGGTGGCGGCGATCAGATTGAATTTGGTGTTCTGGGAGATCATGTTGGTGATGTTCTCGACGCATGATTTAACGAAGTAGTCTAGCGGGTTTTGGTCGGAGTGCAAGTTTGAGAAGCGTACACACTCGTAGCACTCTTTCTGAAGTCAGGCCAGGGTCTCTTTGAACTTGTGGGTAGGCGCAGAGTCCTGTTGTCACACCTAGGTTTTACCATCTGCCATCTGATTGCACCAGGGGATCATCATACTCTCCAGCACCTCTAGGTACATTTTTGGTGTTCATTTTCAAGCCGACTTCGAAGATGTAAGATGGCATGATGTGGCCCTCACTTGAAACCGCACCAAAGAACATAACCATGGCGGAAAACTTTGTTTTTATTACCTTTGACACGCTCCTGTTAATCATGGCAATCCAGCGATGCATTTTGAAGATACTGGCAATGGTTCTGTTGTTATAACTTGGATCGGTGGAGAGCATGATTTGTACAGCGACACATCTCCGATCTCGTTCGTTGAACATTGTGTCCTTTACAGACATGATAGAAGGCTCCTATTGCTCTTGGAATTTATACATAACTGAACGACTAGTAGATGATCTGCATCAACAAAAAAAGGAACCGGTTTTCATTAAATGGAAATGGAATCATGTCGTCTTTTCTGGGGCGGCAATTTTATTGTTCCACCCTGTATATAATCCGTTACATTGGAGATTACGTGTTTGTTCCTATTTACTTGTTTCTCCACGAGAACAGAATTAGACACGAAAATCGTTCTTAATATAGGTAAGCTCAGCCCTCCAAAAATAGCACTCTGCATTTTAAATTGCATCGATATAGAAAGATATCTCTTTCACTAACCAAGGACAGAAAAGACAAAGTTTAGTATTAGAACAGATACTACACTTTCTCTCTAGCCAAACTGTCAAGTAAGTTGACTGTCTCTAACTGACCTTATGTGCGTGATTCACCAACTATCTTAAAAACCTTTATCAGCCGATGACCTTTTGGCCTAGATGAGCGATGACTCACGAATACAAACATTATAGGTTTCTACAAGATTTTTAATTCAATATTTACGCTAAAACAACAGTGTCAACACATCAAAAGAAATCAATAATTTGTTTCAATATTATCTTTAAATTAAAGTTCTTTTTGTTTACGCTCATGTTTTGTTAAGCAATATTCATTTCGAAAACACCATTCGTTATTTCTAGCATGGAATAAACTCCTTAGCATTTATCGCCCCTTTCGGACCTTTTTTTGTTACGGGTTTCCTTCAAACTAATACACCGTCTGAGTTTTTCGATGCTCCTTCCTGCTTGTTTTTATAGCTGCCTTCCTCTCAGCCATAATGGCATACTTCCCTATAAATCCAAGTGTCTTGACATTTCTTTTGCATCACTATTGGCCAACAAATACGTTTGACACTAATAAATGCGGAATGTTCGACCCCAATAACAAATAATAACTGTAAAAACTTGTAAAATAAAATAAAAAATAAATAAAAATGCGAGCATGATAGAAACAATGTAAATATTAATCTTTTCAGACTATATGATATTGAAAATTAATAAACTGTTGTGTTTTGTTATTTATCAATTTACTTTCTGTTTCGTCAAATGAAAAATATCTTTCTATGAACAAAAATATGAATTTATAATTTTGTAATCTTATGATTAGAAATAAATGCATTTATTTAAAAACAAAAACAAAAGGGATTTAGTTTACATCATGTAAAACATTACTTAACGTATTTCAATATAATTCGTACTAGCATGGGTGCCCGGCGTTGCCTGGTTATTTGGAGGTGTATGTTGAGCAAAAAAAAAAAAAAAAAAGAAAAGCGATCAATTTTTTTAAACTTTGACCCCTATTATGATCCCTTAACATTTATTGTTTTGGGCTCAAATCAAGGTATTAAGTTATATCCATATCCAAGGAACCTATATCTAAAATTTCAAGTGCGTAGACCCAAAATTGTCGGAGGAGTTTGGTAGAATTCTCAAAAGTCAAATCGTTTAACTTTGACCCCTTAATCGACAAATTTCTAGCCAAAAACCGATCACATCGATTTTCCCAAATCTCAGTATCCTGTATATCAAATTTCAAGTTTTTAGACTAAAAATTGACAGAGTTATTGCGTAGGGAAATGTATACAGACAGACAGACACTTTCACTTTTATAGATATACTAGCATTTCAGTCCGGCGTTGTTTGGATGTGTATGTTGAGCAAAAAAAAAAAAAAAGTTGTAGTAGAAAGGCAGGCTCAAACCCGTACCGCAAAGGAGGAAAAGAACGGGGCAAAACCTAACGTTTATGCTATTACGACCACCGCCAAACCGGAAGCGACATTTTTTTAAAATTAAGGCTTGACAATCTAAAGGAGAGGATAACTTTCAAAAATATCGGCGAAAAAAGTGACCCCCTCCCCATGTAGAAAAGTGCCTAGTTTTTAGCCAAGTTTTCGATATTTGTCGTATGAAAGGTCGAACTTTAAAATGATACTAATCTTGGTAAAATCCGTCGTCTTTATTGAAAGTTTAAGGCAGACATGCAAACAGACATACATACATAAATTTATATATTGGTAACTAACAATTTTCGACCCAAACTGATGAAAAAGCTTGCCCTATCTCTGAATACCCTTTATTTCAAATATTTAGACCAGAAATTGTCTGAGTAATTTGGAAGAGACCGCAGAGGTCAATTTTTTTTAACTTTGACCCCTATTATGACCCTTTTACATTTATTGTTTTAGACTCAAATCAAGTTATTAAGTTAGATCCATGTCCAAGGAACCTATATCTAAAATTTCAAGTGCGTAGGCCCAAAATTGTCGGAGGAGTTTGGTAGAGTTCTCCAAAGCCAAATCGTTGAACTTTGACCCTTTAATCGCCAAATTTCTGGCCAACAACCGATCACATCGATTTACCCAAATCTCAGTACCCTGTATATCAAATTTCGAGTTTGTAGACTTTAAATTGACAGAGTTATTGCGTGGGGAAATGTACACACACACACACACACACACACACACAGCTTCACTTTTATAGATAGATAGAATAGATTAACTTGTTTACAAACGAGGAAATGTTTGCTGCTACCATAATCACGGAAAGATAACTGTTGTAAGTTTTATGCGTTTCAGATGTGAAATCTTTTTATATTTACAAAAATTAAATATCCATTTCATCATACTTCAAGCCAAATGTAAGGCATATTTCACTTGACAAATGATTGAACGAAAACTTTAACAAGTTATAATGTACATTTGCACTGCCTTTTCCCTATATTTTTAATGTTTAATTTGGCTGTTTTTCTTGTATTTACAGAAAATTTGCCGCCATTTTGATTTTTGTTTTCATTTTTGAATGTTTTTGTTATTTTGCACTGGTCAAATCAAATTTCACCGATTTTATGGGGTGTAAAATGAAAAATGTTTATATGCGATTTAAACCCTGATGCTTCTTTTTCAATATAGAGTAACAATTACGATGAATTAACTGCATTTTACTAGTCTTTATTTGTATTTTTTATGGGCGTCGAAAATTAGTGTCATACCTACCAATAAACCTGCGTGTAAAATATACCATGTCTCAGAGTTTGGTTGTCGATAAGAGTTTATGCTATCTCTTCGAGGATTACATGTTTTCTGCGAAACACATGCATTCTGGAGATAGTATGTTCCTGTATTGTTTGTTTCAATATACGAGGCTTGTTTCAAAAGTAATATCTCCTATTATTTTTAATTCCGCCCGTATGGATCATATGAGATGCACATTTCATTGACTGAACTTAGGCATTCATTACCTGAAAGTTTCATATCTCTTTGTGGCAGATCTTAACGGTGTGAGACTATAAGAAAGCAACTCTTATCATGGACGTGTATAAAGAGCAGAAATGTGTAATTGAATTCCTGGCAAAAGTGCATTGAGAATGGTGGTGACTATGTAGAAAAATAAAATCCAGAGCGCAAAAGGTTGCTCGTTTTAATGATACCGCTGTTGTCTTCGCAGCTTTTCAACTTTTTTAGTAAAAAAAAAAAAAAAAAAATAGAATACTTTACTTTTAGAACAGCCCCCGTATGACAAAGTTCGCTCCAGACACCCATTCACAGCCAATGTTCATCGTTGGCAAAAGTGCATAGAGAATAGGGGTGACTATGTAGAAAAAGAATTCTGGAGCACAAAACGTGCCTCGTTTTAATAGTACTGCTCTCCTCTTTGTAGCTTTTCAACTTTTTTAGTTAAATAATTGTAGGTTTTGCTTTCGGAACAACTCTTGTCTTTAAAATAGACATTCAACTTCAACAAGGGGTTTATCACTCGATGAGAAACCCCACCCTGGACTTTAGCCATCTAACTCTGTCCTGAGCTATTCGCTGCCATGCGGAACTCATGTGCTGTATCAGGACGTCCCTCCATCTCGTTCTTGGTCTTGCCTTTGGCTTCTTATATTCACGAGGTGTCCATTTCGTTATCCTGATGTACCATCTGTTGTCATGTTGTCTGGCTACGTGCCCTGCCCATCTGTGTTTGGAAGTTTTGATGGCAGTATTGATGTCAAGAACTCTTGTTTGTTGGCGGATCCAGATGTTTTCTTTCTGTCTTGTAGAGTGATGCCTAACGTTATTCTCTCCATCTTCCTTTGTGCTACTGCCAAGATTTCACTTTGGCGAGTTGCCAGGGCCCATGTTTCACTACCGTAAATCATCACAGGTAGTAATATTAATTGAAGGTCTTTCCTTTGATTGACATATTTGCTTTTCGGCTTCTCATGATATTCACCACTTTCCCAAAAGCTGCCCATCCTAATGCTATCTTTTTCTTTATCTCAGGGAGATCTCCATCTTTTGTAATTTTCTTCCTCGAGTAGATATAGCTTTCAACTTCTTCAATGGTTTTTCCATCAACAATTATTGGCAACTTGACAGCGTGCTGGTTTAGCATCACCTTAGTCTTCCCAGAAGCAAACCGGTTGACCTCAACATGCAAAATAGACATTATGAACAAATAAATGTTGTACACTCTTTAAACTCAATAAAATGTCTAATAAATAGTGCCTTGTAACCTGGACTAGTCATCTAAATATAAGGATAAATGTGTCTCATTAAAACATCCAGTTCGTTCGGGCTGGATTGCGTGAATCAGGAAAATGTAAGTTTGCATATTCAGTAAAATTAAATTAAATTTTAAAAAAAATCTCTATTTGCTTAAGAGCCAAATACGTCCAAGGATGCAGTACTGTTGCTACATCTGAGCAAGAGCTACTTGAAGCGTCTTATCCTGCCTTGCCAGAGTTCAAAATAAGTTCAATTTCGTAGCCTAGTGATGGATGCCCTTTTCTCTTGCCTGCAACCTTTTTGCCAGAGAAGAGACGTTGCGAGCCTATCATTGCTTTATCTTTATTTTCATATCAAGTGCCGTCTGAGTTCCAATCTATTTACAAGCCTTACATAACCCTATTTAGTATCACTTCGAGTTGTACTATAATAAAAAAAATTCTAATATTTCAGTTAGCAGAAAAATGTAACTGGTAAATGTTCGAAAAATAACAATGAAACTAGATCCAACAGTGAGCTTCTGATAAAGTTGTTATTGTTTTTCTTTCTTTTTTGTTTTTCCCCTCTATCAGCTGCCAGTTTGCACATAAGAGAGAGAGAGAGAGAGAGAGAGAGAGAGAGAGAGAGAGAGAGAGGTGCGAGGTCAGTCGAGGGAGAGGTATATTCGGAAGTAACATGACTACCAACGAAATCTTTTGGTAAAACTTCTCATTTCTTATCACTGAGTCTGGATAATGCCAGGTCGCCATGCTAATCATAAACAACTGCTTGTAAGAAAGATCAGAAATGTTCGAAAAATAATACCGAAACTAAGTCAGTCAGCTGCTGATGAAGTTGTTTTTCTTTTCGTTTTGTTTTCCTTTCTTGTTTCTTTCTATGAGTTGTCAAAATTTGAGAGAGAGAGAGAGAGAGAGAGAGAGAGAGAGAGAGAGAGAGAGAGTTGTTTTTTGTTTTCTTTTTCAACGGTTCTTTTCGCTCAGTTGCGAAAGTTTGTGTATGAAAGAGAGAGAGAAAGAGAGAGAAAGAGGGACAGAGAGAGATTGTGTATGTGTGTGTGTGTTTGTGTGTGTGTGTGTGTGTGTGTGTGTGTGTGTGTGTGTGTGTGTGTGTGTGTGAGAGAGAGAGAGAGAGAGTGGGGAGGGGAAGGGCAGTCGTGAGAGAAGTATGTTCACAAGTAACGTGAGTGTTGATGAAATCTGTTTTTAAAACTTCTATTTGAGATCCCGGATAGTGCCGAATCACTATGCTAATCATAAACCATTATTCTACCTATTTTCACGGAACATAGTTAGACACCAGGGTCGTTTTTTAATGTGGAGAAAAGGAATAAAAATTAAAAAAATTCTCAGTTGTGAAGGATTTCTCCTCCACTGAGAGACAGAAAGAAATTGAAGTGCTGCAGCATCCGAAGAACAATCACTATTGTAGGGAAGATCCGAAGTTCGACTTGGTTGATTAATTGATAGCCAAACTAGCACTTACACTTCTCGAAGTGTTGCTCGATGCATTCGTGAATTGTGACCTTCGAATAATGTTACGTCTTTTTTTATGGGAGGATGTGAGTTTGCTGGTTACGAGTCGTAAGCTGAAACTCACCGGCAAGTAAGTTGGTCATAAAAGTAAACCAAAAGATAAAAGTAAAATAAATTAGTAAAAAAAAAAAATCTGAGGAAGAAAAATAGGGAAAGGGGCGGGGAGAAGAGCGAGAGAGTGACGAGTAGAGGGGAAGACGGAGAGAGGGGGGGGGGGCAGAGAATAAGTAAACTATTGTTTTTAAATTCCCAAAAGGCCACACGCACATATTTTCGTAGACATCTGAGAGATCGGGTTGTTGAGAGAGAGAGAGAGAGAGAGAGAGAGAGAGAGAGAGAGAGAGGGGGGGGGGACAGGAAAAGGAAGAAGAAACTGAAAAAAAAATGGCTGTGCGCGGTCAACTTACACGAAACAAGTTGTTCTTTTTTTTCTGAAGTTTCCCGTACCATCGCCATTTTTTAACGCTTGAATTTTCCTTGCGGTAAATTAACTTTCTTCAAACTTGAAGCCGAAAGAAACGCGGCTAAAAAAAAAAAATAAATAAAAATAATAAAAATAATAATAATAATAAGAGAGAACCAACCGACTGTTTGCATTAACAATGCTGTTTATTGTTGGCTCATCTCCGTGGCAATCAAATTATGTGACCACTTCTCGTGCGTCTGCGTGTTTCTCACCTTTATGTGACGAACAGATTATCATATTTATTATTTACTCCTGACAAATATTTTGGCGTGTTTTCGATATCCTAAAAATTTTTAAAACCAATGTTAGCTACTTCCTTTTTATATAACTTTCAACTACTTAATTTTCCTGTCACAATTAGTTGAGTTGAACATTATTGAATTATTGCATAAAACAAGTACGCTCATGATTCAACAACAACAAAAACGAACATTTCGCCATATTTGTTTGTAACAGGTGACGTAAACACAAGGGGAATAACTCATAGTCCGAAAGTGGCCAAGTTTTCATAAATTAATTACCTCCCCTTTGTTCTGTTTATTATGTAAGCAAAACTTGCGGATTCATTTGAAAACTACTTTCATTAAGAATTGCTTTTTTTTATCATATCGTTTTTCGTAATATTTGTACTAAAGTACTTTATAGTACTAAATTCGACATGATAATTAAGGAGATACCATTGAAATTCAATATTTCGGTTTTCGGATTTCGTTATTATAACAAAGTTCCAATATTTTTAAATAGAAAATATCATATCACTAGATGTGTCGGAAACTAACCTTACGAATGCGTGAAAAATATTGAATAATTCGACCCCCTGTCTTTCCAAGCTTATAACTACTCAAAAAATGTAATTCAACCCCTATTTTCTTTTTTTTTTTTTTTTCAATTCAAGGACCAAGGTTTCATTAAAAAAAAAAATTTTAATTAAAAAAAAAAAAACAATGTGGTTTTAAAAAAAGGTTTTAAGCTTCGGACTTTACAGGTAAATTTCTTAAAAAAAAAAACTTCTTTTTTGTTTTAAATTTGAATTTATTATTTATTGATCTTTTATCTTCAATTTGTAATATATAAAACTTTGGTGAAGTATTAACTTTTTAATAGACATTTCAAAATGGGGGGCGTGAATTTAAAAAAAAACGTTTGTCTAAAATATTATATTCGTTTTATTGGAAAGTGCATAAAATTTCACATTGACCCTGAAAACATCGTAAAAATTGAATCAATAGAAAAATTCTGATAGATTTTTAAAGTTTAAAAATTGAAAAATATTTAACTCGTAAAATTCAATTGATTTCATTACGTAATTTTTTTTTTTTTAAATAAAAAATATTTCTATTATTTTTATACAACTTTAATAGTTTATTTTGGAAGTGTAATCCATAAAGAAAATAAACAACCCACTTTTAAAGGAGAAATTACGAGTTTTTTTTATATTTTATTCGCAGTTTCGTGTTAGGGGTGTCAAAACTTCCCAAGAATTCTAATACACCCATCATATCACTTTACCAAAAATTAACGTTAGAACAATCATTTCTTTTTAAATTAGTTTAATTTGAGATGGTGGAGCTGGTGGTGAAACTGGTATTCTCTGACCTAGAGTAGAAGATACTACTCTCGGAGTAGGTTGTGCCATGGATAGAGGAATATTGATAGAGTCATATAATACCTCTAATGGTAGTTTATTATTTTCTGCCTATTTGTAGTCATCAGTGTGTCGAGGTCTTAGCTGATTCATATGCCTGCGACAGTCAAATTTACTACTTCTTACTGAATATAGCATGCGCGCAATTCTTTTCATAATAATCCCCTCACCCTAAAAGCTTTTCCCAGTCCTATAGTTCAAGAAAAATATTTTGTCATCAAGTTTGTAGAACCTTGTCGAGTGATTTTCTATTGTTGGTGTTGTCTTGGTTGCATTTGGTAAAATCCCGTCAAATACGGATCTGATTTTACGTGCGAACATTAGTTCAGCTGGTGACAAACCGGCATTCGTGTTTGGGTTAGGAGTGATCCTGTATGCAGACAAAAAATTTTCAAGACTCTTTTCATCAGTGTCCATTCCTTAGTGTTTTGTTAAAATTCTGTTGAACGTGTCAAGAAATCTCTCTGCGAGGCCGTTTGACCTTGGATGGTATATTGCAGTTGGTAAATGTTCAATGGATATAGGGCCTTGCAGAATTCTTCAAACTCTTTGCTGGTAAATTGGGTGCCGTTGTCACTGACAATAGTTTTAGTTACTCCAAAACCACTGAAGAGATGTCTTAATGCATCTATAGTACTAGTCGATGTCGGATGTTTATACTTAATCAATTACAGCCATTTGTAAAGCTGTCGACAACCACTAAGAAGTAATGTCCATTCAACGGACCTGCATAATCAATGCATGAAAAATATACAACTTTAATAATTTGTTCAATGGTGCTCTCCACTTATGCATTTTTGGGATATAGATAGCATAATATTGTGCTAACCCCAAAAGGATTGTAACTGGGCAACATTGCTATGTGCTGGCATCCTCTCAATGGCTTCTGTTCTCTGGGGATCCGGTCTTCTGCTTTTGCTGTCAATGATTTGACCCAGATATTTTATCTGTTTAAAAAAAATCACATTTTTCGGCACTTAATTTGAAAGCAAATTCCTCAATTCTTTGGAAAACTGTTCTGATATGCTCCTTATGTTCCTTCACATTTCTACTCTTTACAAGAATTTCATCCAAATATGCGATTGCAAAACCTAAATCGGCAAACATTGTGTCCATTATTTGCTGAAATAACGCTGGGGCTACTTTCAAACCAAAAGGAAACCTTTTGAGTCTGAAGGGTCCTAAATGGGTATTGATACACAAATACTTCGAACATTGTTCACTGACTTTTACCCGAAGGTAAGCGTCAGATAAATCAATTTTGGAGAAAATTTTCCCTTCATTCAGCTTTGTAAAAATGTCTTCAGGTGATGGGAGTGGATAACTATGATCTATAAGACAGTCATTGAGGCCTGTAGAAAAATAGGCACATACCCAAATCCTCTTATTTTTCTTTTTAACATATACAATGGAACTTGCCCACTCAGAATAGTCAACTTTTTCGACTACACTATTTTCCTGCAGTATCTGTAGTCCAATTTAAATATCTTCTTTTGAAGAAAAAGGCACGTTTCTATTTGGCTTAAAAACAGGTTTCACATTTTGCTTTAGTTCAAAATTCACTTCGGTCTCAGTACACATACCTAACCCCTCAGAAAAAAAAACTCTGGGGAATTCACTTTTTAACTCTGAGAAAATCCTCATTTTGTTTGGAATTTTTTTCACACTGTTACAAAATCAATTTAACATTTAATTTTACAATTTTAATGTTACACAATTAATTTAACATTTAATTTTTTTCACACTGTTACAAAATTAATTTAACAAAACGATCCAATCAATTCCGAGAAGGCAAGAATATATTTATTTGTAGAAAAAGTTTCGGATCCAAAGGATACACTGCAATTAAATTCTCCCATGAATTTTAATCTCTTGTCGGATACTCCTTTGGCAATTTTAAATGTTTTGTCTAGTTTTGGACACCCACTCATCTTCCAGATCACTTCGTCGATAATTGAAATATCGCTACCTGTATTCAAAAGTATGTAACCATTTATTTTGATATTGATAAATTTTCTTTTACCTCCTTGTCTCACGTCTTATTTTGACAACACCACATTTACTTTAGACTTAAATTTTTGTCTTTGTTTATTTTGTTTTGTTCAGCACTGGGAGGTTCGGTGTTCGACTAAACCATATTTGGCACAAGTTTGGTCTTTAAAAGGGCAATTTTTTCTTAAGTGCGAACCCGCACACCTCCAACATTCAAAACTTTTTCCTTTGTTCTAGAGAAATGTTTTTTGTTTTACAATTAGGACGTGGGATGTAGTTTTCCCCTCTATCCTAGTGGTATCTCTTTTCACATTTATCAATTTCTGACATTCTTCTGTCACTTTTTGCAAGTTAATTTCTGGATCTTGCTCAATAATCGATAAAATCCTTGACCTTAAATCCTTGTCCTTCGGTGCTGTCAGTCCCTGAACAAATATATAACAGTTAAACATGTCAACTGAGAAATCTTTTAATTTAAATAGTTCACACTGGACGTTAACTTTACCCGAATATTGACAATATCATCAGTTTCTTCTTTTTGCATGTTCAAGCACGTATAACTTGTATGAAAAAGGCTGTCTCTTTCACCAAATATCGAGTACAAAATTCGAACAGTTTCCGAAAAAGAAATATCTTCCGGTTTATTTGGTAAAATTACATTCGTAAATTTTGTGTTTTCCTCCGTACCCAATTTCTGAAGTAGGAGTGTGATTCTTTCCTCGTCCGACCATTTCTCACATCTCTTGGTAAAAATCGTCTTGAACCTACGATAATAGGTAGGGACCGTATAACCTCGTTATGGGTCGTATTTGAACTCCGCTAGAGAGTTGGCTATACCCTCTGCCGAAAAAATCTAGATGCGCCATCTTCAGATTTTTGTGACAACACAGTTTCACACAATAGATGATTCTCTGTAGTTTGCTGAATGACGAGTGATTCAAAACGTTCTTGCTGAATCTACATCCGTTTTTGAAATTCAATTTGAGCTTTTTGCCGGGCGATCAAGCTTACCGGTAACGTTTTCGTTAACTCTATTATTTGTTTCAAAGACATTTTTTAAACGTACAAATGCAAAGTCAACGTATACAAAAAATTTTTCAAAAAATAAGATGTTCCCCTTCAGATCTCGCCACAAATAAAATTGTCAGCACTTGAGAAATGTTCGGAGAGAAAAAAGTTCGCCATACAAAATATCAATAGTTTACAAATTTTTTCAGAGATCCTTTTCGTCTTTTTCAAAAATCTTCTTTTAAGAATTTTTTTATGACAGAAAAACAATTTCCATAGTACAATTAATTTTATCGTATTAACCAAAAACAAAACACCTCCGAATGGCTTTTCAAAACGAAACGATATGCCGTCAACTTTTCAGAAAGTAAAAAAAAAAAAAAAAAAAACGGCAATAAGAACATAAAAATTCTCCGTACTTGCGTGATTACTCGTCTTTCGCTTTCTAAGAAGTATTTCCTTAATCGAATATAAACTCTTTGAGAAATTTTTTCTTTTTTTTCTTTTTCGCGCTCACCACGTGATCACTTTATTCCTTTTTTTTTTTTTTTTCTGAGTTCGCATCTCGCCTCCGTCGCCAATTTAATATGTCCTAAGGTGGCCTATTATACGGACAATCAAAGATAAAGTAATCCGTGAAAGGAATAAATAAATATACACTGTGGTTTGAATACTGAAAGAGAAGTTTATTTACGTATTTACATGGAGACAAATACAGCGTGTTAATGTTCAGGCAGAAGTCTCTGTTCAAAAGGATCTGGTGAAATCCGGTGACTCGGTTCCTTATGTAGAATTTCCGGGTTGGTTACATATCTCCACATAACAATTACACAGTTAACTTCAGTATCATGCATTTTTTTCGTAAATATGTCAATCAGTTTACTCTTTTATTAATAACTAGCAGTACAGCCCGGCTTTGCTCGGGCCCTATGTACTGTTCATAACTTTATGTGCATATGTATATATTAAAATGTTTGACTCATCTTCAGGAAACCTACATCGAAAAATTCCAGTGTTTCGACATAAAAATTGGAGGAATTTGGTAAAGTCTGCAAAGGTCAACTCTTTCAACTTTGATCTTTTGGCAGCCAAAATTTCGCCCCAAAAACTGATCAAAAAGCTTGTCGACTGTCTGAATACTCTTTATGTAAAACGTCAAATGCTTAGACCAAAAATTGGTTGAGAGGTCATTTTTTTTATTTGACCCTAATTTTGACCTCGTAACATGTATTGTTTGAGGCTCAAATCAAGTTAAAAAGTTGGACCCATGTCAAAGTTACTTACATCTAAAATTTCAAGTGTTTAGACCCAAAATTGGCGGGGAAGATTGGTAGAGTTTTAAAAGATAATATAGTTAAATTTTGACCTCTTGACAGCCACATTTCTGGCCAAAACAGTGATTAAAAATATCTTCCCAAATCTCAATATCCCTTTATGTCAAACCTCGAATCTGTAGAGTGAAAATTGACAGAGTAATTTGGTAGGGAAATGTATACACAGAGACAGACACGACACAGACATTTTCACTTTTAAAAATATACTAGCATTTCAACCTGGCGTTGCTCGGATGTTTGGATGTGTATGTCGAGCAAAAAAAAAAAAGTGGTAGTAGGAAGGCAGGCTCGAACCCGTACCGCGAAGGAGGAAAAGAACGGGGGAAAAACGTCTTTGCTGTTATTACCACCGACAAACCGGAAGTGACGTAGGTTTAAATTAAGGCTAGACAATCGAAAGGAGAGAATGACTTTAAAAAATATCGGTGAAAAAAGCGACCCCGCCCCTGTAGAAATGTGCCCAGTTGAAGGTGAAGATATTAATTTTTTTATCCAATTTTTCGATATTTGTCGTATGAAACGTGGAACTTCAAAACGATACTGATCTTGAGAAAATCCGTCGCCTCTGCCCAAAGTGTTAGGCAGACATACATACATACATACATACATTTATATATTGGTAACTAAACATTTTCGACCCAAACCTATTAAAAAGCTTGCCCTATCTCTGAGTACCCTTTATGTAAAATTTCAAATGTTTAAGCCAGAAATTGTCTGAGTAATTTGGTAGAGACCGCAGAGGTCAATTTTTAAAAAAATTTGACCCCTATTATGACCCCTTAAAATTTATTGTTTTGGGCTCAAATAAAGTTAAGTTAGATCCATGTCCAAGGAACCTATATCTAAAATTTCAAGTGTGTAGACCCAAAATTGTCGGAGGAGTTTGGTAGAGTGTTCAAAGGTTAAGTCGTTGAACTTTGACCTCTTAACAGCCAAATTTCTGGCCGAAAATCGGTCACGTAGATTTTCCCAAATCTCAGTACCCTGTATGTCAAATTTCGAGTTTGTAGACTTTAAATTGGCAGAGTTATTGCGTAGGGAAATGTACACACACAGACAGACACACAGACAGACAGATACACAGAACCATTCAATTTTATAGATATAATAGCATTTCAGCCCGCGTTGCCCGGGTATTTGGAGGTGTATGCTGAGCAAAAAAAAAAAGAAAGAGACATTGAGACAAATTTATCCTGAACAAACAAGTTTGAAGACTTGAAAAACATGTTTATCGATCTGTTATTACCTGGCTATCATTTTTACATAATTATTTTTCATTCAGTGGCGCTTCTTCGCAATAGCGCCGATAGGAAAGAATCGCTTCATCATTTTTGAAATAGTCCATTTTATTTTTTTTTTTTACAAAAAATAATTCAGTCATCATAACCTTCTAGAATATCTCTGAGGTTCTGTAAAAATACTTTTTTTATTATCAGTAAAAAATATTCAAAAGCCATGGGAATTTATTTGCTACAAGAAAATTTACATAATAGAAAATATTTTTATTATGTGTTTATGTGATTTTCTTATATCTCAATAACTGCCTTCACACGCTTTTTGAAACTTGCACAAGTGTTGCTCAAGTATTCTAGAGACCAAAAATAGTCTCTTTTAGAGAGGCGACATTCATCTTTATTGGTAGCATCTTTTAAAACAGTTCAAATATCATAATCCAGAGTGTTTACATATGGGCAAGAAGGCGACTATATGATTTGCAAATTTTTTTACTGTTGCATTTACAGAAGTCTTGTATTTTTCTAGCTGTGTTTTGCTGGAACACCATTCTGTGTCCATACATAACTACTATCTGGATAGTTTATTTCAAAACATGGAAATAGTTGGTATCTCAGAATCTTCTTGCAATTATTAACATTAATATTTAATCAGTTTTATAAGGTTTTGTAGGCATTTCCTTTCTATTGGTATCCGCAACACCAAAATTCGTAACTTGAGCAGGATGTTTTGTTCTGAATGTACCCTGAAACTCAGCAGTCGATTTTTAGATTAATTTGCCATTCTTGCGGTTCAGAACAGCATCAGCAATTAATATATTAACATATTAAAAGATCATTATAATGGAGGATATTTTTTTCTTGAACCATGTTTTTTTTTTTTTCATTTTCACTCCAAACAAGACAAGTGCCACTTTGATGTAGGAGACTACTATCTGGGACATAGATTGCAAGGATACTGTGTAGGGCGTTGAGCAGCAACATGTCTGTTTACATTACACTTGAATTTCTGCACGACAGTAGAGTCGAGGAAGCAGGAACCCAGAAGGGAATTCCAAAGCCCAGTTCTGGGCAAGAAATTATTAGAGTAGAAGGCTTTCTGGCATCTGGGGATCTCTATTGTGTAGTGGTGGAATTTTGCTGCTTGTCAGGTTTGACAGAAGTATTTACACCGAGGGGATTGTAGTTTGTCGGAGCATCTACCATTAAAATGCTTGTAGAATAGGCAGAGGGATGCAATATTTCATCGATGGGACAGTTCGGGACCTATTAGGTTGGCAACTATCTTTTGAATTCTGTCCAGGAGTGAGAGACTAATAGCAGATACACCAGCCCAAATGTGACAACAATATTCCATACATGAGCGAAGTGTGGCCTTGTAGAAGTTCAGGATACTTTCAAGCGTAAGTAACTTTCTAGCATGGTAGAGAGAGCCCACCTTCTTTGCAGCAGCCACAGCAATGCCCTCGATGTATCTGTTCCAACTCATGTTTCATGTAAACATTAAGCCGAGGAGTTTGAACGAAGTACTTTTAGGTAATGCGTCATTAACCATGGCTATTATTGGTTGAGAAGTTTTTTGTAATTAAAAATATTAATGAGCTTAGTTTTGACAAGCATTGAGTGTTACCATCCATTTTTGCCCGCATTCCATTGCAGACTGGAGGTCTTCCTCTAGGGTTTCCGCTTTTTACCTTGGATATGTGTTTATTCGTTTTCCCCTTGCGCCTGTTATAGAGTGTGGTGTCGTCAGCAAATATGCCAATCTCAGAGAAGATTTTATCAGGGAGGTCATTTATAAACATCAGAAATAATAAAGCTCCAAGGATCAACCTCTGAGGTACACCCACATTTATATCATATTGTTTTGACGTATGACTATCGAGGGCAATCTGGATTCTTCCCTTTTAATTATGTAAAGTATTCGTCCAGTGATACCGTATGATCTGATTTTCATAAGACCATCAAGCGATACCCTGTCAAAAGCCTTAGATATATCTAGGGCTAGTGCCGTCTCCTCTTCTGCCTTATCCAGTGCATGGTATATACGTTCAGAGATTACAGTTACTATATCTGCAGTAAAACGGGCTTGCCTAAATCCATACTGTTGGTCGTACAGAAGTTTATAACTGTAAAGTGGTGGACTAGAGCTTGATTAATTATGAACTCAAATATTTGGGCGAAAAGAGGAAGGGGCGATAATTAAATGGGTCAGTTCTTTCGCCAGAATTCTTGTAAACTGGTACTACAGAAGCAGTTTTCCAGCAGTCAGGAAAGTAAGATGTGATAATTTTATTGAACCTTTCAAATCTATTTTCCTCCATAGCTTTGTCAACAAGTGTTCGTGATGTTCTTGTGTACAATTTTGACTTCAAACCATATCTTATTATATTGCTAATTTTCTTAAAGTTCAATTGTCATTTTTATCATGGATTTGTTTAGAACTTTTAGGATGTTTGATTTAAGACCTTTCATAAAAGTTTAGTCCGTTTTTGTGTTGATTTCTTTACATCCTGACACCTTCGTAATAGTTACCTCATAAATATTATATTCTTTACGTTATAAACAGTATTTATGGACATTAAACCTATGATTGAAGTCTCCTTTGATGTGAAAAGTGCATTCAGAACGAGAGCATGCTACCTCCCTGAATTAAGTAAAGAAACCCGTTCGAAATTTGATACTGATTCCCGAGTTCGACATAATATTCTCGAATTCGACAGATGCACCTGGAGAAGTTACATCGACCAAAACGCTGTGAAAATAACACCCATAATCAGAACAGTAGTCCGAATAATGCAAGCAATCCAAAATTTTATTTATATTTTTTCATATGTGACCGTTTAACAAAACGTAATGTAACTGGAGGACAAGGCTTAATGTGATTGTCAGTTGGATGATAAACAAGTGTATGAGAGGATTGGAAACGATGAATCGAATGGGCAAAATTTGATTATTAAATAGTATTGCTAAAAAATATTTGTTGACATAGGACTTGCACTTGACTATGTTGTATTCTGGAGGAAAGGAGTTCCGTGTTGATGTGTTCCACAAGTGGGAACTTCTTTGAAATAAACTCTTCTCATAGAAATTACTTTTTAGCTAAACAGAAGGATAAGTTGTTCGCAGTGGTGGTAGAAGTTGAGTTCTTTAACAAATGATTTTTTAATACAAATTTAAAAATTATATATATATATATATATATATATATATATATATTAATTTTATTTATACAAACATTAATGGCTACATATGTGCATACATGTTTCTGCAATCACCCGCGTTGGGGGATTACGTCTTCAGGCCAAGAATTACCGTCGAAAGTGATATTTGAACCAAATACATTTTCCTATTTCATTTGTCAAGTTAGAATGTAACCTGGGTGGGAGTCATAAAAACGGTGAGAGGACAATATATATATATATATATATATATATATATATATATATATATATATATATATATATATATATATATATATAATTTCTACGTATTGCTTGGTGATTGAATGATTAACTTAATTAAATGATGATAAAATTGTGAATAATGTCAAGAAATCGTGTTTAAATCTCGATTCTATAAATACTAACAGATTGCCCGGCGTTGTCTATTTGTAAAATACACTTAAATATGATATTTCATGTATGTTAATTTCATATTTATTATTGTAGAGCCAAAAATATAAATTCTCTGATTATTATATTGTACCCAATATATAATAGTGATTTGAAAAGTTTTTAAAAAATGAGTTGGGTGTCATCCGCTAGAATCCAAACAAAACATTTAGCTTTCTAGCGGTATTTCTTACCATTTGACCTCCAGACACATGAATATCAAAACTTTACAAATTCCTGGGCTTAAACGTATAAATGTATATTTGCGCATGCGTACAGGACAGATATTAAGTTAACCTACGTCTGCCAAGATCCGCTTTTTCAGTTTTGACTTCTCAGTAAATCTTTTCAGTAAATCTTTTTTCTGACTAAAAAACAAATAGAATTTGTTCCAAAGGTCCAAATATATCAAGTTTCAAGTTTGTAGACCAAAAATTGACAGAGTAGTTTGGTAGAGACCGTTCCTCAGATAGAAAGACAAGAAAGATCATTTTGATTGGATATAAATAACTACGTAAACTTTCAATTTTTAAACACATGTCGATATACTAAGAATTTTAAATCCAGTTTAAATGAATTTCTATTCGACATTTTAAATGCTTCTAAATTCCATTTAAATTTATAAGAGTCACGACTTAATGCAGTAAAATATCGTGAATAAACGAAATCACATTACATTAGATAAAATTCGGACGCCATCTTGTTTCCATTTCGTTTATTCATAAAATGTTAACGCTTTTCAAGCATGCTTTTCTCAATTTTAGATGCATATTTCTAACTGGCTTTTAAATGGAAATGATTCTTCAGTTAGTAATATAAAACAAAGGCAATAACACGAAAATATTGGTGCAACTTTACTGTAGCGTGTCTTCGAAAAACAATGCATTTTAGAGAAAAATATTATTACGTACTTACGTGTCATCCCGAAATTAATATAAATTCCAAAAATTACGAAAAATTGTCCGGTAGAAAAATAATTATAAGTAAAAGCATACTTTTTTTTTTGGGGGGGGGAGTTGCGAATCAGATCAGATCGAAATCAGGGGGAGATAACTGCGTTTAGGTTGCTTTGCGCATAATCGGATGACATTAGCTTTCAGGTCGGCCATCTAGCCTTTTCTCGATATACTGCATACATTTTTCCGAAAATCAGCTCTAGTACATCTTCTACCATTTTTGGGTTTTGTACTAATTTCGACATTACACGTAAGTATGTAATGATGTTTTTCCTTGAAATGCCTTCAACCGAAAATGCACGATTGCACCAAAATATTTGTTAATGCCTAAACAGATTGAGTGTGAATGCAATTCAAAATGCACTTCATTTTGTTTAGCCATCATGCGATAAACTTGTGACAAGTTGTGCTTTGTCTTCATAAAAGAGCATTTGCCACTTCTACAGAATTGGGAAGAGATTTTCGGAAATCATAAAACTGAATTTCACGTGAAAACATTGGTATCTACGTATTCCTCGTTTTTTAGAAATGATTATATCCAAAAATTACGAAAATATTAAAGAAAATGAAAAACAGAATTTGATAAAAACGATCATAAAACACAGGAGAGTTCAACAGGGAGGTAATTTTCCGTTCGAATTAAATAAAGATGGCGGCAATTTTTCACTTGCTTACACGATTAAAGTTGTTTAAATAATATTCAGGTAATTTCGACTGCATAATTTGGAAGCTACCATTGTAACTTATTAGAATTGACAAAAAAAAAAAAAACTCAGTGGAAACCATTGTTTTTTTTTTTTTTTTTTTATCTGAAAACTCCATTTATCGACTACAAAATCTCGTCCCAATAGTGTAGAAGCACCGAGCATTTTTTTCTGAATTTGTGTCCATTTTTTTTTTTCTTCCTTCAAACATAATGATGATCTAAATATTTGCTATTTATAGTTCTATTTTTAAGCTAATCATTGCATATCCCAAATTAGGGAGACCAAAACGTTGTCTGCTCATGTGTGTGTCTTTGGTCGGCTTTTATCTGCTGATTGAGGAGCATACATTGTCACATATTGATGCCAAAACAAAACCCTATATGTTGCATTGACATGATTGCAAACAATGCTTTCAATTGTCGGTTTCATCGACCGTGACCAAATGTGGCACCCACTTTAAACACAGATTTCTTATTAACGAATGTGTATAAAAAATGATAACATCTTCAGATCCTACGCTATCTCAGAGAATTGAAGAGAGAGAACGATAGAGGTGCGGCTAGAAAGAAAGACAGAGGCAAAAGTAGAAGTTTTAATATAAAAATGTTACACATAGCATTTAACATATATTTAGTTTTTTTTTTATGGATCCGGGTAGCTCTGCTATTTTACTAATATTAGTAACAAATAAAAACAAAAGCAACAACAAAAACGTATTTGTAAATGCATAAACAGATTTCTTCTCACGATCTCCCATAGCCGCGATATTTGCGCATTATCAGCAATTCGTCGTTTTTAAAATCTATCTATCTATATATCCATAAAAGCGAACGTGTCTCTGTGTCTGTCTGTGTACATTTCCCTACGCAATAACTTTGTCAATTTTCAGTCTAGGGACTCGAAATTTGATATACAGGGTATATTGAGCCTAAAACAATAAATGTTAAGGGGTCATAATAGGGTAAAAAGTTTAAAAAATTTGACCTTTGCGTAAGATTTTTTCCCTCGTTCTTTTCCTCCTTTGCGGTACGGATTCGAGCCTGCCTTCCTACTACCACTTTTTTTTTTTTTTTTGCTCAACATACACATCCAAACATCCAAACACCCGGGCAACACCGGGCTGAAATGCTAGTATATATATATAGTAAGTTATAAAATATATATGGCGGTTAAGCTACACTGAATATCCCATGTTTCATCCACTCTAGGACTCGACAAACAACCACAAAATTCGTGCATAAGCCTGAATAGTCCTAGAGTGGATGAAACGCGGAACATTCAGTGTAGCTTAACCGCCATATATATTTTATAACTTACAAACTAGCTCTACCTACGTATTGAGCATTTTTGAAGTAAATACTTAAAGTTTACGCATAAATTAATACTTTAGTATATTAATTTTATGTGAGTAAATTTAGTAGTTATATATATATATATATATATATATATATATATATATATATATATATATATATATATACATTAAAACAGCTGAAATTAAAACAAAAAAATAATTATGTGGGCGTCAATTGCCCTCTGGATGTGTGTGTGACACCGTCGACCCTCTAAACGCTAAGCTTCACATCTACATGGCTTGTCGATACCTCTTTGTCGTCAGTTTACGTCAGCTCATCTCGATCTACGCCGAGCCATGACCTGCGTTCAACTGTGTCCAATTCGTCATACCTTGTGATTGCACTTCTCTTAACAGTTATGCGTCCATCAACCAACTTGGCGAAAGGAATGGCGGAAAATATGTCACATGTGTCCACCATAAGTGGAAGATGCGACTCATGATGATGTTCTTTTCCAGTGGATTTACTTCTGAAGATTGCAATTTTCAGTTCCTTCAAATTTCCTGGTAATGTTGCTGATACTTGATACGTGCGTCATAACTAAGTTGTTCAGACACTGACACAGATGATTTGTTTATAATAGTGAAATCATTGTACAGAATCCACCACATTTTTTGGTAGAACTGCTAATCTCAGTCGGTGCAGTGGCTACCACAAGACAGAGCAGACAGTAGGCCTCAGGTTTTACATCAGTGTTCCTTCTAGATACATGTCGTATACGAAGACTTAATACACATCTCTCCCATTGGATTAAACGAGTCTCCAGATACCCACATGAAAATTTCTACATACAGCATTTAGCATTCCCGAATGGTTACCCATGAGGTACTGGCAAGGATCATCATCGTTTAATCGGTGATCTGGCCAGAACCGATGTTTCAACGTGACTGTGTCGTATATACGTGTTGCGTTAGTATAACAACAATGTAAGTCGTTTGAAGCAATAAACGAGTTATATAAAAACTTCTAAAACAGTTCATTAACTTTAATTTTACATCAAGTGAGAAAACATGTTCCACTTTTCATAAAATGATAAGCTTTTCCTGATGAACTATATTGAATTAACTCCTTAAGATCGTGCCCTATTTTACAGATATATTGAAAGGAATACCATTGCGTAGACACAATACCAAAACCGGACATTGTTCCCCATTAAAAGTACCCGCTCCGGACCAGTCGATAGGAACACCTCCACCTGCCGTAAAAAGGAAACCCTCTCCCCAGCGATATTCGCGTGTAAACAGCCAAAATCCGGAACTTACCGCTTTTAACGGCAACATCAACCATGACCAGCCTTCCATGAGCGTCCGCGTGAACTACAGTAACCGTCGTAACTAGGGTGTGACTCACTAGCACAGAAACCCCACGACTACGGGAATTGCCATATGCTGAGTAAACGTCAAAGTCATTCACCAGCACATCGCAATCCCCGAGCCCAACAAAGTGGGTCTCCTGAATCGCAGCTATATCTACCTCAAGGGCCATGAGATCCCCCAGCACGCAAGCAGCCTTACTTCGGGATCTCATGCCCCTTGCATTCAAACTAGCTAAGTTCAAGTTCATTGTGTCCCTAACTAGTAATATTCGTCTATCACGGGTTTAAAGTCCTCGGGGGTAAGGACCTCGAAGGTCTGACTGAGACTGCCAGTCAACAGCTCTGCTGCAGGCTGACAATCCCGAGCCAGGCCTCCTACGTCCCGGGGAAATGTTATTTTCAATGCTCTACACAGGGATGGGTGAACATATATGGGGACCCTCCCTTCGCATTTCGCCATAATCTGGTTCAGAGAGGGATGCTCTTTCTCGATTATCTTGAGTCCCAGAATTGCCTCTTTGGCTTCCCTAAGCATTTTTGATCCCGGCCCGAAGCCCAGAACAATAGAAAAAAAAGCAAGCCTCTTCTATCTATTTATAAAGAAAATACAATTTTATATATGGTTTGTGCAATTGCATTCATCTACAAAAGATCTAGCTCATTTGCATATTCTTTTAAACATGCATTATAATTAATTCCCTATTAGTTTCTTCGGTTTTCTAATGGAATAATCATCTTTAGTTAACTATTACGTGTAATTATTTTCATGCAGATATTCTACATGATTTATACTTGCATAATATTTGCGTAAAAAGTTTATAGTAATCACAAAATTGTTTCCATATATATTTATGTATACGCATATATTTTTGTTTAACAAATTTTGCCTACCAAACTCCTCTTATAGATTTTAGTCTACAGACATGAAACTTCAAATATAAGGTATTTGAATCCATGCAAAACTTTATATTTGGGTTTTAGCCCGGAAAAATCGGTGCAAAGTGTGAAAATTAAAAAATATGAAATTTTCCAGGTGAAGGTCGAACGCCGGGATTGCGAATGCATAACGTAGTAGCTATTGGTTCATGTTTTAATTTTTAGCCTTGCAGTGAACATCTTTTCATAGCCCAGTCATTGACGACAGAGGCAAAATAAATCGTGAGCTGAACGTTTTGGTTTCGATTCTCAGTGGTGGCGGATCAGTTTTGTTTTTTTAACATACTTTTTAAATCATTACTATATATTGCATCCAATCTCTATCTCTATCTATCTATATATCTATAAAAGTGAAAATGTCTGTCTGTGTTTTCTCTATGGTAGCTAAGGAAGACTATTATACAGAAAGGCATTACTTAATATATTCACACTTATTAATATATACATATGCACATGGCCTTATGAATAATACAAAGGCCCGAGCAAAGCCAGGCGGAACTGCGAGTATATATATAAAAGTGAACGTGTCTGTGTGTGTGTCTGTCTTGTACATTTCCCTACGCAATAACTCTGTCAATTTTAAGTCTGCAGACTCGAACTTTGACATACAGGGTACTGAGATTTGGGAAAATCTTTGTAATCTGTTTTCGGCCAGAAATTTGTCTACAACGATTTGACCTTTGAGAACTCTACCAAACTCCTCTGACAATTTTTGATCTACACACTTGAAATTTTAGATATAGGTTCCTTAGACATGGATCTAACTTAATAACTTGATTTGAGCCCAAAACAATAAATGTAAAGGGGTCATAATAGAGGTCAATTTTTTTTTTAAATTTGACCTCTGCGGTCTCTACCAGATTACTCAGACAATTTCTGGTTTAAACATTTGAAATTTTACATAAAGGGTATTCAGAGATAGGGCAAGCTTTTTAATCAGTTTGGATCGAAAATTTTTAGTTACCAATATATAAATGTATGTATGTATGTATGTATGTTTGTATGTCTGCCTAAAACTTTCGACAGAGGCAACGGATGTTTACAAGATCAGTATCGTTTTGAAGTTTGACGTTTCATACGACAAATATCGAAAAATAGGCTAAAATCATTAATATCTTCACCTTCAACTGGGCACTTTTCTACAAAGGGGGTCGCTTTTTTCGCCGATATTTTCAAAAGTCACTCTCTCCTTTTCATTGTCTAGCCTTAATTTAAACCTACGTCACTTCCGGTTTGGCATTGGTCGTAACAGCAAAGACGTCACTTTTTTTTCCTGTTTTAGGGATATTCTTTGGAAAAAACATGTTATCTCAAAATATTAAGATCTCTACCGTCCTGGTTACATCAAACGGTAAGTTCATATTTACTGAAAAATTAATGGATAAACGAAGTTAAATAAAATAACAGAACAAATAAAACCTTTTTCTGTTTGTCCATACGTCACGCCAATATCACAGCCAGCTACCTGCAATGCTATAGCTTTCTTATACTCCTCCATATAATTTACCAGCAATGCTTCAAGCAAACTACCTCTCTCTCTCTCTCTCTCTCTCTCTATATATATATATATATATATATATATATATATATATATATATATATTGCTTATAGATCTTTACATTTTTCTAATTAATCCTCCGAGACGATAAAAAATGTCTACATCTCTCACACTTCGCGTGAAAATGCTACGATGAACAGACACATTTAAAGTTTAAAGCTCTCCAGCTAATCGGATATCCCTTCCCGGCGACTACAACCCTCGTACACACACACACACACACACACACACACACACACCGTTAAATACATTGAGTAAGGGGCGAAAATTGTTCTTTTAGAAAAACTGCCTTTTTAAAATACATTTCGTAATCTTATACGTCAACAAAAGAAAAAAAAAACGTATATTTCGTATTATTGTTTTATACACATATAAATACATATATTTACACACAAACACACATATATATATGCATACATATATATATATACACACATACATACACATATATACACAGACGCACCACACACACGTACACACACATCCACACACGTATATGAAGCCGTAAATTAAAATTTACATTTAAAATTTGTTTTTCGACAGAAAACCTATAACAAACGTATTTTCCCGAAAACATACTTTTGATATGTACGATTTTCATGTATGCTTCTTGTGTCAAGCTGTACTTCCTTATGTCGCCGTATTGAGGTTTCTTATTTGGTTGGGATTAATATATAGTATTAAATAATACACCTTCGCAGGTAAGTACAGTTAGGAAAGCAGGAAACAAGGAAGGAATTCCAAAGTCTAGCAATCTGAGAAAAAAGTATTAGAGTAGAATACTTTCCGGCATCTAAAGACCTCAACAGTGAAGGGGTGGGATTTTTCTGCTTGTCAGGTTAGTTAAGTCTATGTACGCTAAGGGGGGCCACAAGTGTTGTGAGTTCATCAGGGCACATTGCATTAAAGTACTCGCAAAATAAGCAGAGGGACGCAACATTTTGCGGTTAGCACTTTGCCGATAGTGTGGGGTATCTGTTGGATTTTAGACTTTTTTAGACGCTCTCTAAAAGTGAGAGACTATTAGTATTTGCACCAGTACAGATGTGGTAACAATATACCAAGTAATTTTCTAGCCTTATTAGAGGAAGCCCACCTTCTTTGCAGCACCCTTTTCAGTTACCCTAAGTAAAGTATATTGTCACTTTTAAAGGGGGCATCCTACGTGGGATGTTGTGCAGCAAGATATTTGTTCACATTACATTTAAATTTGACGAAACGTCAGCAAGTTCCTCAAAGTAAATTTCATTATAAAGTGCTAGCAAAATAAGCACAGCTACGCAATATTACGGTAATAAAAGTGGGCAGATGAATGGCTCATTTGGAGTTGATCAAAGAGAGAGAAAAGAAAGAGGCCAATGATTGGTGCACCAGACCAGATGCGACAACTGTAATCTATGCATTGGTGAATGGTAGCTTTGCAGAAATGTGAGATTTTTCACCTCACATTTATATATTTGATAAGTATATTTGGGAGAATTAAAAATTAAAAAAAAATATATAAAGATACTTTTTTTTTTTTTTAACTTACGGAATAAGAAATAAAATTTCAGTAAGGGAGACAACTATTAAGAACTAGCAGGGTGACCTGATGTTTGCCCGGGATTTAATTAGAATTAATGAATTTGCAACATTTCCAATACTTTTTATCATCGAAATGCATGAAATTGCCCATTTTTTTCAATCAAATCGGGATTCCACCACGGTGTACCCAAAGGATGTTTCACATGCCTTTCCACAGTGACTTAGTCCAGAATACATTGTAGTCTACATTGCACTGTGAAGATCCTATGGTTGATTTTATAAAATTATTTTATATAATGGTTTAAAGTTTAAAATGCAAAAGTAAGGTATCATGGTTCGATTGTGCTCTAAACAGACATTGATTTCAAACGCGCCCCAGTCTTATCAAAGAACCACTATTGATTTATATGACGAGCCCTTCTGCTTGGGATGTGATAAAATTTATAAAATACACTTGAGGTTAGGCTGTATAGAGGTATAAACTTTAGTAAAAATTGGAATGTTCATTTTTTTTCAATCGGAATTTTTCGATTATCGATTCTTAATACTTATTGGGACATTCCGAGTCAAAATCTATTTAAGAATTCTCAGACAGATAGTATATTTGTGTACATTTTTTTAAAAAATCGGTCCAGTTGTTTCCAAGTGAATATGGAACAAACTCACATACACACACACACACACATAGTGCCTTTTTACACATAAGTACCGATTAAGTTATTTTCTTGAGAATTTGGAATGTGAAACTGAAATATTCAAAAAAGATAGTGCCCATAACACGAGACAATAAAAACATTGAAATCAAGTTTGTTCTTGTGTGTATTTTAAAATTTTTTAGCGCAGATTTCAGACATTGCAACTGAGAGACCTTAAGATTCTAACCACCTCGTTAAGTGCAATTGTCTGTATCTCTTGCAATTGGTTCACCGGGTATATTGTCCAGGTAATTTTGAAGTTCTTTTTCATGAGTCCAGTTGCTCCTTTATTTTCATGATTAAGATCTTCCTGAGATTCCAATTTCTTTTCATTATCTCCCCCCCCCAAGCTTTGTTCAACACATTGGACACACTACCTTCTTAGTAAGGTTGCTTCTTTCTCCGACTTGTCCAATATCACTGATAGATTTAAACAGCTCCATTTTCTAGGTATGTAAGCTGTAGGGATTGCATAGTCAGTGGATGGTGTATGACTTATTTCCAATTGTTTTTTCTGGTATACGTTTCGAAGACTTGCTGCTATGCTGGATAATTCACATTTTACAGATTGTCCAGTGGAGATATTTACACAACCCATCGTGTTGCTCGATGTCAGGTGGCCCACGCTACTTGTGGTAGTACCTGCACTTGTCATAACTGAAGCCTCTCAGCTTCTTGAGGATATGACAAGTAAAAAAAAAAAAAAAAAAAAAAAAAATTAGCTAAATTTATTTTTTTAATATACTAAACTCTTGCAGCATTACATATTTGACTCTAGTAATTACTTTTAAAGGCTAAAAGCTACTAAAGGATCAGTGACTGATTATCAGTTGGGTGATGAACTGACGATTGGAAACCATGGTTGAAATTGGATTAACAGTTACAAGTATTTGTTCACATTGGACCTTAAGACTATGTTGGAGTCAGCAGAAAAGCTCTTGCAGGTGGTGGTATGTAGTAGAGTGCACGTGTAGTACAAGATATTTCTATTAAACGGCTTAAAGGAATTAATACTTTCTGAATACGAAAAGAAGTATGGAAAATGCAAAGACATTTTGATTTCACTTTATGAAATAAAATTTTAAGACTAGTCGTAATCGATTTAGAAATATTAGCGGTGAATCAGAAGAACAGGCGATTTGGTCTGCAATTAAAAAAAAGAAAAAAAAAAAAAAAAAGTTATTGCTTCACTATAAAAATATTTTAGGAAATATTAGCAGACCACCTGGCATTGCCCGGTAGTAAAATACAATATTTTAATTCATGAAGATTGTGTGTGTATTATCATAGAGTAAAACTACCCAATATAGATATACAATAGCAATAAAAAAAAAAGTTGCAATTAGAATTGAAACCAAAATATTCAGCTCTCCATTGTTATTCACTACCCTCTGATCAACATGCATATCAAAACTAAAAATTAATGCAGCTAAATGTATATTTACACCTAAGTTCAAATCTTGACTCCTCTTGCAATTTTTACCGGGTAAAAAGGTTACACAGGTCTGGATCCCCTGTATTTCAAGTATGTAGATCAACGAGTAGTTCAGTAGAGAGTTCCGCAAAGACAAGATCACATTTTATTTAAGGGGGAGGGAGGGGGGGGGGGAGAAAATAGGGAAAGGTTTGACACCTTTTACCATCCGTTCTTCCAAGATTTTGTTCAGATCAATCGCAAAACTGACAGGAGTGATTTGTCAGTTAAAATGCTAGGTGGATCAGATTTTGGAAATAGGTGTTTGTCCAAAAGCGTTCCTATATAACAAAAATAGAGAACCTGTGAAGAAAAGAATACCACAAAATATTCATGTAATCAAGTAGTTTTTGTTGTTTATACGTCTTAAGCAAATTCGAGTTTTTCCAATACTATCACCCATGTTATAACTTGCTTAAATGAAATGAACAAAAAAAAAAAAAAAAAAAAACTCGCAAATTGGAATTATTTGGAGTACTGCCCTTGTTTTCAACATGATGTTACTGTTAAGTAACGAGATTGCATTGCAAATATGCCCATCTAATTTTTATAATATAAAGTGAATTCTGGGCAAGCACCTGGGAATCTAACCAGATTTTACTTTTAAAATAGATTGAAGGCTGTCAGAATTTCTATGAAGGTGTAAGAATGGTTTTATAAAATCAGAAGTGGTAATCATGCAGTGGTTACAATGTTGTACTTACGTACATCTTAAACCAACGCATTTTAGGTGAAAACATGTCAAGGAATATATTAGTATAAATTAAATAAGATTTTAGAAAAATCCAAGTAATATTATATTTTAACAGGGTACATAACGGTCTTGTTCCTCAGACTGAATATCTCGAATTCAACTGAGATTTAGATGCCAACATCTTTAAACCAACACATTTCAGAAAATTGTAGACTTGGTTAAAAAAATATCTTTGCATATTTACTGAATTTTTCGTAAATCAATTCCACCATGAGAAATATTTTCATGACATGAAACGCGTAACATTCCACCTGAAATGCCTTTGCTTAAGAGGTTAATAATAAGCAGGCATTGAAGATAGTGTTACACTATGCAAGAAACGAGGATACTTTCTACATGGTACTTCCGTGTAAGTTTTCATTTGGCGATTAATTATATTATTACAAGAATTTTTTTTGGCCATGTTAATGTGCAAGAAGTCATACATAAACACTTAACTGCACCATTTAAAACAAATGTCAGATTTGTTCCAAAATTTCCATTAGAACATTTAAATGAAAATTTAGTTCAGATTTAAACGTATTACGGAACTACGATAACTAATAGGACCCATGGAAATTCCAAAGAACTATATTTAAACAAGTAAATTTTCATAAGGCTGATACTTTTTCTGGATAGAAAAGAAAAACAAAACAGTAAATATAAGTAACATTTCTACACAAATAGTATCCAGTATTTTAAATATAGAATGGATCCAAATCAGAAATTAAATATTAATACTCAAAGTATTTATGTGCTACACAGTTCAATACAAATAAACTTACATTGTAAGATTAATTTATGTAGCATTTAACTTCTACAATGAAATTAGTTCTTATGCCCTAATATATTCGCAAACGAGGCTACATCAAAAGGTCACTTCAGGATTGCCAATTTTGCCCCCTTTTTTTTTTTTATTTAGCAGTTAAGCTTTCAAAAATAAAAACTAGAGGAACAATCAAAATATTAAAGATTGAATTTCATTAAAAATTAAAATTATAAATGTAGGGATTATTTCATCTGCAAGTAATTAATTTCATAAGAAAAATTAATATGAAAATCGAAAAATTTGTTTATCAGGTTGTGAAAAATTATATAATCGAAAAATCTAAATTTGGAACAAAGTCGATTAGTGGACTATTACAAATTCATATCAGGCAATCAAGTGCCTCCAAAGAGTATAGTTTAATATAAAAATCTTAAAATTCACATTTTTCAAACAAGTAAAATAACTAAATGTTAAAAGGGATGATAACAACACTTCACATTGGAAGTTGGCCTCTTATCTGAAGATTCTGGAATCAAAATGAAAATATCGATCTGGATAAACTATTAGAAATAGTGTAATATTTAAAGTTTATCCCGATTGACCAGAAATTTTGCAAACGCCTTAATACTTCTATGCTTGCTTATATTATTTCGAGTTTCGTTTTAGATAAACATGACATCCAATCAAATTAGGTGGTAGTTTTGATTTAGCTTGCTCTAAATTTTAGATGTAGAATACTAGATCTCAAACCGACATGTAAAAGATTTTTGAAGGGGGGGGGCGGTACTTGAAGTGAATCAGGAGTTAATTTTACAGAACACAAATGTTAGTACTTGTGTCACAAATTTAAAAAAAATGTATAAAAATTATCCAGTAAAAAAAAACTACAAATTTAGATATTACGTGTTAATATGGAGAGTTGTACGACCAATTCTGCATGATTATCTCCCTATCTGCCTTAAGGGGCCGTTTTTTTTTTTGTTAAACCGAAAATGTTCAAGTGTAATTAAGGATTTGTTAAAAAAAAATATCAAGCACATCAAGATAATTATTGAAATTTATAAATTCGACATGACAAGTGTTATGTTTTCACCTGAAATGCGTTGGTTTAACAGATTACTCTACACAAACACCTACATGTTTAAATAGGTCAAAACATAAAAATAAGACAAACAGGTACGTATGTTTCAAATATTTTTTAATTTGGTTCAGATGTCGACAATGAAAAAAAAAAGTTAGAAAGACTTGAAGAAAAAAAAAACAAAAAAAAAACACACAAACAAAAAAATCATAAATAAGTCCTGTCATCTACACAACAAATAAAACGTTGACGAAAAGAGGGGGAAGGGGAGGAAAGGAAATAGGGGGAGGGAAGGTAGTAACACGAGTGCTATAAAATTAGGGGGAGTGGGGAAGGAGCTCAGAATATGAGAGAGAGGGGGAGGATAATTGTCGATAATAACCAATAAATAAAATGTCAAAAATGCATTTTTTATTTCCATAATAAATATTTCTTTATAATTTAGTAAGACACAAAAATGAAAAAAGTGCCCTGATCTTAGAAGCACCTGTTTTGTATTTCCTTTCAGAACTGGAGGAGGTTATATGAAGAAAAATTTTTTTTTTTAAATTAGACAAATGTAGTTTTTTTTTTTTAAAGAGAAGGGCGTAAATTACTTATTTTACGCAGTTTTTTTTTTTTTTGCATTTGATGTTTAAGAGGTAATGTATTTACGAATTAAAAGTCTTAGTCACCGTTTAAGTATTAAAAATTTGAATAAAAAAAAAAAAAAAAAAAAAAAAAAAAACTTCCTAAAAATTACTTTTATAAGTTACTGTTCTACAAATGCTTAGATGTTAAAAGTAAAAAGTCTAAGATGTTTTGAACGCAATAAATTAAAATAAATAAATTAAATAGGGAGGGTTATTTTTTAAAATTTTTTTTTTTTTTTTTTTTGCAAGATTCTCATAAGATTAATCTTTTTTGGATTTTCTTTAAGAAAACCACAGTAAAACAGGACATTTTGAATTGCCTGCAACGAAATTAAACATTTCTTTGCCCAAATAAACTGGAGTCTACTTTTGAAAATTGGTCCAGAAGACAAGTTTTAATTCGGACTAAAGAAACAAAAGTGGCCCTTGAAGGTTTTTGCAAACTAAGAGATCAATTTTTTTAAAAACATTAAAAAATTAATTTAAAATTGGCCAAGAATCATGTTAAGGCGATTTCAAGGTTCTTTTATACGATAAGGCGGTCGTAAAAAAAAAAAAAAAGTCTTTAAACTTTTCGAATGACTAATATATCCACCATTTGAAGACTACAATGGTTTAAAATGGCCGATATAGTTTATTAATATACATATATATTTATATATACATGTACATTAGAGCACTGACCTTCGAAAACTAATTAACTTTGAAGATTTTTTTGGACGTGAATTTGAAGTTTAAAGTAAACAATTTTGGTCCGAAACCAAAAGGAATTTTCGACCCCATCTTATCAAAGGACCCTTTTATTTTTTTATAAAAATATTTTTAAGTTCTGCATTTGAATGACAATTGTGTGGGTGTTTTATTCATTGAAGGTTTAAAAACTTGAAGGGCAGGGAATAAAAATAAAAATATGAACCTTTGCAGAACACCGGTACAAGCCAGGAAGAGAATATATCCTTCAGATCCAACACCCTCATTTCGTATATTTAATCTAAAACAGAAAATAATCTAAGGGCAGGGAGGTAAGACGATTAACAATAGAAAACTTATTGGTCCCATTAAGTTTTTAGATATAGAAAAAAAAAAAAAAAAAAAAAAAAAAAAAAAAATTAAAAAGGATTAAAAAGGATAAGAGTTAAAAAAAATGCCATAGAATTCCCACACAACACAAAACTAAAAAGGGGAGAAAAATCTAAATTGCACACAAAATAAGGTTAGAGACTACAAAAGTTTAAATAAAAACAATACTTTATAAAAAAAGGAGGGTTCTTCACAATATTGTACACAGTCCCTCAGGGTGTTAGGGACCCCCATCTGAGGTGGTATCGGAATATGAATATGTAAATATATACAATCAAGTCAAAAAAAAATTGGGTTAGAATTTTCTTTCACGTGGAAATAGAAATATAGTCAAGGTAGATTTATTTTTAATTAAAAAACTACCTTGATTATTTTTTTTTTTAAATTTGATTTTTAATAAAAAAAATTCCACCATATTTGTCTACATTTTTAACAGAAAAAAAATTCCACCCAATAAGGCACAGAGTTCTGATTTAAAAAAAAAAACAAAAAACTTATAAATTTTTTAAAAATTGTTTGAAAATTTATAAGTCAGAAATAAATAAGACTTTTTGTATTTGTTTTTTTTTTGTTTTAAGAATAAATTAAAAGTTTAGATTAAAAAAAAAAAAAAAAAAAAGTTATTTCGTGTTAACGATTAGAAATCTTTGATTTTGTCACTGAATATTTTAATCTTCAGATGGAATGATAACTAAAAATGATTTGAGATTTATATATAACATGTTTTATATATATATGTAATATATATATATATATCTGATGGGCAAAGGGACACATGCGCATCAGTTAGGTGGGATATGATAAGGCACTTTACAAATTTAATTTTTTTTTTAATTAGAAATTTCGTGAATTGAAATTTCACATGCATCGAAAAATGAGACTGGAGTTTTTTAGCACCAACAAGTCATTTAGTGAAAGGGGGAGGGGAAACACTTAAACATTTTATTTGGACCCATTTTTAAAGACAAAAATGGAATGTTAAATTTAGCGTTCTCTATATTTTAGATAACTAATCTAAAAGAAATAAATGCTCGAACTTAAGTGCCCTTTATTCTACTAATGCTTTTTATACAAACTAAAGTGACTAAAAATTGTGGTTAAAGTTTGCGAAACAATTTCACAATAAATAGTTATGAAAAAGGAATGAATATTAATTATAGGTGGGTGATAGAAGACCTCGAGGCCCAATTACAGAAAAATTGGGAGCTAATGAATTGTCAGATAGTCCAAAAATTACCAATTCTATAAAAAGAACGTCCCTGAAAAATGTTTAAGAAATTAAAAATCTTTTGTACTTGTTTTAAAAGACTTAAGGATCTGTTTTTTTAAGCAAAGAATGCTTCTTTAAAAGTAAAAGAAAAAAAAAAACTAAGGGGAGATAATTTGTTAAATGTTCTCTGAAAGAAATTAATAGTTCATAAACGATCCACAATCTACAAAATTTCTAAACTCGTAGGGTAACTTGGAAACGTCAAAGCCAATATCGGGGAAGAAGCAGGGGTCCTGAAGTAAGTTTAGAGTATCATTAAGGCGTTTAAACTGCGTGTCATCCTGCAGAAAGTGGTCAGATTCAGTCGTAGCTATGTCCTGGGACCATTCATTAATGGTCAAGAGGTCAAAAGGTTTGGTAAGACTTTCTGCGGTAAAGAGTTCGTCAAGCGCGATACCCGAGATGGAGTTGGAACTAGAAGAGGCTGAGAGGGGCATTGAACCCGAAGAGGAGGAAGGGGACGAGGACAAGGTATAGAGATTATTGGATCCTTGGAAGTCGTCACCAAAAAAGAGGGGGCTCACACTGGGTGTTGGACTATCAGTGACACTGGACGGAGGAGAGTCTGCAGTGGAACCCAACGACGAAGAACTGATAGAATTGAATTTGGAAGATTTGGGCAGGAGGCCAAAATTCATGTTAGCGGCGTTCTTGTTACTTATCAAAGAATTACTTTGAGAAATGACATTCTGGAAGAGCGTGTGTGAAGAAGACGGGCTTGAATTCGAAGTAGTGCCATGGCCATTTTGCAAAATATTTTCTTTCCCAGTATTCTGATTGATATTGGTAGGACCGTTCCCAGTGTTGGTAGATGCGTTGTTAGAAGACTGCGTATTCTTTCGTTCATATTCATTGTGAATAAAGTGACACCTTGGACCATACGGGCAAAATCCACTAGAGTGATAAGTACGACACGGCTCAGTTTTGTATTTCGGGTGTCTGGCAGGTGTGCGTAGTTCTGTGCTGCCGTGGGCGTATCGGCACTTCTCGCCGTATTTACATTGCCGGCTCTCGTCGTAAGACCGGCATAGCTCAGTCTTATATTTATTGGAGTTAATGTGGCTCAATTGGTTCTGACTGGACGCCAGGCGAGTGTCGGAAGGTTCGCTGAGGCTGCGGTCAAACTTCAAATTGGTCGACGTACCGAGCGAGATCATACTCGAGGACGACGATGGGTGAGCACTGTTCATCCGAAGAAACTGTGGGGTTAAGACTGTGGATGACGATGAAGAGTTGGAGCACTTGCGGTTCGGGACACTGTCCACAGGTCCGCCAACAGCTTTGCGGTCAACCGTTGAGGAGCGCATGTAGAAGTTTAATGGCTTCTGAAAAGAAAACAGAATTCATAAGACTTAGGAATCAAAACAGTCTGGACCCTAAATAAAAGGGGCCAGGTTCATACAAGAACATCAACTTATAACTTATCTAGACAAATGGAGAGTTAGTTAGACAGGAACACCAGCATGTAACAAAAGTTTTTGAATTCGATAGAAAAATATTGCTGACCCCTACGAGCTCTCATACATGGAGAGAAACATGCATACAAGACACTACCTCTTTATAGGTGACCTTTACTATAGGTCTGCCAGGAAAGCCTAGCACGAGGACACTTCCCTAAAAAGTAAAGGAAACAATCGCAACCCAAATAAGATCTCAGTATGGCTAACCACACTATCTTTTACGAAGAAATATGCTTTTCTAAATGACGTTAAGTTAAGTAACAACATGAAGCTGGATACTCCACTAGACTAGATAAATTCTGTTCCTGAATCCAGGAACAGAAAATACATTAAAATGGTAAATTATGCTCAACTTTTACTGAAGGGCTGCCCTAGCTTAGTACAAAAAGAACTATGGAATATTCGAATATTTATGCGTCTCATATGGAGTGAGTTCAAGTAAAAGGTCCTCGATTTGAGAAATTCGGAAGATATTTTAATTAGAAAGAAAAACCTTTTAAAAATGTAGTTGTCAAGAAGAACAGTCAGTCAAGAAAAAGACTACGAGCTTTAAGTTTCCTCAGGTTAACAGATTTCAAGCAGGTAAATATCGAAAAAAAACTAGGAAAGTTCAATTTTTTTGCGCTTAGGAGTAAAAATTTAAATGTCATTGGGAAAATTTAAATTGATTTGTAGTAGTTAAATGGGAGAGAAAAATATTTAAGGAAGCTTGCAAACACGGTTCACTTTGACTAACAAATATTTCATTATAAACAGGTGAAAGAATAGTCTTTATTCGACAAGTAAAAGAGCTACAATTACCATGGAAAATTTAACAGATATTAGTTTAAACTGGAAGTCATTGCAACAAAAATTCAAATTTTGGAATAAGAGCAGCAATAAAGAATCTTAAATGAGTTAAAATTTTAATTTTAATTAATAGATCTGGAATTAATGTACAAATTCACTTAGATCAGCGTAACTGAAAGTTCTTATCAAATCGATTTTTAAAAAAATGTTTTAAGCAAAAAAAACAAAAAAACATGTACTCAAGTCATGGAAAATAGTAATAAATCTAAAATTTACGAAAACTGCCATTGTGCTTTTACTAATGAAAAAGTATCGCTATGGATAAATATTAATCATGAACAAGTAATCTTAAAATATTCGCGCAAAGTTATGTCCCGTGTGTCTACTTTAGGTCATTTTTACGACCTGCCCTAGCTTAGTACAAACACCCCCAACCGCCATATGTTAAGAACGACTTTCCGAAAGCCGTTTTTAACATGGGGAGGTTAGCGTGTTTATAGTACGCTGGGGGCACGTAAAAACCTACGCTGAGGGGAACGTCGTAGAAATTTACCCCACGGTAAACAGAATGCAATTTTACAATTTTCTGACAAAATTACTTTTAACTATAAATAACTTTACAAGTATGAACTTTCGGAATTTTTGGATATATTACTATTTTCGCTATGACAAGTACGTAATAGTAACTGCTTAAGATTAAAAATGAAGTGCTTTAGATAGTCGACAGATTTTAAAGTTTTAGAGAAGGGGGAAAAACAGGATGTGGTGAAAGTAAAAATAAAACCAATCAACTTTAAATATGAACAGAAATGGTAATGAAGCCATCCATATGGGAATTGGAAGGAGATCAAACAAGTAAAAATAGATCGAGCGAGATTTAATTTCAGGTTTTATAGAAGAAGAAGAAGAAAAAAATGATGCAATTCTAACAAGTTCAGAAACTAGTTCTCACACGGTTTAATTAAAGGATATTGCAAGAAAACCTCAAATATTAGTCCGACCAGTTTCATTTAATGAAAACAAAACATTATCTCCAATTTTAAGGAGGGAGGTGATTTAATTTAATCAACGCAATATAACTTTAGGACGAAGTCGCACCCAACTAGAAAAAAAATGGCGGATACAATACGTCAGTGATTACACACGAAGTAATAAAGTTATATATCCCAGAAAAAAATTTCACGTTTTAAAACATTGAATCTTAAACAGGGGTACTATAAATTTTATTATGGAAAAAAAATAAAAAAATAAAAAAAAATGCAAATACTTTACTTGATCTAAATTTACGCTTAGAATTAAAAAGCGAACTGTATGAAGGCGGGCGGGAAAAAAGAAAAAGAAAAATTTAACTGATAAAAAAGAGAAAAAAAAAGCAGTTTCGGAATTCACACTACGTGTCGACCATTCAGTGACAGACGTAGATCTAAAGATCTTTAGAAGCAATAACGGATATTTTGGAAGCATTTTAGATTAAAAATGAAAATTTAATGGACAGTTATTTTTCGCCAAGTGCTAATCTGAATATCAGTCACGAGAAAAAACTTGTTCTAGACAAGTCTTCACTGAAAATCGAGGACAGATTTTCTTAGATCCCAACCAAACCGAATTTCTTTAATTTCAAGGATTATACTGTACATGTTAGAACATTTAAATTCTATGTATTTTTAGCCCCCTTTTGGGAGAAAGATGAGTCAGTCATGAGTTACACATGCCGGAAGTTTGCATTTATGCAGCAGCACTGCTTCAGGATACCGGTAATGAGCAAATTACCACCTTATGGAGGTAAGGCCTAGGAGGCTTGACTGATTAGAAAAGTTTGGCAAATGTGTATTTCAACAGCGTAAATATTTGACAAATTTATAAAAAAAACATTGTTAGACCCTAAGACTGAAATAAAACCTGAAAAATTGAATTTTTTCGACATTTTTTATTAGACTAAATGTACAATCGATGCCACCATTTTGTTTGGAACAGCCTTAGGTCTGTTATATATATATATATATATATATATATATATATATATATAAAAAGTTCTATAAATTTGTCAAACATTTTACGCCGCTGAAATACATTTCATAAAAGTTTGGAGTTGTTTACAATTCCAAAATTGTAAAAAAGTGGTGAAAAATAAAAATGAAACGAAAGGCAAGACGAGTGACTACCTATATGGATAATTTGACGTTTACCTTATGTAAAAGGTTTATTCCACACGAAAAACTAACATCAACCGTTACACGAAAGTGGCCGCGTAACAAGTACATTAGTTCTATTTCGAGCAGAATAAGGCAAAAAAACAAAACAAAAAAAAAAAAAAACACTAACTATCCCCATAACTTATTTTTATTTAACCATTTGTTTTTTTTTTTTTAATCTTGGGATTGTTATAACAAACCTCCAAAATTTTAATCCTGGAAATTGGTACTCTGGAGGGAACAATTACCATCGGAACAAAACGTATTCAATCTAAATGTAAAAGAGGGTTCTGTTCTTGGCCTTCGGGCCAGGAGCAAAGTGTAGTATCTGTTCTGATGCTCCACTTTGCTTATTGGTCAATGTAGTGGGAAACCTTCAGAGACAATTACTATTTTTTTGTATACTGCCAGAGTTCCCCCTTTTTACCCTTGTTTTAGGGGAGCTGGTTTCCCCCCACATTAAAAACGACCTTGTGTCTCATTTGCTTTCGTGGGGAAGCAAGTAAATGCTTAAATGTATAAGAAACTTGTGCATACAGTTTATACGAAATATGCAAGAAAAGCACAGTTAACAGAAGAGAAAGGTTAAAAAACTTCATAACTATTTACGTTTAAAAATCAGGTCTTAATACAAATGTGAAGACCAAAACGCCGATATTGGTTTAGATATAGTTTATTTTCTATCGCCACTCAAACCATCTGTAAAGTTTGTGCAAAGAAACTCCAAATTCTTTTAGATTGGCAGCTTGTAGCAGGCAAGATGTCCACTTTCTGTGACCCATTTTACAATTTGTAAAAATAAAACGGGAGAGACAGGTTTAGTTTAAGTATATTAAAAACTTTAAACAAATTTGTCACGGGATTTTAAAATAATTGATAAACAATTGTAGTCAAAGTTCAACTGATTCATTTAAAGAGTAAAGTTTACAATACTGAATATATACGCGACAAATGTTGAATTAGAAAAAACAACTAGAATAACGATCACCAAGGTTAGTTGGTACTGGAAGGGTTTAGTTTCCTCTAATAAAGATTTAAGATAGAGGAGCAGCTCCCTCAAGCGGTCACTAACGAAATCAGCATTTCCGGTAGAAACGCCCAACTTTAGGCAGACTCTAGAAGGTAATGCCTGGGAGATTTGTAGTAGCGGAACATTGCCAATGATCTGCAGTAGCCCATCGATATAAATACACCCGGCTTAGAAAATTTAAAGTCGAAGTTTCCGTATATTTGAAACTTTTCAGATCGGAAGTTGAAGTTTAGTTTAATAGTTCGACCACGCCCGCAGAATTACTTAGTGTTTAGAGTTCTAAAAGTTTTCAGTTTTTCCAACAAGAAATATGGAGTCGTGTGTGTGTGTGTGTGAAGTTCATGTTAAAGACATGTTTAGGATCGCCTCGAAAGGCGATTATGCCACGGTGATAAACTCAATTGAACTATAAGAGCGTTAAAATATCTACGCGTGATGTCTAAAAGGTTCGTTTAAAAAAACAAAAAAAAAACTTTAATTCAGTTATGACTGGATCAGTGTCAATACGCATCGAAATTCCCACACTTCAGGGTAGGGAGACCTAAGGGAGGGGGGGGGGGTCACAATAGTTCTTGGTAATAAGCTTAAATACAAGGAGAAACGATTTTTAAGATCACGGAGGAGGAGGGGGGGGGGAACTTGTTAATTTAGAATAGACCCCATAAAATCTACATTTAATATAGGTTTTAAAACATTCTAGGTTTTAATTCCCATAGTTTTAGTACCTATCATGTCTATTCTCCACGAGGAAAGAACAGCTTTAAATAAAAAATTGAATCCCGCTTACCAAGCGTGGAGAGGAAAATTTGTTTTGTCTAGAATTTCGTGATATTTCTCTCCCACCACAATAAATGGCAAGTAGTTACGAGACTGATACGTTTTCTCATAGGAAAAAAAAAAAAATCCAGATGAAGTACTGCTTTAATATTTAAAAATTATAAATACATGTGAAAGGAAGCTTACGTATGATTTGTGTAAGAGATTTGTATATATTAAAAAACTTTCACGAGTACTTATGGCCGCAAGGGATTACAGATTGCATTACGGGAAGCTATTGTTTGTCGTTTAAATACGCGGGAACTTAAAACGATTCGCTTCAAGGGGAACTGTACCGTTAACTTAGGCTTATCGAATTTCTTTGAATAAGTACGAAAATATGCTCACCTTAAATGATTCATTAGTATCGTAGACAGAGATGGCAGTAGACATAGTCCGGGAATTGTGAAGAAATTGATAACGTATAAATTAGAAAAAAAAAAAAAGAAAAAAAAAAGTTCAGCGATGTCGCGATTAAAAAGTTTCCTTGGATGTGTGATGCTTTTCTTTTCGCGGGGTCCGATTGTTTTATAAACAGCGTACGGCCTCTGGTTTCTCTTCTTTCATTAAATAAGGCACTTGATGTTTTGTTTTTGTTTTTGGAGGCCTTAGTAATTGATAAATTGGTCTCTCGTATGCTCGCAGCAGGTTCTTTTAAGCGAGTCCTCTCGAAGCGCGATTTCCACGATTTATATACATATGGAAGGCGTGGCCTGCTGAACCGGTGGGCGGCGCTTATCAAAACGTCATAGAAAATTTGGTGAATGGTCACCAAGAAGGAGACGTACGTAAAGAAGAGAGTTACTTATACAAAAGGGAGGCGGGAGGGCGAGTGTTAAAAAAGAGAGTGGGGAACTAGAAGTAACGTAGTGGCGTTCTTTCTTTTTGCATACAAATAAAAAAAAAAACAACATAAAAATACCCCCTCTCTTTAGAGAAAGGTTGCTTTTTGTCGTTTTTTATTTGTAAAAACCCAACTGTAATCCGCGCGAACTTTCTGAGTGCTATAGATAGTGTGAGAGAATTTTGTGTGTGTGTGTGTGTATATGTATGAAAAATAAAATAAATAATAATAATAATATATATATATATATATATATATATATATATATATATATATATATATATATATATACACGTGTGTGTGATTCAAGTGTCCTTAAAGCCCATATGGATTTATATATATATATATATATATATATATATATATATATATATATATATATATAAAGGGATATATAAACACACACACACGTGTATATATATATATATATATATATATATATATATATATATAAATGGATATATAAACACATACACACACACACACACACACACATATATATATATATATATATATATATATATATATATATATATATATATATATATATATATATTACATTGATTCTCCCCTCCTCTCTCTTTTTCTCTCTCTCTCTCTCCCTCCCTCCCTTTTCCCACCTTTCCCTGACTCTCTTTGTATAGCGCGTACTAAGATACTATTAAGTGTAGATTACTGCGACGGAAGGTCAGAAGTGTGTCAGCCCAACGAAGGTTGACCTATACAAGAGTTCGTTGACCACCAACAATATCACTTGCGGACGATATGCCCTCTTATATATATATTATATACTTATTTCCACAGTAAAGCAAGGTCGCAACTCACAAGAGCCACGATAGTCAACAATCAATAAGGAAGTCCAAGACTCGAGTTTCGCCCTCACTTGTCGGAATTTGAAACCTAAGTATTTAGTTTACCAATGGTCAATACTTGAGTATAGTCATGGACTGTGTTTCGGAATGTTTAAGATGAAGTATAAATTATTTGTATTATGTTTTTGAATTTTGAATATTATTTTCATCTTGACGATTATTTTCACATCGTTTTTTGTCCGATGAAACATTCGGCCTTCTTTCAGTGGATTTCTTTAATCTCGAGAATCTATGTCGTACTTAGATACCGATACGCACGGACTTTCGAGCGAAAGAACGTCGGAGATTACATTACCCGAAACGTTGTGAAAATAACGACATATATATTTTAAATAACGGCAAGATTCAGCCACTCTGATGAGTCGTAGACGCCGAAACACGTGTCAGTGGATAATTATATTTTAAAAATCTCTCCATGTGGGGGTACCAAATTGGTTAAAAGGGAAAATTATTCTCAACTCGCATTTAGGTAAAAATGCACTTTCGTAAATAATTGAATTCATTCAAGACGTATCGCAAAAACTAAAAAAAACAAAAACAAAAACAAATAAAAAACAATGGTTTCAACTGATTTTTTGTCAATTCTAATAAATTACAATGGCAGCGTCCAAATTATGCAGTCAAAATTACCTCAAGATTAGTGAATTATTAAAAAAAAAAAATACGGTATTTTTTACGACCTACTCAACGTAGTGTAAACACCCCAACCACCCCACGTTAAGAACGGCTTTCGAGATTGTGTATGTGTGTGTGTTTATTCCAAAAGCCGTTCTGTACATGGGGAGGTTGGGGGTGTTTATAATACGCTGGGGCGTGGGGCACGTCGTAAAATATTTTCGTCCTAATAGTGTAGAAGCGCCGACTTTATTTATAAAATTCTACACATGGTGTGTGGTGAGCACATTTATGAAAAGATTGGTGTTTAGTTTATGTTATCAATAATCTGTCTGTCTGTCTGTCTGTCTGTCTCTCTCCATATATGTGTGTATATATATATATATATATATATATATATATATATATATATATATATATATATATATATTATATAGCGGACGTGGAAGAGCTTGCCCCTCCCCTCTCCCTATTTTAGTCTTTCCCTCATCTTAGAGGATTATTATCGAATGGATACTAATCTTCCTGATTATCATAAAAAAGAAATAAAAATGTCAATATTTAAATATTTGTAGGGTTGCTCATTTTCTAATTTTCAGCGTTCTAGTAAATCGATCATTCATGTTAGAACCACACATCGTTTTTAGGCCAAATTTCGCGAATTTAGCCATTTTGAAATAATTTAGCCTTTTTTTGAACTTTCGCTTTTTAAAATAATCCCAAAAAAGGCTAAATTCTCAAAATTTGGCTTAAAAACATCGAGTGGTTCTGAAATGAGAGATCGATTTATTAGAACGTTGCATTAGAAACTGGGCACCCTACAAATATTTAAATATTGACATTTAAAAAAAAAATTTTTTTTTTAATAATTTGGTGGACTAGTGTCAATTCGATGATAATCCGCTGTAAGAAATTGACAAAAAAAAAAAAAAAAAAGAAGACGAAAATATAGAAAATAGAGAGAGGGTGGTCCAGATCCTTTAGGTTTGCCATATATATATATATATATATATATATATATATATATATATATATATATATATATATGTGTGTGTGTGTGTGTGTGTGTGTGTCGAAGTTCTCAGAAATCAAGGGACCCCTTTGTAGGGGCTATACAAATATTCCAAAAATATTTCTCCTTGACGTGCCAAATGTTTATTTAATAAAAAAAAGTTGGGAATATTATTTTTCCTCACCTTAATTGACCATTTAATTATTGTTATAATAAAATTTTCTTATGGTTTTTTGATCTTATACAGACAGAACTTGACCACGCGAAGACAGTATGTTTTTTGTGTATATATGTGCATGATGCATACTGCATATATAAGTACGTGTGTATATATACGCACATAATATGTGTCCGGTTCCTGTCAGATCACCGAAGTTAAGCAACGTTGAGCCTGGTTACCACTCCGAAAATTTCTTATTTCGGCATTGTTTCCAGTCAGTCTTGGGCCTCTCTTTGCCACTAGACCCAAAGGTGTGGTTGGTGAATGCGGAACCTTTGCCTCACAACTACACGCGCAGCTACCTTTACAGAGATGTCCATTGTCTCTTGAGATTGAACGTAGGCATCGATACACACACACACACACACACATACACACACATGTATGTATGTTACATGCATACATTGTATGTATATGTGTGTGCATGTATGTATGTGTGTGTATGTATGTATGTATGTATGTATGTATGTGTGTGTGTGTTTATTTATTAACCCTTGAAGTTAATTCTTATCGGCTTTTTTGACTATTTTTGAAGTTTATTTTCAGTTTTGAATATTCGGGTTGTTTTTATACGAAAAAGTTGTAACCCCCCCCCCCAAAAAAAAAAAAACCAACAACATATATAACAAATGAATGTTACTGTGACATTTATTGGATGGGTTTCTACCACTATTTTGTTTTATTTTTTATTTTTAAGTCATTGTCGAGTCTTCAAAGACATTGCGGCCACCTTATCTTGTTCTCCGGCAGCGAACCGAATAAACATTTGACATCAAATAAAAACACAAAAACTTAACCAGTTGTTAGGTAGAAAAGTAACTTATCTTGTATTTTATATATTTTAATTTTTATATTTTTTATGTTTGTTTTTTGACAATTTTTTCAAATCTATGTGTATACCCGAATATTGTATACCTTGTTTGTGTACGTTGATTTCTCTATATAGCCATATGAATGTATGCAGTTTTCTGACATATGCGCGATATTTACACGTGGTATAAATTCCGCAGTGTTTTTACTTGCCTTCAAGTCCATATATCTAGCCGAAACTTATACTGTTAGTTATGTTCCCATTTACTTGCCTTGCAGAGTTAGACACAAGGTCAGGTTTTAATGTTGAAAAAAAAAATCCAGCTACCCCAAAAGACGCACTCTGGATAGGAACAGAATACTATGCGATTTCACAGACATATTCAGATTTCCAGGCTTAATTCAAAAGTGGCAGTGTAACTCTGTTTTGTTGACATGAGGTCACTCATGCTCCCAGACATTACTTCCTCCTTTGAGTAAGTTTAGTATACGAACGTTCGCTCGTCTTGTTACCATTTCTACCAAGCTAACGAAAAATATTTTTTTGCGAATATATGAAATGGAATTAATGGGTACAAAAAATACACGGAAAGAAACGCGGAGTCAAGCCTGGAGGATGGGTTGATATTTTGATGAAGAGGATATTCAATGTGAACGATTTTATCTTTTATCTGTTAATTCCATTTCATTTTCTTATACATCTTGTCAGAAATTCAGCATCCGAATGTACCTCTCTTACACACACACACACACACACACACACACACACACACACACACACACACACACACACACACACACACGTGTTTCGAACTGCCGATCAGGGGATTCGAACCAAGTCACAAAGATATCCTTTGCAAAAATCCATAATAGCCATAATATCTTATAACGCAAAAGGTAGTAAAAAAAAAAAAAAAATAAATAAAACGAAAAAACTCCAGTCCAGTTTCAATTAGTACAAAGTATACATGGCTAAGTATATATATATATATATATATATATATATATATATATATATATATATATATATATATATATATATATATATATATATATATATATATATATATACACACGTATATATATATGTATATATATTTATATATGTATATATATGTATTTATATATTTATATATGTATTTATATATTTATATATATATATATATATATATATATATATATATATATATATATATATATATATATATATATAAATGAATTTTCAACTGACCAGTGACAGTTCTTAGTTGTATTTGTTTTTTAATTTTTGAGTGTAGTAAATTATAAGTCATCTTAGATATCTATTTTACAAGCCTTCTAGGAACCTATAAAAAAAATCTAAACAAACAGAACAAAGCACTCGTAAAAACAAACAAACAGAAAAACATTTAAAAGCACAAATCAAGTTTCTCAATAGATCACATTTCCTTGCTTTTGGTAAAAGTTACAGCGGAGCCGGAGCTGCCTGCATAATAAGTGTCCAGTATCCCCCCCCCCCCGTAAAATGTGTGTTTTTCACCTTTTATTTTTCGACGATTATCATAGACTAAAGATTTAATAATAATATAAGTAGAAAAAGTATTTAAAAAAAATTGTTATATATAATGACTTTTAAGAAGAGGATTCAGTTTCTCGTTATAACGTTATAATCACGTGACACGTCAATAAAGGAATGGACAGTAAGTCAGGTAGCAATGTAGTTGAACGTTCTAACGAATAAGTGAACACTGTCCTTAAAAGTCATTAATTTTTTTTTCACAATGTTTTCTGCTAATATAATACTTAAGTTCTGTGATCTATGATAATTGTTGGGAAAAGGTTTAAAAAAATCCAAAAAAACAAAAACAAAAAGGGGTGTAAAATACGCATTTTTAGGGGTGTGCACACTGCACCACACACCGTGCAGCCGTGCACTCTCGTACAGGTCGCCAAAGCTATTTGTTATTATTTTCACCTCTTTTATTTTTTATTTATGTATATATATATATATATATATATATATATATATATATATATATATATATATATATATATATATATATATGTATATATATATGTTGTGTGTGTATGTATATGTATATATATATGTATGTATATATGTATGTATATATATATGTATATATATGTATATATGTATATATATATGTATATATATTATATGTATATATATATATATATGTATATATATTATATATATATATATGTATATATATTATATATATGTATACATATATATTATATATGTATATATATTATATATGTATATATATTATATATATTACATATATAATATACATATATATATATATTATATACATATATATATTATACATATATATATTATATACATATATATTATATACATACATATATATATATTATATACATATATATTTATAATATATATATAATATATAATATATATATATATAATATATTATATATATAATATATATTATATATATATAATATATATAATATATATAAATATATATATATATATATATATATATATATATATATATATATATATATATATATATATATATATACGCTAAAAAAAAAACGAATGTCAATATTTTTTATTTATGAAAATATTATTGTCAGACACACACGATTAATCAGTTTGACTAAAGATAGCTAGATTTGAACCCGGTACCGCTATGCCATAGACGTTCATACGTAGAAAGGGAATGGTTCGGATTTTTTTTTTTTTTTTTTTTTTTTTTACCTAATCTATTGAGAAAATGCGTAGAGTCGTTTTTTTAACAGTAACACCCAAAGATAAAACGAACACAAAAAACCGCGTTAATATACATGTGTCAAGGCGAGCCTCAAAACTCAAATTTCGTAAAAGTTCCTTCAACTTTTGTCAAAATCGCGATGGTGTTGAATTTGAAAATTTTATTGGAGAAATGCGGAAAATTTAATTAAAAAAATGGATAATTTCTCGTGTGGTTGTTAAAAAGATACGAGCACGTTTGTTTGTTTACATTAAAAAATATTGTAGTAGTTTCTTAGTGGGTCTTGGGTCTCTCATAAATTGGAGAAAGGGGAGTATAACACTCTAACGCCAGTGATGCAGAGAGAGAGAGAGAGAGAGAGAGAGAGAGAGAGAGAGAGAGAGAGAGAGTGTGTGAGTGTGTGTGTGTGTGTGTGTGTGTGTGTGAGAGAGAGAGAGAGAGAGAGAGAGAGACCTGGTGTCTGAATGTCAAGTTCCCCCTGCCCTAATTTATGCATATATTACACACACATACACACACACATACACACAAGCTTGTTATATTTATATTATATTATATATATATATATATATATATATATATATATATATATATATATATATATATATATATATATATATATACTCATCTATTATTTTTTCAATAATCTATTAGTATTTAAAGTATATACTCATATAACAGCAAACGGTAACGTATTTCAGATATGTCATGAATAGGGCGTGGGAAAATATAATTATGGCAAGTAAGCCACTAGTTGAACAATGCAAAATAAAGTAAAGAAAATTCTCATCATATGCGTGCGTGCGTGTGTGTGTGTGTGTGTGTGTGTGTGTGTGTGTACACAACAGTATATATGTATATTTTCAGTATTTACATCGACAGTGATCGCGCGGACTGATGATTTCATACGGGAATGCAACAAACATTCGTGTAGGTTACTTGTAATAATTATATTTGTATATTACTACTACGTGTGTGTGTGTGTGTGTGTGTGTGTGTGTGTGTGTGTGTGAGTGTCACAAACATACGTTCATTGCCGGCCTTCGGAATAGGATAAAGTTGTAGTATCTGTATTGTCGCTCAGAGGAGGAGAAATCCTTCTTGACTAAAGGAAAATTTTTTTCGATCTTGTCCAATATCCAGAACCGCCTTTTGGATAGAGCTCGATTTTCACCACGTTTAACCGAATTTGTATCTAACTATGACCTCGTGGGGAGGGACAAACAAATGCATTACATAATGCATTTTTTTGTTGTTTTTGTTTTCAATAGGAGTGGAAGAGCCAAAGTCTGTAACTTTGTGCATTACTCGTATAATGCGTATACGTACGCATGTGTGTATGTGGAGATATGTGTGTGTGTGTGTGTGTGTGTGTGTGTGTGTGTGTTTATATTTTCAGGGAGTGTGTACGTGTGTTTGTTTGCATTGATTTTCTACGGACATAAATTAACCGCGCATTTCCAAACGATGCAATAGACTCCATGCGTTTAATTTATTACAAATAACCAAGAAAGGAGACAGTTTCATGTTTGATCCCCACAAGGGCACGGCACGCCTCCTATTATGAAATTTGCCCTTCCCCTCCGTACTTTTACTTTACGTTTATAAAAGTTTGTTTGCACAAAATAATAAATTTCAACAACATAAATAAAAATAATAACCAAGGATTTATTAGATTGCGTGATCGTTAAATCAAATACATTGAAAAAAATTAATTTCTTGAATTTTGGTGAATTTGGTAGGGGTGGGGGGGTTTAGCAGAGAAACCAATTAATAAAAATGTGATCAAGAATGCAAATATATAACAAATAAATATCACCAAAGGCAAGCAACGTTACTCTTTTACCTACCTAGATGAGTTTTGTGGGGCTGAACATATTTTAAAGCGTATATTTAATTCGAAGCACAGGTAATGCCGAGTTGACAAATTAAAATGACAAGATAGTTGACTTCAGATGTTCAGCGGAAAAGTCTCAATAATCGCTTAAAACATGAAAACGATACAAATTACTCATAGAAATTCACCCAATAAATGTCATGGTGATGCTTATTGCGCGGATTTCTATCAGTATCTTGTTTATTTTTCGAGTTTTGAGCCATTACTGACACTCTGAAGAAAGTATGTTCTTGTCAGCCATGTTCTTGTCAGTTTAACACATCACTACTCGTCTGTAACCGAATAAATGCTTTAAAATACGTTAAAAGACTTAAAACTTATCCAGGTAGGTAGAAGAGTAACTTATATTGCCTTTGGTAACATTCATTTGTTATATATTTAAATTTTTATACTCTTTTTTTTTTTTTTCGTTTGTTGGTTTCTCTGCTAAATTCCAGAATTTTTAATTGAAGGGAGAGGTAAAGATGTTTCGACATTTTGGAGATCGTTCAATCACTTTGCGCGTACCTAAATAAAACCAACGAATACTCAGTCGGACAGCAGTAGAAAAAACGTATATGGCACTAAAATCAGTCACTCAGGACCGACAATCAGACCTGTTTTTTTTTTTGTAAGATGTTCGATCCGCACTAATTGTCCTATAAATACATGATTTGGTGATCGTTACAATCGATGCATAATGCGAGAAAAAAATTGCGTTTTTTATGCTTTACTTTTTAAATATTGTTGAATAAGAAACCATTTCCATTTAAAATCTATTTAGTATTTTCGTTCAAAAGGAAAACACATTTGAAATGCGTAAATGCGCTACAAGAATCGTGATTTTCACAAAATGGAGTTGCGATGCTGATATATATATAGTACTACCTGCCTCATGGTCGGGTCACCGGCGACTAAACTGGTTCCCCCACCAGACTAGTTTGGTGAGGAGGGCGGCTAGTCTCCCTGAAGGATTAAAAACAAGACCTTCCAAAGGGCAAATGAACTCTTTTTCTGGGTCAACGGCCAACTAGCATCGTGTATATTTGTATGTGTGCATATGTGTATTGGGGTGGAGACTGGAGAGGGCTCCCGTAAGCCGTGGTGAAGGCAATCTTTCCAGGAGAAGCAAATCTCTGAATTAAAAAACCATAAAGCGGAAGACCATTACCCGCTCTAAGCTGGTCTGCAGTTTAATTTGTTGCTGGCTATCTTGCTCTTGCTTGTTGTTGGATCTCAACATTTTGAACCGAGAGAGAGACTTAGCTGTCGTACAAAGCTAAGACTCTGTAATATCATATTTGTATAGATACTCCCTCAGGCATTTGGGCTCATCGCTTTTAAATGTCTGAGGGAGTGGCACTCGTCTGACAAGACGTTGCAATCATCATCATCATATATATATATATATATATATATATATATATATATATATATATATATGTGTGTTTCACCTAAGGCGAAAAACGTATTAAAGCGTATAGGTCTCCTATTATTAAAAACATTGGTTTTAATTCCAAAACATATTAGTGGCGCACACACGCTGGGTGACTAATTTGGGAATACCAGACTCTGTATGTAGAGGGCATTGGCACCTGCCTGCAAGAACTGCAAAAAATCTACTGTCTTCATCTCCCTTTAATCGAGGTATACATACGACTGGGAACCGCTTGTGAACTTGATATTCCCACGAAACTTCCTCCTACGGGAGAAGTCGGTTCGTTTGTGTTTTATTTAATAAAGTGCATGTCGCCATGGTACAGAGATAAGTTCGAGCCAAGGCAAAATATAATGATTGACAAACAATTAATTCGTTTTGTTTTGAGGTTGTCCAATACAGAATGACCCCCCCCCTCGTTCGGAGTTGGGTAGTGCTGGATACTCCGTATGTATATAATAAGTCCAACCTTGCGTTGAAATACCTAAAATTTGAAAAAAAAAAATTTTTTTTAAATGCCTCAGTAAGCCAAGTCGGCATTCGCCAGTAGAAACAACTCAGACGATCGGTAATAAATTAACCCCTTCTCAAAGGGAGAAGACAACACCTGGGAGGGTGGACTTAATTAAACTACTACAAACTAGAGACATTCTTCAACCAACATGGAACAAGAAATATTAATGATGGCCCATACTTTGTTGAGTTTGATACCGAGAAAAAAAAATGGCTTACAGATCTCGTTTTGTGCCACTTTTAATTTTTTGACACCCGATAAAACCCACGGAACAGCTAGACGAAATGTTGACCTTTTCTTTTTTTTACTTGGGGATCACACCACTTATCAGGGCTCGAATGCCACTCGAGGATAAGAGTTAATGAATATAAGGCAGTAGTGAAGTAATCGTTAATGATGTAAATTGGGTGAAATGTGATTACTGATGAGGACAACTTATCAGAAACTTTTCATTAGATTTGAAGGCTATTATGTTGTATTTAGGCGGAAAGCATGCCAGCGAAAACAGTGTTCCAAAGACGGGCTGTCCTGGGAAAGAAGCTTTGTTCATGGAATCTACATAGGCACAGTTAGAGAGTGGGGAAAATTGTTTAATAGTGGGTGTAGCTAGTCGAGTGTTTTTTTTTAATGAAAGTTTGGCAAGGGGGGGGCTTTTAGATCTTCCGCTTTTCCATTTTAACTTATCAGATTTTCTACCGTTTTATTGTGATAGACAATGTTAGTCTGTTTATTTCACGAACAGGATAACGAATAAAATCTTGGTCAGTGGAACATAGTCTAATATGGTTGATGTATATCTGTTTTGTTGTTGCGTATTAGCAATCATTGAGCTTTTAAATTGATACACTCCGTGAAAAGGCCTGCACGGGGAAGAGCTACACTGAAGCAAAGGTTGCACACCCGTACGCATCCTGAACCGGTCTTGTGTGAGTTCAGTAATGGTTAAGTTCAGAGCGACTGGAAATAATGTCGAAATGAGCAGAGAAAGACTAATATTATTTATGAGTTGCCTTCATCTTGGCTAATTGCAGTTTCGAGTGTCTAATTTAATCGAGTGTCTAATTTAATCGAGTGTCTAATTTAATCGAGTGTTTAATTTAATCGAGTGTCTAATTTAATCGAGTGTAATTTAATCGAGTCTCTAATTTAATCGAGTGTTTAATTTAATCGATGATGGGATGAATAAAGTCGGAACACACACAAAGGACGCCATTGTCTGATGATGATGATGATGATGATGATGATGATGATGGTGGTGGTGGTGGTAGTGGTGGTGATGATGATGATGAGTTAACTACCACCTTCCCCAAAAAGTACTTTTGTATCTGTATCAACTGGCACCATATCAAATAGTCGAGAAGGCTCAAGGAGGATGAAAAAAAAAAATAAAAAAAACCAAGGAGAGAAACCATTAACCCGACCTCCACTAGATGGGCGCAAAGAGGACTGCGGCCTTTGGGAGGTTTAAATTTCGGCGATGACAAATTGTCATTGCCATCGATAAGCCATGGGTAAACGGTTGCGGCCATAATGCAAATTCGTTTGCAAATGTTAGCGAGAGAGGTGGAAAGTACTGGTATTTTGGGGAGACGTGTTGCCATCTAGACCCCAGAAAACACCACAGAGATAAATCTTTGAGGAATCCCTTTGTGTGTGAAAACTCTTAGTGAGAGAGAAAATAATAAAAATAATGAAAAACATGGAAATTAAGTTTTATTTTTGTTCTTTTGTTGCTTAAATGGTGCTAATAGTGAAGCGGGAACAGAGATTGGTTCATGTGTACAATCGATTCCTCCCTATATACATATATACACTATTTGTTGCTATCAAGCCATTCTTTGAAGTCTTGGTTTTTGTTGAAACAATGTTAAAACAATATATCAATGCTCAATTATGAAATATGATAATTTTGTAGCTTACAGTTTAAATCATCTCTTTTTGGCTTAAAATTTATTGGGGTACGAACGATTACTGAATTATATAAACCCAATAAAATACAAATAAGAATGTATATATATATATATATATATATATATATATATATATATATATATATATATATATATATATATATATATATTGTTTCGTTTTTTCCAGTTTTTTTTTCAGCGGATTATTATCAAATAGAAACTAATTTACTAGATTACCAAAGAAAATGAAAAATTAAAAGAAAAAAAAGTTAATATTTAAATATTTGTCGGGGGTGCTCACTGCTCGGTTTCTAGTGCGACGTTTTAGTTAATCGATCCCCCGTCTTAGAACCACTGGACGTTTTCAGGTCAAATTTCGTGAATTTAACTCCCTCCCACTTAAAAAAAAAAAAAGAAAAACATTTTGGCCTTTTTTGAATTTCGCCTTTTCCGATTATTTTATATTATTTTACGATGTTTATCGTCAATGTTCGTCACAATTTTTAAATTAATGGGAAAACACTTTGGTATACTTCTTTAGGTGTGCGCACAGTCACAGATTTCCCGTATTGGAATCACTCGATGAAAACACGCACACCCGGTTTAAAGATTTTTCATTTATCAATCTAAGGGCAATAATTAATGGTCAATGGTGCTGATGCGGGTGCGCTAAGACTTATTCGTAAACAGTTGATTTTTCGGGGTATTCGGATCTGTATCCCGTATTGTTTTCACTGGTCACCATGAGTGTTAAAAACAGTTTAGACTTTTTCGGATATTCTTTTTAAAAAGTGAAATTTAAAAATAGAGCTAAATCGTGTAAAAAATAGCTAAATTCGCGAAGTTTGGCCTGAAAACGTCTAGTGGTTCAATAACGGGTGATCGATTTAGTAGAACGTTGTATTAGAAATTGAGCACCCCTACAAATATTTAAATATTAGCTTTTTATTTTTCATTCTCTTCGATAATCTAGTAGGTTAGAGTTTATTCGGTAATAATCCACTGAAAAGATTGAAAAAAAAAAGACAAAACTAATAGCAAATATGGGGGGGGGGTACCGATCGTTACGTAAACCAAAGTCTGTCGCCTCTCCGCTATTAGCATCCCTTAATTATTCATTCAAAAATCATGCAGTTCTTTTTTACGGTAAAAACATTAAAAAACAAAATATTACTAATTCGAAATGAAAATCTGACAAACGATACATAAATTTCGTTAGTCGTTTTTAAAATCGTTTCAAGTTAAAATTTTTCTATTTCTCATAAAATGAATAATTTATTTAATAATTGCTGCAGAAATTCATGAAAAAATTGGCCATTTCTTAGATTTATGAGTAAGTAAAAAAAAAAACCCCAAAAAAACAAAACAAAAAGCAGTAACACGTTGGTTTGTTTACAAAATGTATCCTTGTGTTGTGTGACCCTCTTTCACGGACAGGGTTGAAGGTATTTAGTCCCTAGTACAGAACAAACACGCACACACACACGCGTGTGCGCACACACACATGCGTGCGCGCGCACACACACACGCGCGTGTGCGCACGCGCACACACACACACACACACACACACACACACACACACACACACTAAAAAAAAAAGCAATTTCTCTGTATTAAACAAAAAATGAAAAAGTCAGACGTTTTTTTATATAGGGGAGAAAAGCGCATTGATTAAATATAAAATATACTTTTCACTTTAAAGGTTCGGTACTGGTCGCGGTAAGAGTTCCCTGCCGAACACCCTCAAAAAACAATAACTTCTCCCCGCGCAGCCGCAAAGGACATGTTTTAGTTGCCATAGTAACAACACTTTTTATCGACATTGTTTTACTGTTTATGAATATTGAAATAAAAGACATTACTACACATTTATTAATAATATCTCACTTTTAATCACTTTTATCGACTTTTTAAAACTTTTTTTTACTCTTTTTAAATGACAACGTTAATGTTTATGAATATTGAAATAAAACATATTACTACACATTTATTAATATCTTTTTTTTTACTGTTGATGTGTCAATTTTATCGACTTTTTTTTTTCTTATATTGAAATATTATATATATGAAATATTGAAATTATTCTTATATTGAATATTGAAATAAAAGACATTACTACACATTTATTAATAATATCTTTTTTTTTTTTAAAGTCGATAAAAGTGACACAAACAGTAAAACAGTAAAAAAAAAAGATATTATTAATAAATGTGTAGTAATGTCTTTTATTTCAATATTCAATATAAGAATAATTTCAATATTTCATATATATAATATTTCAATATAAGAAAAGAAAAAGTCGATAAAATTGACACATAAACAGTAAAAAAAAAAGAAAGATATTAATAAATGTGTAGTAATATGTTTTATTTCAATATTCATAAACATTAACGTTGTCATTTAAAAAGAGTAAAAAAAAGTTTTAAAAAGTCGATAAAACTGATTAAAAGTGAGGTATTATTAATAAATGTGTAGTAATGTCTTTTATTTCAATATTCATAAACAGTAAAACAATGTCGATAAAAAGTGTTGTTACTATGGAAACTAAAACATGTCCTTTGCGGCTGCGCGGGGAGAAGTTATTGTTTTTTGAGGGTGTTCGGCAGGGAACTCTTACCGCGACCAGTACCAAAGGTTCGAACAAAACTCATTTTTTGATAAACGAAATAAGTGCAACGTTTGAACAACTATATTTCTGAAAATCAAGTCGTTTTTTTTTCCATTTAAATTAAATTAGTGTTTATTATTCGAATTTGACCACCGTCTAATTTTAGTACTCTTATAATTATTATTTTACTCTTATAATTATTATTTTACTCTTATAATTATAATTTGGAAAAATAAGCCATGACAAAGTGGAAAATTTAAATTTAGCGACCTTCTTCTTCTTCTTCTTCTTCTTCTTCTTCTTCTTCTTCTTCTTCTTCTTCTTCTTCTTCTTATTATTATTATTATTATTATTATTATTATTATTATTATTATTATTATTATTATTATTATTATTTATTTTTTATTTATTTATTTTTGAAAAATAGAGTATTTTTTTCATTTGACACCGTTTGCTGCGGACTTAGAGTCGCCTGGTCTTCTGATTTACCACAATCTGGATAAGATAAACTTTGATTTAAATTATGGTTTACTAAAAAGGAATACATTAAAGCACGTAGCCTAATGTACACCAGCGTACACCTGTTGAACTAATTAATGCAAACAATATCCAACCAAATGAAAACACCGTGAAATATAATAAACTAAAAACAACAAAAAAAGTACATCTTCAATTTATTAATAATAAAAACAAACAAGAACAAGAACAATAATAATTTGGCCTGTAACGAAATCGATTTTCTGCTAGGATAAGAAGAAAACAGAAACGACCCAAAAGGAATATTGTACGAGAATGTCCACCCCCTAAAAATTCGTTTTTTTCACACACACCCTTTTTTTTTAGAAAACTTTTTCCCGACAATTATCAGATTACAGACTTAAGTGTCATATTAGCAGAAAAAATTATGAAAAAAAAAAAAAAAAATCGTTTTTTTAGTAAGTTTATATATATACATACACACACATATATAAATAAATACACACACACACAATATATATATATATATATATATATATATATATATATATATATATATAGTCTCTTTACTATACAATAGAATCAATAATGTTTGTGTAATAAACAAACCACACACACACACACACACACACACACACACACATATTACTTTATATTTAGATACAAACCTAGTCTCTCATTCTAAATTATAAAATAGTTCTTTTTTTATTCTTTCCGTTATTTTTTTAGGCGCTTCCTTCATGCGTAATCGCTTAAAAAAGGTTAAATATCATCTGGAGAGCATGTATGTTAATCTACAATAAAACTATATATATATATATATATATATATATATATATATATATATATATATATATATATATATGTATGTATATATATATGTATGTATATATATATGCATACATATATATATGCATACATATATATATATGTATACATATATATATACATATGTATATATATATATATATATATATATATATATATATATATATATATATATATATATATATATATATAAATATATATAAATAATTGGGCTAAAACGTCCGTTGCCTCAGGTGTCCTCAATTCATTCGGGTAGGGCTTAATTTAAGGTGCGATTACAAAGGGGAAAGTGCAGGTTATAATGAAAGGGTCTAAAAAAGTTGGAGAGGAAAACGAAAAAGAGGGTGCGGTCTTGAAGATAAAAAAAAAAAGAAAAAAAAATGAGGTTATTCTATTTTTAATTATTCCATTGAAAAAAAAGGAGCGTTTATAGTTTTAAACTTTACTTAGTTTTTAAAGGTGTTTCCTCCCCTCCTCCCAACCCCCATATATCTCTATCAATAAATCTATTCGATAAGATCACATGGAAGTGATTGTGCTTTTCATCGATTACAACATCGACAGTGTAGCTAAAAATACACTTTGAATTATTATTTATATTTATTTATCATTAATCAAATACTTATTGAAACAAAGGTTATCTTCAAGTTCAGCATCTCCGGGTTGACAAAGGCTTTGTCGGCCGGACGATGAAAACCGTTGCTTTCCGCTTTTGTATAAGTAATATCCCTTGAAGTGGAAGCGGTCTCTAGTTACTTCACCGAAACATACTCATGGATGTGTAGCGACATATAAATACTTATGTAAAACAAATAAAAAGTGTGTGTATATATATTAAATTAACGGTCAATGCCGAGGGGTCGGTAAACTAAAAAAAATACTGTTATTTGTTTTTGTTTTTGCGATATGTTCTGAATGAATTCAATTATTTATATGAAAGTGAATTTTTACCTAAATGCGAGTTGGGAATAATTTCCCCTTTGACCAATTTGGTACCCCAATGTACAATAGAACCCCGAGATACGGCATTAAAAATTAGTTACAAAATACAGTACAGTATATAATACACATGTATATAATCAAATAACATTATAAATAACACCGTGAGGCGGAGGCGGGGAAAATACCGTAACCAGGGGTAGGAAAACATCGTATTCCACATCGTAACATGAAAAAATCGTATCCTAGTTCCACCGTATCCCAGGGTGCTGTTATATATATATATGTGTGTGTGTGTGTGTGTGTGTGTGTGTGTGTGTGTGTGTTGCCTATATGTTAATTTTATTCGAATTGTAGAAGAAACAGTTTAGGACAGCGATCTTATCAATATCATTTACCTTCAAATGTCATAAAAATTGGATTTAATAGAACCCCCCCCCTAAAAAACTATTTGGTAAGTGGCATTGTCGTTCTACTGTTTGATTCCCGATTCCGCTAAAACTTGCTTTTAAATTCATACTATATGATAGAGAGAGAGAGAGGGGCGTGAGGGTACCGCGTGTAAAAGTGCATCTATAGAGAATAAAGGGTTGCGCGAGCTGCAGTGCTGCAGTGCTGCACCTCTCTTGAACCAATATTGTTACAGAGAGAGAGAGAGAGAGAGAGAGGGAGAGAGAGAGAGTTGGGTTAGAACCACCTAAATCTAATAATGTAATCTCTCTCTTTACTATTATATAAATCACTTTGTGTGTGCGTGTGCGTGTGTGCGCGCGCGCGTGTGTAAGTTCCTTCCTCAAAGGTTCCGAACGGCTGAACTAATTTATATGTCTGGCAGTGTTCTTAGATATGTATTGTACAGAAATTCATCCGATACGTATCGAAAATCGAAAAAATCCGATCTTTTCTCTCCTATAGATAAAAAAAAGAATAATTTTTTTACAGGGAAATATTTTACGTTACACCGGTCAAGAGAGATAATAAAATTTCAGCAAATCATTTCTTCTTAAGAAAACAGATTTGTTATGATCCGGAGATATAGCTGAGTGAAAGAGCATTCGATTACAAATCGAACGATCCACTGTGCAAGACCGGGTGTACCTCACCATTTTATTTTATTTTTTTTCTTAATAATTGAATTCAATTTACGATAAAAGAAGAGTTACCATTTAAAATCGCCGCAAATCTTTTTTCGATTGCATATTTTAATGGTAAATATTTAGCAGAAGTGACTTTTCCTGGGCATTCATTGTCAAACCCAAATATCAGCTGACGTGATACTGTAAACAAACTCAGACAAAAGTTGATGAACGACGTTATCATTATTTATTTATTTATTTATTCTTGCGAATTAGTCTACCAGGCCAATTATTCCTCATTTATTCTACAATAAATCATACGCAACCTACATAAATTAAAATATTATATTTGTGCGACCGGGCAACGCCAGGCTAAAAGCTAATCTTTAAACTAAAGGTTCAACGAAAGTTCGGACTATGGCCAACCCCGGATTTACACTTTATAACAAGAAAATTATAATTTTCATTTCCACCAATTTTAAATACGATATTCGTTTTCAGCACACCCGAAAATCGTAAGAAAACAAGATTTTTAAGGTAGATTTTATGTTGGACTACCAGGCCACAATGATCAAGAAATCTTCCAATTCAAAAAAACGCACACGCGCGCGCATGCGTGCGCGTGTGGTGAAGATAGGGATAGATACACATCAAAAGTCGATCTTTCGCATGTGAGGAGACAAGTGAATATAACCTGAATGAGGTATTTAGTTCTCTCCTATCGCAAAGGTCGGAAAATACGCACACATGCACACGTATTTCTTTTTGGATCGGAATTTTTTTTTTTTTTACTTTTTACTTCAGTCGAGAAGGATTTCTTCTTCCAACAAGGATAGAAGAAGTATTACACTGAGCAAAGAGGCTATTTTTTCTTGGGTGGGGAGGGGAGTTGGTTCACGTATTTGTGCTTACCGTGCTAGAATGTCACGCTTGAGAGTATCCTGTACCTTTACAAGGCCACCATTCGCCCGCCCATGCATAAAGCATTGTTGCCATATTTGGGTTGTTTCATAGACCACACGTCTCTCACCCATAGGCAGAACTAAAAAAATTAAAAAAAAAAAAAAGGAATCGCCGACTTAATACGTCTCGCACGGTCAACCAAACTGCAGCCTCTGCCCCAGTGCCCCATCGACGAAATGTTGCATCCCTGTGCCTATTTTACAAGGATTTTAATGGAACATGCTCCGACGAACTCCAAGCTCTTGTACACGACTAATACGTCAAACAGCAAATTCCCACCCCTACACTGTAGAAATCCGTAGATGCTGGAAAGCCTTCTACTCAAATAGTTTCTTCCCTCGAACTGAGACTTTGGAATTTTCTCTTGGGTCCATGCTTTCCGGACTGTACTGTAGGTACCTCCAACGCGCACCAAAGATCTAACTTTCCATATGTAACATGTAACTGTAATTTAACTTAATATTATTATCATATCTTTTACACTTTTTAAAACTTCAAAATAAACTGGTATTATTTGTTAAATTTTTTTACAGCATACGAAAATAATGAAAATGCCAGACTAAAATCGTGTTTACAGTATCAATGCCATAAAACAAAGCTCCTAGCGATCATTTTGAAGCTATAAGCACACTCGTGTTTTAAAAATCTAGCAAAAATCAACTAATGGTCAGATTTTCGTGAAATTTTCGATACGTATTCAATTTTAAATTAATTTATATTTTAAAGGCAGTTTTCGTTAAATATATGAGGGGAAATATTATTTTGTAGGTGTTCAACCTCCGCTACCATATTTCATGTTACGAAAAGTAAACAAAAAAAATTTAGGCCCGTAAAAATTTCAACATTTTTTAAAGCTGAAGAGTTTAAATAATTAAAAAACTGTGGTAATCGTGAAGAAAGAGAGAGCCCGTTTCCTCCGTTTGACTATAGGTGGCGTTACTGTCTGTCTACCCAGTTACGGAAGCACAAAATGTATATAATGGTACCTTTGAAATAAAAATAAATGTTTTTGGTATATTTTAATTTTAAACATGTTTTTTTTTTTTTTTTTTTTTTTTGCAAACATATTTAAGTTTTATTTTTTTTCAAACATAGTTACGTTTTTTTTTTGATTTTGCAAACATATTTAAGTTTTATTTTTCCAAACATTTACGTTTTGTTGCTTGTTTATTTTCAAACATTTACGTTTTTTTTGTTTTTTGTTTTTAGGTTTTTTTTTGCAAGCATAAACTAAATATTTTTTAAATATTTTTTTTTTTTTTTGAAAAGTTTGCTTATGCACTTATTGTACCACGCTATTTTTTAATAGTAGTTTCAAGTAAGATTCAGGGTTTACAATATCCTTCTTCAAATATATATATAGATACGCGCGGAAAAGGTAAAATAAGTGCAGAAAAATTAAGAAAAAAGGGGGGGTCCATAAAAAAAAAGATAAAAGAAAAAACGTTGATTTTTTTTTATCATAAGAGCGTAAAAAATACTCGCGGAAAAACGGTTGCACCTATAAATATGTTTAAAAGAAAATATAGTAAAAACATTTAGTTTATGCTTGCAAAAAAAACAACAAAAAACGTAAAACAAAAAAAAAAACGTAAAACAAAAAAAAATGTAAAACAAAAAAACGTAAATGTTTGAAAATAAACATGCAATAAAACGTAAATGTTTCAAAAAATAAAACTTAAATATGTTTGCAAAAAAAATAAAAAACATGTTTAAAATTAAAATATAACAAAAACATTTATTTTTATTTCAAGGGTGCTATTATGTACATTTTGTGCTTCCGTAATTTGGTGGACAGACAGTAACGCCACCTATAGTCAAACGGAGGAAACAGGCTCTCTCTTTCTTCACGATTACCAAAACTGTTATATATATATATATATATATATATATATATATATATATATATATATATATATATATATATATATATATATATATATATATGTGTGTGTGTGTGTGTGTGTGTGTGTGTGTGTGTGTGTGTGTGTGTGTGTGTGTGAACCCATTATTTATTTCACTTATCTTGAAATTGTAAATAAAAAACATAAATCAATATTATTATGTCTTAACGTTTTTATTTCAATAATATAAATTACAAGAAAAAGCGAAATTTTAAAGAAATAATTAATTAAAAAAGGATATAAATAAAATAGAATTCCAGTATTCCGCGATACGAAGTTTTCAACATAAATTTTTGATTAAAGTTTTCCAATTTTAAAAAAAATATTTTCATATAATATAAACATGACTATTGGCAATTATAAAATAGCAAATTATGCTGCAGTTTGCTGCACTTCTATTTCTTGTTCTCTTTCGGTGGAGGAGAAATCCTTCACGACTGAGACAATTTTTATTTTTGTACCTTTTCTCCACGTTAAAAAACGACCCTGGTGTCTAACTCTGTCCCGTGGGGAGGCATAGTAAATAGGTACACTACAACTTGAAATTATTTTTTGTTTATTTTTTTTTTGGGGGGGGGGGGCTCAACTTGATTTTAGCGCCTATTAAAAAAACAAAAAAAGCAAGAACAAAAACAAACAAACAAAAAAACACAATGTACCGATAAAATTAACATAAACCATAGTAAAAAAAAAAGAAAAAAAAAAAAGAAAAAAAAAAGCTGTTTCCCCTGCCTCAATTAAAGTGCTTAACGTTTTCCGTAAAAAGCGTGCAAGTTTTTACGGTAGACACAAAATGATGACGTGACTGACAGTGCGTAAAATATTGGGGATTTTACACAAAAAACTTAAACATCCCAACTGTACTGGCATGCAAAAGTTCAAGTGTAATATGAACAGACATCTTGCTGCTCAACTCCCCACATAGTATCCCTGCATATTACGCCTCAAACACTGGCCCCTTACATCCAAGTGGCACTGTGTCTTGTTTAGAGCGAAAAGGCAGTAAAAAGAAATCAACCGATTTGGTTACAAAAAAGAAGGGGTTTATTGCTTTCTCTTCCTTGTTTTTTTAGTAGCAGTATTCGCTTTGCTTATACTACTTTTGGGGGGCCTGCTTTGTAGTATTAGTAGCAATAGTATGTACTGTAAAAATACCCACTTGTTGACATTAGGCCCCTTCCTTTCTATATAAATCACTTTCTTTCTTTTTATTTATATATTTTATATATATATTTATATATTTTATATATATATATATATATATATATATATATATATATATATATATATATATATATATATATATATATATATATATATATATATATATAAAGCCCCACCCCCTTCTGCCCTAAAAATACTAATAACTCCTTAAATTCTGGGGAATATTAAGGAGTAGTGGACAACAATTTAAAAGAAGAAAAATAAAATCCCTTAGAATCAACCAACATCGCTTTGTATTTTCCAAGTTCCCCTCCTCCCTAAGATACTCTTTATCTCTGATCAATTACACTTATTAAAAAAAAAAAAAAAAACGTACGTAAAAAAAAAAAAAAATCACCTAAATTGATCAAGTATTTTTTTTGGTTCTTTTTTTTTTTTTTTTTTTTTTTTTTAATTTTCACCCCAAACAGGGCACATTACTACTTTGATGTAGGGAGGCTACTATCGGGGCTATAAGTTGCAAGGATACTATGTAGGGAGTTCAGTAGCAAGATGTCAGTTCACATTACACTTAAACTTCTGCATGTCAGTACAGTTGGGAAAGCAGGGACTCGGAAGAGGGTTCCAAAGTCTAGCAGTTCAGGGGAAGAAATTATTAGAGTAGAAGGCTTTCTTACATCTAGGGATCTTATCAGGTTGGCGACTCTCTTTTAAACCATGTCCATCTTGTTCAAAGAGAGGCGAAAGATCGATAGTTTTAAAAGTATATGTTCTTTTAAGCAAAAACAATATTACCTACGTAATCGTCGTGTGGAAAATAATAATATATAGAAAATTACGAAGATTTATTAAGAAAAACCACTGCTGTTGTGTTTTTAGCAAAAAAAAAAAAAAAAGAGAATTTCGATACCGGTTACACATGTTGAACGCCAATTACGCCAGTAATCTAAAATATTCATTCTGAGTTACATTTGTTTCTGAAATCTTTACCGTCTACTGTAAAACATCTATCTACCAAAATGCACTTTTCCCTAATTTTCCGTAAAAAATTACTTTTAAATATAAATAACTTTATATTCTAGGATGTTTCATGATTTTTAGATATATTATTATTTTCGATATGACAGTTAAGTAATATTGGGTTTGCTTAAAAGGACACATTTAAGAACTCGATCTCTTCGAACAAGCATTATTGTTTTTATTTAAGAAAATCAAATTTCACGACAGAAAGCTGTTGGGCGCCATGCTTTAAATTTTGTCAACATTCAAGAGCGACAATCCAATTTGATTACAGAATTTTTTTTTTTTTTTGTATTCAAAATGATTAAAACTATTTAATCGCTAAAAATCGTAAAATTTGATTTTCTTAATTAAAAATAAACTACTTGACCAATTTACGTGATTTTTGGAATATAACATGTTCGTACAGTGATGAGTACGTACATCTGAAAGATATCTGCTGTCTATATTTTTTTTAATCAAGTGTTATTCTAAATAAATATAAAAAAACGCGTCTCACACACAGAGGTGTGTGAGACGCGTTTTTTTTTTTTTTTTTTTTTTTTTTTTTGTCGTTTGGCTGGTTCTCTACAGTGTAATGTACCTATTTACTATGCCTCCCCACGGGACAGAGTTAGACACCAGAGTCGTTTTTTAACGCGGAGAAAAGGTAAAAAAATAAAAATTGTCTCAGTCGTGAAGGATTTCTCCTCCACCGAAAGAGAACAAGAAATAGAAGTGCAGCATCTGAAGAAATGTAGACTACAATTTTGGACAAGATCAAAGTGTAGTATCTGTTCTTCAGATGCTGCACTTCAGTTTGTGTACATTTCCCTACCTAATAACGCTGTAAATTTCCAGTCTAGAGACTCGAGATTTGACATAAGGGGTGTTGAGATTTGGGAAAATCTTTTTAATCAGTTTTTGGCTAGAAATTTGGCTGTCAAGAGATCAAAGTTAAACGAAAAACTCTACCAAACTCTTCCGCCAATTTTGGGTCTGAACACTTGAAATTTTAGATGTTGATTACTTGGACCAAACTTTTTACTTTGATTTGATCAAAAAAAATAAATGTTAAAGGGGTTAAAATTGGGGTCAAAGTTTTAAAAAATTGACCGCTGCAGTCTCTACCAAATTACTTAGCCAATTTCTGGTCTAAACATTTGAAATCTTACATAAAGTGTATTCACATGTAGGGCAAGTTATGAACAGTGCATAGGACCCGAGCAAAGCCGGGCTGAACTGCTAGTTGTTTAAAAAAAAAAAAAAAAAAAAAAAACAAACAAACGAAAAATAAAGCAAAAGAGTACTCCCTTTTTACTTGTCTCCTCACGAGGGTAAAGTTAGAAAAAAGGGCTGGGTTTTTTTTTCGTGTGTAATATGCAGCTCTCAAAAAGGGGACTGGTGGATTAGAAAGAAAATTATCTGCATAATTTCGTTGGAACTCACTCACGAACGGGGGCACCTTGCTTCATAGTCAATAAACCCCACTCCACTCATGAAAGAATGCAGTGAAGGATCGCTTTTTTTTCTTTTTAGACATGACAGATACTACACTTTCATCTAAACCTTTTTCCAAGGTGAAAAGTTATTTAAGAAGGATGTAACTTTTATTCTGCCTCCGTATCTGGATTATTAGAAAAGAAACATTTTTATATACCCACCCCATAAAAAAGATGGAAAAAACTTCACAACACAAACCAAAACCAGCTACATTACTCTCCTATCTATCTGGATAAGTTATTTGGGTAAATTTTTACATGATTTCCATCATTCCTTTTAAATTACGACTTTTCTAAGTTTCAGATATGCTGAAAATGTATACTGCCTTTTAATTTTCCGCAAATAAGTAGTTTTATCGGATATTAAGCAATATCATTTCTTATTTTATTGTTGGTGGTCATCTTAGTATGCGCGAGCACGCGCGTAGTTTTTCGAGCCTGCGTTTACACGCAAAAGCGCGCACCTGCACGTACCAAGATGGTCACCAGCATTAAAATAACAAATGATATTGCTAAATATCCGGAAAACTACTTATTTGCGGAAAATCTAAATGCTATATTCGTTTTCAGCATTCCCGAATACATTGAAGAATCGGCACTTTAAAGGAAAATATTCAGGTGGAAACCAGGTAAAAATTTACTGTTATTTGTGTTTAAAATTTTTTTTTTTTTTTTTACTTGAAAACAAATATCGTATAAAGTTTGTAGAGTTAGGTAAAATTTAAAAACAAATGGCGGTACGCCCGTGATTCGTCAGTGCCTAAATAATCGCTGAAAATTAAACAAAATACTTGGAAAACAGCAAGGCTCAATCGAGGCCGACCACTGCGGCCACACTGCCTTTCTTTCGTTCTGACTCGATAGACATAACATTACTTTTGTTTTAAGTTAAAAAAAAAAAAAAGAAAGAAAAAGAAAAAAACACTGTAAAAAGACTGCTTGGCCTTCGGATCAAGATCAAAGTGTAGTATCTGTTCCGGCAGATGCTGCACTTGAGATAATTTGTACCAGTCAATGGAGGGGAAACCCTCTATACTGGGACAATTATTATTTTTGGTAACCAGAGTGCCCCCTTTTTGCCTACTTTTAGGGGAGCTGGTTTTTACCTCACATTAAAAACGGCCTTGTGCCTAATTTGCTCAGTGGGGGAGCAAATAAACACCATCTGTTCTTCAGATGCTACACTTCAATTTCTTGTTCTCTGTCAGTGGAGGAGAAATCCTTCACGACTGAGACAAATTTTATTTTTGTTCATTTTCTCCACTTTAAAAAACAACCCTGGTGTCTAACTGTGGGGAGGCATTGTAAATAGGAACTTTAAAACACACACACAAACCATATACTGGTAGGTAAAAGAGTAACTTATCTTGCCTTTGGTAACATTAATTTGTTATATATTATTTTTTCGTCCTATTTATGTTTTGTTTTGTTGGCTATTATAATAAATGCCCGAAAATCCACAACTTACTTAAAATGCAGTGAAAAAATAACAAAGAGTTCAATTTACTTAAAAATTAAAAATTATTTAAAATTTAAAAATTATTTAAAACTTAAAAATAAAATATTTATTAAATCATCAATTTTCACTTTCCCCCGCATAATCAAAACATTCTTTTTAATTAATTTTATTTTAGATTCGCGCGATAATGATAGTATAAACACGTGTGGTGATACTGAACAGGTTTTACGTCGTTTAAAAAAAAAAGAAAAAAAAAAGAAGAAAACAGTTCTTCTTCTTTATTATTTTGTAGTAATAGTTCTTATCCTTTGGTTTTACACTTTTTTTACATTTTTATTTTATTTTTTACTTTTATTTATAAAGGCATAAAATTATGAATGGCCGAACGAGTGTGGGAAGGAACCACGCCCTTTGTGGGCGGGGCTTGAGAGGACCGGCGGTTTTGGGACTCGTACAAGGATCTGCGTCTCTCTACGTATATATTTACAGTATACACGTATGGGTATGTTTGCGGTGTGGACATAAGTTTTATATAAATATATATATATATATATATATATATATATATATATATATATATATATATATATATATATATATATATATATATATATATATATATATATATATATATATATATAGAGAGAGAGAGAGAGAGAGAGAGAGAGAGAAGGGAAGGGGACAGAGTGAGATAGATAGATAGATAGATAGATAGATAGATATACAATTGTCCGCACCGCAAGCAAACACACACACACACACACACACATACACACATACACGCACGCGCCTACACACACACAGACACACACACACACACGCACACACATATGAATAGATAAATATGTGTGTGTTTGCGTTTGTTTGCATTACCATCCATGTGTATACATTGCGAGCATTCATATATTAATCTTAATGGGTAATTTTTTATCTTAATTTTTTCTTCTTAGAAGTAGGAGCATTAATGAACCATCACTTATTTGTAGTTTCATGGTGTCACAAAAAGATACACACACACACACACACACACACACACACACACACACACACACACACACACACACACACACACACACACACACACACACACATATATATATAAGAACGTATATACACACACTCACGAACACACACATACGCACACACATATACATTTATATATATACATATACATATATGTATATATATATATATATACATATATGTATATATATATACATTTACACACACATATATATATATATATATATATATATATATATGTACATATATCTATACTATAAAGCTGAATGTCTGTGTGTGTATGTGTGTGTGCGTATGTTTGGTCACGAATAGGCTCCTATATGGTTGACTATTTTAAAAACTGATTACATATAATGATAGAAGATGTATCGAGACACAGGAATGGGTGTGTTTGATCTGGCAGAACGGTGGTTTATTAAAATTGTGGGGTCTGCGTTCGCGCCTGGTCCACAAAGTATGGAATTAAAAAATTTAAAAATAACAAAAAACGTTTACAAGTGCTTTTGATATAGATGTACATAATAATATTTTGATAAGTATGTTTTAACTTAAAAAGGGATGGTATAATAAAATTGTGGGGTCTGCGTTCGCACCTGGCCCCCAAAGAATGGAAATAGGCACAAACTTTAATAAAGACTTTCATAACTATCTGCGTAAGTATACTTTGATAATTATGTTTCAGTTTGAAAGAAATATGGTATGATAAAATTATGGGGTGTTCGTTCGCACCTGACCTCCATAGAATGGAAATATGTCACAAAGTTTAACAAGGTTTTTTAATATAGATCCACAGAATATTGTGATAGGTGTTTCAGTGTGAACAGGTATGGTATAATAAATTATGGGGTTTATCTATTTTATTTTTACTTTCATCATATTTTGCTTTGGTTTTGATACCCCTAAATTCGAAGCTATCTCTTTACAACCCTTCCTTTTCATAACCTATCATACTTTCATAAATCAGAGTCCATTTTCTGTAGGTTGATTTTGGACCCAGTCAACGACGGGTACTTTTGCTAGTATACATATATACATATATATATATGCACATATATACATATATATACATATATATATATATATATACATATATACGTATATATATGCATATATATATACCTATATACATATATACGTATATATATACATATACATATATACGTATATATATGCATACACATATATACGTATATCTATACATACATACACATATATACGTATATCTATCCATACATACACATATATACGTATATATATACATACACACACATATATACGTATATATATATATACATACACATATATACGTATATATACATACACATATATTCGTATATATATACATACACATATATACGTATATATACATACACATATATACGTATATATATACATAAACATATATACGTATATATATACATACACATATATACGTATATATATACATACACATATATACGTATATATACATACACATATATACGTATATATATACATACACATATATACGTATATATATACATACACATATATATGTATATATATACATACACATATATACGTATATATATACATACTCATATACATGTGTACATATATACATGTGTGTGTGTGTATATATATATATATATATATATATATATATATATATATATATATATATATATGCATAAATCTCGTTGACACACCTGTTCCAGTCTGTTAGCTATTTTCTACCTTCCCTCTGTGAAGAAATCTTGATGTTTTTTCTCGCAAGTATAAAGACTTGGTCGGTTAAATTGCTTTGCGTTAGCGTAAAGAAAAAATAATAATGATAATGTTAATGATCATTAGAATATTAATGATAATAGTAAAAATAGTAGCAGTAGTAGTAGTAGTAATAACTTTTAATTATATTAATAATAATAATAATAATAATAATAATAATAATAATAATAATAAATAGATAGATAGATAGATAGATAGATAAACACCTTTAGCTAAATCACTCCTCTTTTTTATTTATTTTTTTTCTTCCTTAGACGATTATAATGCTGAGTATGGGGCAGCCAAACCAGCTGCCAACATTGCCCCGCTTTTTATTGAAATCAACCGAGAGCTCTTTTTAGTATCCTCGCTGTTCCCTTAAGTGCAATTGTCTGGACCTCTTTTGCACTTGGTTCACCAGGAATATTAGTTAGGTAGGACTTCAGGTTCTTCTTCATAAGCCCTGTGGCACCTATGATAACTCGTATAATTGATATCTCCCTAAGATTCCAGTTTCTTTTCATATCATACATGAGACCTTGTTATTCGGTCTGTTTCAGAATGAGATATCAACTTTTATAAGATGATTATTTGGCGGAAAGAAAAAACAAACCAATTATTTTAGAATTTCGAAAGGGAAAACCGTTTCGCACATAAATTTAACGTAAAAGATTATAATCTCTGCGCATTCTAAATTTTTTATGTTGTCTAATCCCTTAAAAATCGAAACAAGTACAGATAGAATATAACATTTTCGCTCGATTGTTGAAATTAATTTGTACATGTTTCTACCAGCGTTAATGAACAATTAATTTGTACATGTTTCTACCAACATTAATGAACAATTAATTTGTACGTGTTTCTACCAGCGTTAATGGACAATTAATTTGTACGTGTTTCTACCAGCGTTAATAGAAAATTAATTTGTATGTGTTTCTACCAGCGTTAATGGACAATTAATTTGTACGTGTTTCTACCAGCGTTAATGGAAATTAATTTGGATGTGCTTCCACCAGCGTTAATGAACAATTAATTTGTACGTGTTTCTACCAGTGTTAATGGACAATTAATTTGTACGTGTTTCTACCAGCATTAATGAACAATTAATTTGTACATGTTTCTACCAGCACTAATGAACAATTAATTTGTACGTGTTTCTACCAGGATTAATGGACAATTAATTTGTACGTGTTTCTACCAGCGTTAATGGACAATTAATTTGTACGTGTTTCTACCAGCGTTAATGAACAATTAATTTGTACGTGTTTCTACCAGCGTTAATGGACAATTAATTTGTACGTGTTTCTACCAGCGTTAATGAACAATTAATTTGTACGTGTTCCTACCAGCGTTAATGGACAATTAATTTATATGTGTTCCTACCAGCGTTAATGGACAATTAATTCATGCGTGTTTCTACCAGCGTTAATGAACAATTAATTTGTACGTGTTTCTACCAGCGTTAATGGACAATTAATTTTTATGTGTTTCTACCAGCATTAATGGACAATTAATTTGTACGTGTTTCTACCAGCGCTAATGGACAATTAATTTGTATGTGTTTCTACCAGCGTTAATGGACAATTAATTTGTATGTGTTTCTACCAGCGTTAATGGACAATTAATTTGTACGTGTTTCTACCAGCGCTAATGGACAATTAATTTGTACGTGTTTCTACCAGCGGTAATGGACAATTAATTTGTATGTGTTCCTACCAGCGTTAATTGACAATTAATTTGTATGTGCTTCTTCCAGCGTTAATGAACAATTAACTAGTACGTGTTTCTACCAGCGTTAATGAACACTTAATTTGTATGTGTTTCTACCAGCGTTAATGAACAATTAATTTGTACGTGTGGTGAGACGACAACTACTATGGAACTACTATGGAAGGCAGTAATTGCAGAAAATGCAGTTAGGGGATTCAGAGTTCCTATCCGTCGCCGTTACCACCTGACGAAGGTCAGAGGAATAGTTGGCCGGAACGTCGTGAAACAACTAAGAAAAGACGAGGATAATAGTCCGTAATAAATAAAAATTAATAAATAATACTCATCTCAATTAATTCCAATTAAATAATATATTTTTTATCTATATTTTTCACTTGTGTCTAAAGCCAAGAAATACCATAAATATTAATTATTTCAGAAGAAGCTGGTGGCAGACAACGACAGTGCCCAACGAAAATTGAAAAAAAAAATCACCCAGAGCATTTTAAATCTTTTGAACTGCCTGAAACATTTAGCAAATATGTGAGACTTGATTCCAAATGTTTCTCATATCTTACATTTCCCCCTTTTGGTTTTCATACATAAACTTCACAGTGTATAAGGATTATTTGATACTGGAGATAATCATAATCGTATCCTATTTCCAAAAGAGGGGAGATATAACACATGAGAAATATTTGGAATCAAGTCTCCTCTGGCTGCTATTTTTAGATCATTTGAGACTACAGCAGGAAGTTTTAGTTTCTGCTTCACACACACACGCACACACACATATATATAAATGATTTTTAAAATACATATATATATATATGATTTTTAAAATATTATTATCCACTGACACGTGTTTCGTCATCTACGTCATCAGAGTGACTAAATCTAGCGAGATTCGAAACGGGAGACCCCCTGTTAAGAAGCATAAACCTCTACCACCAGGCTATATTGCAGGACTGCTGGAATGTATCACGTTTGTTTATGTAGATGTTATTTGTTTTTGTTATTGCGATACTTTTTAGTTTGTGAGAGGCGAATCTATCACCATACTTTCCCTTAAACACGTCAGTTGGACTTTTATTAAGTATAATACTTAACAATTTTTTTTTTTTAATGGAGAGTAGAAAACGCATTGTGGATGCGTTATCGGCAGCTCTCGTTACTCTCGCTTCTCCTTATTTGTCCCTCAGTCCTCATTTTTTAATGAGTGATTTTTCTGACAAAGGGAGAAGAAAAAGCTGTTTGCTAGGTTGGCAGTATTTTGCACGAACAGTTGGCAGAGATGTCGGAAATTTTCTGTTTCTATGTCTATCCTTGTGGTCATGTCACTAGTAAAGGTGCTGGAGGTAAACGTTTTATCTGGGCTGACGTTATCCGCCTGATAGTCAGGGACCCGAACCTTGGATTAACCACTAAGGAGGCTGTCCTATCAGCAGGTGTAAAGTACTGGGGCTGCTGTATTGCCATTTGGTGAATGGATTTTGGACCATGCGGTAGCTTCTGGTAGGGCCTCTCGATGCCATATTAGTGGGTAATTGTTACGGCTTTACCTTATCATGTTCTACAAAAAAAAAAAATTCTTCGTTTTTTTTCTCTCTTAGTTTCCCCTCTCTGTCCTGCTCTAAGCAAATCTGACGACCTAGTCCACAAATTCCCAAAATTCCATCATGACAAGTTTCAAGAAAAAATATACGATTAAACCCGGTTCCCCAACTTCTAACGTAGACCCCCACTACCATGTCGCCTTCTCCAACATCAGGGGTCTACATTCTAACCTCCCAGAGGTTGAAACCCAATTACAGGAGACTAAACCAGACCTTTTATTTTAAGTGAAACTGGCATTGGACAAGCTATTTCCCTAGAAGAGCTCGCAATTAAAGGATACTCTAACTTAACTTCTAAATCTGACCCCCAAGATCTCCATGGGCATGGAATATGTGCCTATATTAAAGATGGCTTTCCATGTGGTAGGGACATCTCCAGAGAAGATCCTAACTTACTCTATATGTGCTTCCAGGTTGCACTAGCTCACACTACTGCATTTATATTTACTCTCTATCGCCCCCACAACAGCGGAGTTACTATCTTTAAAAGCATATCTGAGAAAAGTGACCAAGTCCTATCTGCTTATCCTTCAGCTAACATTCACGTATGTGGAGACTTCAATGTTCACAACGTGGAATGGTTGACCCACTCAAACAAGACCGATGATCATGATTTCTCTATTGCTTATAACATCACTCAGATTGTTCACGAACCCACCCGTGTGCCCAACAATGACGGCCAGTATGCGAGTCTACTAGACCTTTTTCTCACAACTTGCCCTGAACTGTGTTCTGTCTCCTCTTGGATCTTCTGACCACTCTGTGTATCAATTAAGATAAAAATGAAATGTAATAAGTCCCCAGATGTATCTCTCCATCGTACAGTATATCGATACACTAAGGCTGACTGGGATAGCTTCCAAACATTTATATCAGATCTACCTTTGCGTTCCATGTGTAAAAAGGATGTGTCCTCTATAGTATCAGACCTGACGGAATGGTTAATTGTTGGTATAGACCGTTTTATACCCTCGAAAAAGTTCCAGCAAAAACCTAACAGCCAGCCATGGTTCTCTCTAGAATGCGCTGCTGTCATTGTGCACAGAAATCACTTTTTCCACTGCTTCCAATGTAATAGATGTATGGAAATTAAAGCCGATTTCAGGACTGCCAGCAACCATTGTAAGAAAGTAATAAAGAACGCAAGAGAGTTGTATGCTCAGTCCGTAAAGTCCAAAGTAGCTGAGCAGTGACTTGGTTCCCACCAGTTTTGGCAAATAGCAAACAGAATCCTGAACAGAAGCGTGGGCTCTATCCCAACTATCATCAATGGACCTGAGGTAATCTCGTCAGCATCAGACAAAGCCAAACTCTTTGCCAAGAACTTTGCAGCTAATTCTACCCTTTGCGACCAAGGCCGCCAACCCCCAATATTTCCTCCTGTATCAGAAAACATGCTATGTGATATACATATATCTGTATGTGATGTTGCTAAGCTAATCAAAAATCTTGATTCCAGTAAAGCAACGTCTCCGAAAAAAAGGAGAAAAGGGGCACTCTGGTTTGGTCCCAAAATAGTAATTGCCCCAGTATAGAGGGCTTCCCCTCCATTGACTGGGACAAATTACCTTATGTGCAGCATCTGCAGAACAGATACTATACTTTGATCCCGGTCTAATATATATATATATATATATATATATATATATATATATATATATATATATATATATATATATATATACAGGGTGACCCCCCACAAAAAAAAATGTAAAAAAAAAGCTAAATGGAGGCCATCTAGAATATATGCTGTAGAACGGAGAAAAAAAGGCCAAATGTGATGTTTTGAATATAATAAACTAGTTATGACCAAAGTTTCTTTTCATTCAGACAAAACACTAAGAAACGGGGTCTAATTAGAGTTAGGGCCCGTTTTTTTTGGGGGGGGTCACCATATATATATATATATAAATATATATATATATATATATATATATATATATATATATATATATATATATATATATATATATATATATATTAGTTTAAGGCATTGCTTATTGGGTAAAACCAATCCGAGCTCTCCAGCAGTCCAGCACCAGCACTTGACAATGTTTACATTAAGTTTACCTTTAAATCTCGTTTACATTCAGCAGGTGTCGGACGATAGAGTACGAAGTTAAGAGCCGACCGTCAGGTCGGTCATCTAGTTTCGATATACTTACGACACTCAAGAGCTGTTACAAAGCGAAACATTCTGTAGATAACTACCATGGCAGGTTGTTAAAGGAAAGATGCAGAAATAAATAAAAGTTTTGGGTGTGAATAAAAAAGAAGAGGCTCAATAAATAAAGAAATAAATAAATAGATAAAAAATATAAATAAATAAAAATAACAACGTCTTATTAAAAAAAAAAAAGAATAAAAAAAACGGAAAGCAGCTATGAAAATAGATCGACAAAAGAAATAAAAAATTTAATAAAACCAAAAAACACTAGAGATTAGAGTGATAAAAAAAAAAGACAGCAAAGAGAGAGAAAAAAAAACGTTGTTTACGTGAGTGGGCCGAGGGTGTGTGATGAGAATGGGCGAAGAGAGAGAGAGAGAGAGAGAGAGAGAGAGAGAGAGAGAGAGAGAGAGAGAGAAAGAAAAAGAAAGCACAAGAAAACAAACTTTAAAGAAATAAAAACGCACACGCACGCATAGACACAGATATACAAACACGCTCATCATATACATAACGGCACTCCTTCTCGAGCGCTATTATTAATTAATCTCCCCACGAGGTCAAATATCGCAAAACTATATATAACTCTGAGGTGTGATTGGCACAGGGACAGCAATGAGAACAAAATAGAAAAATTACAATAAATCCCACTTATTTGGCACTCCTCTATTTTAGGAGTGCTTGTATTATTTTCTTCTCTTTCTGAAAAAAAAAAAAACCAAAAAAACAAAAAAAACCCACAAAACTTTTGGCTGAACTATCACATGTCGTCAAACATACCCCCCCCCCAAATAACAAAAGAAAAAAACAAACTGCATCTTGATCCTAGTGCGAGGTTTTCGGAGAGCCGAAAGAGGACCGTGAACCCTTAAAACTACATACCCTTATAAAAGGAAGCCTGACGACACCCATCTCCTCTTTTGGTTAGGGTTGAGAGCAACGTTGTTTTCGTGTTGGTCGATATCCTATAACAATAAGAACAAAAATAATAAAATAAAACGAAGAAAAATGTTTATGATGTACGTGCCCATGATAAAAAGAAAATGCATGCACCAAAGCATCACATAAATCGATAAAGTAGTTTATTTTTATTAGTAAAATCAATTTTTAAGCGATTAACGGGAATTCGTTTGAATTACAATAATGTACAAGGCTTGGCCTTCGGGACAAGATCAAAGTGTAGTATCTGTTCTTCAGATGCTGCAGTGCTGCACTTCTATTTCTTGTTCTCTTTCGATGGAGGAGAAATCCTTCACGACTGAGACAATTTTAATTTTTGTACCTTTTCTCCACGTTAAAAAATGACCCTGGTGTCTAACTCTGTCCCGTGGGGAGGCATAGTAAATAGGTACAATAATGTACAAGGCTGATTCTAAATTTTGTTTCTGAAGAACGATTTAAGAGGGCCTTAACCGGAGATGAATTTCAAAATGGTGTCGCCGAACCGTCGATTGTTGTTTAGCCATAAAATTATATTTTATTTTATTTTTAAATAAAACTATTTGGTGATTTTGGCGTATGATATTTTCTTTTAGAGTACGTAAAATCATAACGATTACACATTTTTTTTTTTTTTTTTTTTTTAGGGAGGAGTTATGAACAAGCACCGTTGTTGTTTCTTACCTACACCAACAGCGCGATCTTTTCCGGTTCACGAGTGACGAACAGACAGATATTGTGACAATAAATTATAAAAAGCGAATTGCTTGAATTGGTACCCTTTTTTTCTTTTTTTTTTTCACACTTCGCTGGGATTCACTTTCTTCGTCACTTCAAAAACCCAAGTAAGTTTTCACATGAACGCGTTAACCAAAGTATTTTCAACCAATAAAAGTACTTTCAATCCCTCAAGTAACAAGTCTATGTGCAGGTAATAAGCCGACGCTCCAAACTTCGAGATGCCAATAAAGCGAGGAAATAGATAAAAACGAAAATTCCCAAGCTGGTCGCACATGGAAAGACAAAAGAACGTACGCTCAACAGTCCACGTACCTTTGATCGGGAAGGCAAGCCGGAAAGAACTCAATGACTTACATACAAGCTTTGTTATATCACGCACACATTCTTACTAGCAATAGACAGCCGAACAGAAACGAATTGTTACACATAGCTATACTCGCACTAACAAGAAACAGCGAAAACCACCACACATACACAGTGCCACGCTGCCAAATACTCATATAGCTATTTTACTTATGTACACACATTATTCACATTTTAAATTGTGACTACTTATTCAACTTTCTTCGGCAAATATGTACTGACTAAAAATAACTTGCTTTATTCTTCAAAAAATTTAAATGCAAAATACAATTGCGAATTACTTAGGACTTTTACTCAGTCATGGCTGACGGAACGATAGCATGCCGCCCCCATGGATTCAATAAAAGGTTCGTCCGAAATTCCATGCGGAATCACGAGTTCAACGAAAAGATTTCTCGAGTTAAGCAGGATACACCTAATAAAATTTGGAGGTTACATCGACCGAAACGTTGTGAAAATAACATTCAAGATGAGAACAGTTGCCCGAAGAATCACAATAATATGAATAAAAATGTTTTGTCATGAATTTCGTTTTTCTCAATTTGTCATTTACAAAATTCTGTTCATATTTTAGTTAGCACTCGCTAACTGGTGACCCTTCTATTCTCTCAATGTTTCGTTTTATTTCCATTTTCATATGTATGACTATGACGGACTCTCCCGTCGATTCGACGCATGAGCTTCCGTTACAACAACTAAATTGTTCGGAAATCCACACAGATGAATTGTTTACAGTGGTGAAGTCTTTGTGTAGAATCAACCACACATTTTGGTATTGCTGCTAACCTTTGTCGGTGCAGATGATTACCACATGACACAGTGTACAGTAGACCGCAGGTTTTTTCATCAGAGTTTCTTTTTTCCTATATACATGTTTTAATGAACACTGTGGGTGATACCAACATGGAAATTTCTACGACTCAGCGCTGTATATATAGTGCCTAGCCTTTTCCAAATGGTCATTCATCTGGTACCGGCCAGGATCAACGTTGCTGAACTTCGGTGATCTGTTGAGAACTGGTGTGTCAACGTGATTGTACGGTACACACACACACACACACACACACACACACACACACACACACACACACACACACACAGTCTGTTCATTGTACAAACATTATTGGTTGCATATATGCATACATATTTCCATCCATGCTTCCGTTCCGTCTCGAAAGACAAAGGATACCCCTTAGGGGCAGTAGCGCGTGTAATTGTGAGGCAAGGGTTGCGCAATCCCCGACCACACCTCTCCTGAATCGGCACTGATTGAGTCCAGTGGCAAGGAGAAGACAAGGACGACTGGAAACAATGCCGAGATATGCGGAGAGCACATACAGCACCTGAAAGTCCAAAATTGTCACTCATTTAGTACTGACCAAGTTCAACGTTGCTTAACTTCGGTGATCCAGCGGGAACCGGTGTGTCGACGTGATTATGCCGTATGTAATGTTTCTCTAATCATACATGTTTCAGTGGAGACCATTTCATCAGGTCAAAAAAGGAGCAATATTGAAAACCGGGTTTCAATGAATTCACTTCTAGGAAACCAATCTATAAACCATCACACACACACACACACACACACACACACACACACACACACACACACACAAACAAACACACACACACACAGACACACACAAAAAAAACGAAACAAAACAAAACAAAACATAAAAAGCAATATACCAAATTACAGATATACAAGACAGAAAACTCATGAATTCCACGAGGTTATAAAGAGTACTAAATAAAAAGAAAAGAACAAGATATATTTTTATTGATATAGACAAATTTACAAGGTCACGACACTAATGTTTACAACAGAGGTTTGGTTAAACTTACTAGTCCTCGTAAGGTGACTTAAAAAGATTTTGAGAACTGGTTTTCTTCTGTGGAACTTTTTAAGCCGCCTGATAAGGACTAGTAGTTTTAACCAACCATCTGTATAAACTTCCCTTTCATTTTCCTACTCTCCCCCTCTTTCTCTCGCTCTCTATCTATCCACACACACACACACACACACACACACACACACACACACACACACACACACACGTATATATTCTTTATCTGTGTGTATATATATATATATATATATATGTTCTTTTCTATGTATCTATATACATTTATAGAAATATATATACATATACATACATATATATTCTTTTATATATATATATATATATATATATGTATGTATACAATGTATACATATATATGTATACTATACATATATATATATACATAGGTATATATGTATACATATATATATATATATGTATACATAGAAAACAATACACACACATATATATTTATACACATATATATATATGTGTGTATATATATATATATATATATATATATTAAATAAGCATTTCAACAAAAAAAATAATAAAAAACAAAAACAAAAAAAAAACGTTGTTTGATGGACTTAACCGAATATACAAGAATTAATTAATTGTGTATTTTATTTTAATCAAGAAAAGTAGACTACCTATTTTTTCTTAAAAAAAATTGACGAAGTTTTCTTTTTATAGGCTGTTGTTTTAAAGAGACTGGGAATAATGGCGTCCGGCTAGAGGCTATTGAAAACGTTCTCACAACTTCGGCTTTTTACGAGTTGTCAGTTTGAAATATTTTCAAATGTGAGAGAATTCGGCGACAGAGTTGTCTCTAGTAGAAGTAGTACTAAAGCGATGACCTTTTTTTCCTTCGCTAACTCGACATTTTACTTAACCGCCCGCCCATACTTCACGCGCATAACATCTACATCTAGACATACAATACACATATGGTCTTCGTTAGAAATGCAGCACTGGGGGGCAAGGACTGTGGCTCATTTGATGGCTAAAAAGTGTAGCCAATCATGTTTGTTAGTTTAAATTAAAACGAGAGAACGAAGAAAAATAAAAGACCTGTGATATTACAAACATTTATTCATTAAATCTAGACTATCCTGTTGACTGCACTATGTTGTGGACCTGTGCAGTTCTTGGAGGTTCATCCTCCAAGGTTTTGCTTCTCCCTTTAAGTAGAGGTTAGTTTATTGCTATTCGTATGAGGTGAGGTGCACCTACCGGGGAATTCCGGACATCTTTTTTTTTTTTTAAATTTTTGATATATCCGAGTGCTCTTCCATTAAGCCTCTGGCTTTTCAATTTCACTTTCCGACCCTCGTGTCACACGTTTCTTATTATAGAGATAAATAACTTTTATATTTAGGAATGGCTGAAATCACACGAAACGTTTACAATCCAGGTACTTGTCCAGTTCATGACCTAGTCCGCGGCAACTTCACGTCGGCATGTTCCGGCAGGTTACGTGGGAAATCGGAAAATGCCAAAGCGAAGATTGCCAAACGATTAATTCAAACTGCGACGTTTCCACTCCACTTCCTTGTGCTGAGAATGGCTTGTTATTTAGAAAGCCATTCTTAACCTTGAAAAAAGTTGGGGTTTCACGTGGGCATATTGTATTGAAAGTTATTCTCCGTTCGAATATTGTCTTTCCTTGATTTAATGACTTTCACACTTTTGTTGAAACTTGTATTCTGACAGCTGATTGGCTAATAGCTTCGGCATCTTTAGGTTGCTTACGTAATCTACCGGAATATGCTGGCACGAAGTTGCCGGAGATTGTGTTCTAAACTGAACAATTAGCACTATCTCTATTGAATCGTCGTCAACTTTAATGATAAACAGACAAGAACATTTTTTTTTTAAATATTAGCGAGTCATTTGGCGAACTATTAAAGCGTATATACAACAATAAAACATTTTTTCAATAAAAAACAAACTCAAGGTGTACAACGCGACTGTTATTCCTACGCTTTTGTCTGTATGCGAGGCGTGAACTGTGTACCGACGTGATCTTAATAAAATAAATATCAAAAGATTCGAAATATGCTGAACATATAAGAGTAGTAATTGAGGGGCAAAAATCAGAAGCCCACAGTATTAATGCCGGTGTCCCTCAGGGGTCCATCCTGGGCCCAACTCTTTTCCTGATCTACATTAATGATCTTCCAAATCACATCCTTACATCATTTGTAGACATTTATGCTGACGACACTACCATTTATGGTAGCACATCTAAGACAGTAAACGACCAAGTTCTCTCCAATTCTCTCTCCTCTGATCTTGAGCATGTAGTACAATGGGGAAAGGAGTGGCTGGTTACTTTTAATGCATCTAAAACCAAGCTTCTCTCTTTACATCATCAACATTCTGATCCCCATCTGGCATCAATTGAAATGAATGGCTCTCGTCTTCAGGAGGCCTCAAGTTTTGACAAGCTTCTGGGCTTGACCATTACTCCTGATCTTAAATGGAACACGTATATCAAATCTGTTGCCAAGGCCGCTGGAAAAATGGTGGGATCTTTCTATCGATCCAGTAGATATCTCACTGCTGATGCAATTCTCTATTTATATAAGAGCCAGGTACGTCCAAGGATGGAATACTGTTGCCACATCTGGGCAGGAGCTGCTAGAAAGGACTTCTCCTGCCTTGATAGAGTTCAAAATAGACTTCGTAGCCTCGTAGGAGATGTCCTTTTCTCTTCCTTGCAACCTCTATCTCACAGAAGAGATGTTGCGAGTTTGTCTCTGATGTATCGTTATTTTCATAGAAAGTGTTCGACTGAGCTTCAATCTATGGTCCCCCCTCGCAAAACTTTCACAAGAAACACTCGTCTAGCTGTAAACACTATCAATAATTCCCCCCACTCTTTATCTGTGCCTAAACCTAAACGTAGATTCCATGAACAAAGCTTTTTTATTAGAACTGCACGCCTGTGGAATTGTCTTCCGTTTTCCTGCTTTCCGGCTGACTACAATATGGTTGTCTTCAAGTCTAACGTAAATAAGTTCTTGATGAGCCGTTCCATATAAGTTATCAAATTTAACAAATTTTCATTACTAATGATTATTTTATTGTCCAATTTCTACTGTACACTCTTTAACCCTTATCCTTGAGTGGCCTATTGGCCTTGATAATGTGGTGATACCTATGAAAAAAAAAAGAAAAAGTCCAATGTGAACAAGTTCTAATTGAATCGTCCCCCTAAGTAATCCAAGTTACAAAATTCCCACTGTTTACTATGCTAAAATCACAATGACTAATGTATACCTATTAACCCTTATCCTTGAGTGGCCTCTGGGCCTTGATAAGTGGTGACACCCATGTAAAAAAAAACAAACAAAAAAAAAAACATCAAATGGTATGACTATGTAACCACGACAAACATCCTGTTGAGGCCACGGTAATAAGGCACAGGCTCCGTTAGTTAGGGGCACGTCATCAAAATGGATGAGAGCAGGCTCTCTCAAATAACAGTGTGCACAGTGATAGCCACAGCAAAAAAAAAAAAAAAAGAAAAAAAGAAGAAAAAAAGAGCTATCGGCTGACTTCTACCATGATACAAAGACTTACTCAAAACCACCCTGAAAAACACTGGATTTGACAAGAAAATAACAGCAAATGACCGGCATTTCTGGTGCCGATACATCACATCCGGTACCGAACAATATGAAACAGGAGAAGACTGGTGGAGATTAATAGGCAGGCAAGAAAAAAAAAAAAAAAAAATGGGCAAAAGAGCCCCGCCCCGTCGTCCGCCAATATTTTACTTCCTTCTCTACCCATGCAGATTCTACGCTCGGATTGGTAATTGAAATTATCGGATACGAGAAATCGGCCACAAACGACAATTGAGTAACCATTCATTAAGGCCAAAAGACAATCGAGGATAAGGGTTAATGAGTTTGTCAGTTTGATGATAAACAATATTATGAGAGGATTAGAAACAGTTGGTGGGATCGGGAACAATTGATCACTCGGTAAGTATTTACTTGGAAAATGCTAGGGCAAACTCAAAACACTGCTGCCCCCTCGATGTAAATACCCCTCCTCCGACAAACACGAAAAGCACAAAAATCCCACCCCTACATTATAGACATCCCTAGATGCCGTAAAGTTTTCTACTCAAATAGTTTCTTCCCTTGAACTGATAAACTTTGGAATTCCCTTCTGCGCCCCTGCTTCATTGACTGTACTGTCATGCAGAAGTTCAAGCCTAATGCGAACAAAAATCTCGCTGCCAAACTCCCTGCATAGTATCCAGGCAAGTCTGGTCACAAATAGTAGTCCCTTATGAAAAAGTGGCACTGTGCCATGTTTGGTCTGAAGAAACAGACAAAAAATAAATACGTAATACTCAGTTGTCACCGTAGACTAAGTATTACTAGGAGAGGTGAAGAAACGCATAATATACTGAGTTATCCATCAAAATTGCGAAACATACTGAACCTCCATTCTGCTTTTTTCTTACGGCTTCTGCAATACTGTAAATCAACATATAGTCCCTGGTGCACCATATTTATCTCTCTTCCACGGCGGCATGATGTGACTCAAGGTTTAGAAAGTGATGCTTTAAAGAGCAAGCGCTCTAGAGGAAGAGCACTGTAATAAGCAAAATAATGCCTGAACTAGCCCGTCGGAATTTCCCGGTAATAGCGCTTCAGGTGATTAGCAATAAATTCTCACTTGACGACCCCTCTGTGGTGAGGATGGTGGTCGTGTTTTGGGTTTTAGTGTGTTTGGCAATGGCCGACACAGCCAATCTTGGCCTTGAACTCTCTTTCAAAATGAGAGTATGCAGCTCCCTTTCCATTTGGAGGGTGGACTCGAGAGCGTTCTCTCTCCCTCCTTTTTCTCTTCTCCTCGAGGTCCGTACATCAGTTGGCCTCGAAGGTAGTTGTGCCTTTGGTGATGGCCTGCCTCCAGGTTTCCTTGCTCTTGGTCTGGGTCTTCCATGTATATGTATTGATGCCACACTTTTTCAGGTTTGTTTTAAAAAGATCCTTCTAGCCTTCCTGAGTGAGCTTTCCTTCCTTTAGTTGTCCATAGAAGAGTTATTTCGGCAGCCGGGAATTGACAACGTGGCCCAATCACCTCAGCTGGTTCCTAATGATGATGGCTGGTGGTGTTGGCCTCCTGGAGGACACTAAGATCGGTGCGATAGTCCTCCCAGGAGATGCCCAGAATGCCCTGCAAAGGGAAAAGGCAAAGTTTTAAAGAACAGGCCTTCTAGACACGCACAGAGCCGAAACCATACATTAGTCAACGTGGAAAAAAGTATCTTCACTAACTAGACTCCGTTAGTTTTGGTGCTGAGGAATAAACCCTGGCTATAATCCATGACACTCTACTGCTGGAACATTTATGCCTTCCGAATGGGAAAAATATAGGATTATCTGTGAAGTCACGCTGTTATAAGAACCAAAGAATCAGTTTGTTGTTGAGTGTAAGTACTGTTACACGTAAAATAGCAGGATTTATGATCAAGGTTTACTCCTCTAGATCAGTCGTATTCTATCTATTCTCATTGATATTAACAGGGTAACCAAGAGAAGGTTATGGCTCTTCACCGTGCATGGACGAACTTTCATTATGGAGAAGCTGTTTTTTGCACATAGCATAAAACTGTGACGCACAAAAAATATTTTTGATTGATTTTCTGATTAGCTTGTATCGGTTAATTATCTTTTTATTTGCTATTTTATTTTGGTTTTAAAAGTAGTAACCGGAGGTTGTAGTGGGGATAAGCTCCCTCTCCTTAAAAAAAAAAATGACTTCATAGTGTGCGCCTCAAATAGCCTCTGACAACAAAGTCCAGCTTCTGGCCTTCTCATCTGGTTTAGTTACTAAGCCTGACGAAACTGTTTACACTAACTCGGAAAAGGGGCAAAGGCGATCCATTGGCGCCTTAAAACTAATCACTTTGGGCAGGTAAGGCTTGTCAACTTTGGATAGTAGCTCATCTAGGAGAAGGCAACACTAATTCAGAACCTCCCCTGTCTTGCGGGATTACTCTATCAGAGGAAAGGCTAAGGGAGTTAACCCCGACAGAAAATCTGGAGATTGAGTCCCTAAGGCGGCCTGACATATTATTATCACAGGCAAGTTTTGCTGTGTAGTTAGAGTCAAGCTGTATCGATTGTCTTTCTCTTGAATCCTCTGGCTTCGCAGAGAGAGAGAGAGAGAGAGA